>NC_135333.1:119271110-119622657 GCF_023851605.1 Tamandua tetradactyla
GATCTGAGGAAGTTTATTTAGCAAAGTCTAGCTAAATAAACTTTTTTTCTACTCAAAATCCCCGGTGTCTTCCTAATGCCTGTGTACATCAGGCAAGGGCTCACATCCGGTCCACAAACTTCCACTATCATCATCAGCAATGGCAAAAAAAGTTCTTGTTTTGCCTGATTAACATTATAATTTATATGCTTAGAGAAATATTGGGAGTTATTATCTTCACTGTCTTGCTTATGATGTCATCATTATGACTAAAGTTTGAGGTAATGTGACTAGAAAAAGAAAATAAAATTGTGCAGGTCCTTAAGAAAAGTCATGCAGACTTTTCAGGTCATTGGAGAGCTTCAATTATATATAAAAACAGAAAAAAACAGGCAGTTTTTTAAAGCAGGCTGTCATATTGGCTACTGAATCTCAATGGTCTCTGGCAAGTTACTCAGATTTTCCAAATATCAATTTATAAATTTGTAAAGGAGAGATAATCATGTCTAATTTCCAAATCTCTGTGAAAATTCAATAAGATATGGTTTAGAATGCCTAGTTCAGTAAATGGCACTAAAAGAATATTCTTATAAAAGAGCTTTTGTTGTTTTTTAAAGTCATATCAGACTTCCAGATTCCATAAGAGTCATGGTAGCTTCCTAAACACACATATTTTTATACATTTTCAAAATAAAACCCAGATGAACAGGGGAGAATATAATAGCAGATATAACACAGGCCTGCAGCATAATTAGGAAATTGATATTATAAACAACAAATTAATTAAAAGTGGAAAAATAAGCACCTAGGTTCATCAGATGAGTAGGAAGAACTGCACAAATATTGCAGCTAATGTATGAAAAATGTGGTACAGTTGACATTCAATTCAATGAATATTTCCTATAAATTTAAAGAAGAAATTGTTTTATACATGGTAACAGAGAAGAAAAAATTTTAAAGTTGATTAAAAACAGTGTTTAGTCTTTTGATCCATTATAATAAAAAAAACATTCTTTATTACTCAGAATAATCAGCAAAGTGGTTTATTTTCTGTACCCACTGGTTTTCTATGCTAAACTGTAAGTCAATGTATGCATGAAACCTACAGATAGTTTTAAAGACACAACATACTCAATTCCAGGCTAAAAAGAAAGTTTAAGCAAATCAACTCAACCTTGAGGTTGGTTGAGATAAAGGTACAGGGAGATAATGGAGATTGGAAGTTTAGAATTTCTTTTTTCCCTTTATTTAACCTTCACAATGACATCCATTCATTTAAATCAACATTCTCATTTATTTGCTGGAAACACTACTTTGTGGATTAAGTAATTGAAGCCCTGTTTTACTTGCTGGTTCAGCATAGGGGCAATTGAAATATACTGAATGTATTCAGTAGTGGTAATTATCTCTGGGTTTTGGCACATTCTTAGGAACAATAAACCCACATGTACACATAAACATATGCTTGTCTCTCAGTTATACACCTAAGACCAAAGGCTACTCGTACAAGCTTATGTATGAAACAAATAAAATGAGGAAAAATAGGTAGAACAAAGGCTCAGTGATAATGCAGTTATGAAGGCCAATATCCTAAAGTCCAACTCCAGAAAGTATCTTCAGAATCCGTAATTCTGAAGATAGCTGAAAACCCTTCTATGTGTTTTTAAATGTATGAATAGATGTTCCCTGGGCCATTAGTCATGTGAATGATAAATACTTCATGGCTGGTTGTGAAAAATAAAAATGTCAGAGTTTGAGCATCTTTTCAAAACAAATTATTCACTCAGGTTTTGACACTTCGGGAATTAGGGCAATTACATAAAAGAAAAAATTAATATCATTTTCCAAGAAAATTAAAGATAAAAGGCTTTTTGACTCTTATCTTCCATTCTATAATTTATGTCTTACTTTTAACCCAAATTTTTCACTTTGCTTTCAATTTTTAAAATGCCTGCTTTGAAACTTTGCTGTCAGAAACTTGATTTCAAATGTAGGTTAGGCAGAAGAAAGAAAAGTAGGTTAGTCACTGTAACTCTAACTATAGCCCTTAAGGGCAAGAAAGACTTTGCTGTTTTAACAAATGTAAAACATTGGTATTATTTTGTGAGTTTTCTGCAACTGGGAATATCTGGATGCAACTGGGCTGCTTACCCACACATGATGGTTCTATTAATAACTAGTTAATTTACCAGAATTTACTAGAATGTCTTGTTAGTAAGGATAGGCAGTTCTTTTCATCATTGTTGATTCCTTCCTGTTTTCCAAAATAATAAAGACTTTTACTGCTTGATTAACAGAAGGTGGTTCAGAGTTTTAATTATGTCCAAACTCTTATGAAATTCTCCATTTTCTGTGACCAGCCAGGTATTTAATATATTTTAAAGCCAGACTGCATTTTTGAAGCATTATAAAATAGGAAAACTGCAGGTTCCTGGTTTGCTATTCAGCTCTGAAAAGGTTAAAAGATAACTGCAATTCCCTTGTTTCTTATCTAACTCCAAAGGAACTAATAAATAGCTGCAAACTTTAGCTGAAAACTTGAGGGAAAAAAATTTCCCTAAAGCTTCCAAATCTCAACAAACCATTGAAACCTCCCAAACCATAAAAGTTGTAAAATTCTGAGCCCAAAGCAAACTCTGAGTTAATGATAGGAAGCATAGGGTTATAAATATTGTTAACCAGTTTCTCAAAGACAAATTGTATGTATGTGACAGCAAACCATGAGCTATCTATCTCCCCTGCTAGCTATCTTCTCTTAAAACAAACAAACAAAATGCCTGTCTTATGCCCTAAGACCATCATGGGAACTTGCACAAAGAAGTCACCTAGTATTCACAGGTTACGATGGAAACCTGCTACCTACAAAATTTTCTTAACAAGCTAGCCCATTTCAGTCAATCCATGTCCCTCCTTTGGGCATGTCCGTGTTAACCTCTTTAACATGTACTCTCTGTTTTAATAAACTGTACTACTTTTTTCCTTTTGGCCCTCTTGTCTCTAAATTCTTTTAGTTTTGAATCTAATGACCTGGATCAGGGCTCAGCTAGCACTACTTACCAGTAAGGCACCAGTTACATAGTATGGCGAGCCAGCCAGGAGTGATTTCAAAAGATCCCAGGGGAGCAGCATCTTCTATGTAAAACACCAACCCTCAAGGCCTGCATTTCATGTCTTATCCCCCCAGTATTAATTCTTGCCATTCTGCTTGCCCTTCCCCCTTATTTACCTTTTCCAAGCCATTGCTCTCCTTATTCTTGTCAATGTCATTAGCTTCTGCCTTCCCCCATCTGGGTAGGCTGCTCAGCATGAATTCCTCACCTAGGTCCTTTCCCTTCCTTCCCCATTGCAGGTGCATTCTCTCCTCACTTTGCTGCTCACTGTTAAGTTCAGATATTGATTCCTTTGCCTCTTCCACTGTTCTTCCTCTTTCACTCAAACTTCTTGCTGGGTTTGCAGTATCATTTTTCTTGGGGAGACTTCCTGTGGTGCAAAGATTATAAATTTCCCAGGGCACCATTCTTATAGATTCTGTAGAGATATTCCTCCCTGACCACAACCCCTTTTTCCCTTCCCGTTCTCCAAAGGAAATTCTTCAGGAATTCTTACTCACCTCCTCCTTTGCATATGGACTATGTATCATTCCTGCATTCTTTGTAACATCAACCTTCTCCCAAAGGAGAACACAGGCCTCAGCTAAATGGAAACTCTGTTCCTCTTCTCTATTTGTGGTGGTTTTTAGATTGGGTGATGCACAAAGCTTATTTTCTGTGCCCAGAGTTGGAAAAAGAGCAGAAGTTCAGCTCAGAGCCACTAGGCTGAGGAATCTCACCAGCCCTCTGAGTCCTTCCCAGAGCCACCATGGTGGGAAGTCTGGTTCATTAGCCCTCTAGGTTAGCTTAGGAGTTAAGGGGTGAATCCAGTAGCCGTCTCCTATTGTCTTAGGTTTTTCTCCTCTGTGGAGATGCCCAGGGGGTGAGAAGATGTTTTGAGAGTACTATTCAGCTGTCAACAAGATGTTGGATCCAAGTGAAATAGGTATGCCTCTATCTCTCTCTCTTCTTTCAGAATAATGCACAGTGTGTCCAACACTCTGACTGATAGCCCCCTGGGTTGCATCCTGAAAAATTGAAGTAATCTGCCAAGCACTGAACTGAAAATGAAAACCTTGATTTCTTATTGTAACAGTGCTTGGCCTCAATGTAAACTGGGAAGTGGAGAAGAATGGCCAGGAAATGACATTTTTGGCTTTGATGCCATTCTCCAATTATATCTTTTTGTAAAAGAGAAGGAAAATGGCCTGAAATTCTTTATCTCCAGACTGTTATGGCTCTAGGTCAGGACAAAACCATGAGGGTAGCTTATAAAGTGTGTTATCTTAAGGGAGAATCAAGAGGTGAATCCTTTCTATCTCAAGAAGAGAAGGCAAATATTTTAAATGACCTATTGTTAGCTAAACACCCAACATTTGGAACCTCAAAAAGTTTCAATAATCATCTTCACTTAAACCCAGACCCTGAGCCCAATGTACCTGAGGCTCCCATAGACCCTCTTCCTTTAAAGGAAGAGGCCTCCAAGCCCACTGTGTCCTTTCTTCATTTAAGTCTGGGAGGACACACTCATAGTGGAGCCCCTTACTGCTTCTCAGAGAAGGAAAAAAGGAGCTCTGAAAGAAATGGAATGTATCCTCTCTGGGAAGTAGCCAAAAGGGATATGGTAACTATAAAGGTCCACATTTTTTATTTCTATAACTGACTCAGCACAGTGTCAGAAGCAATTGGGAAAATCTTCTGAGGATCCCTTCAAGTTATAGAAGAATTTAAAAACCTGGTCCTCATCTGTGAGTTCACTTGGAGAGACACCCAAGTTATTCTCTATTCTTGTTGCACTACCGAGGATAAAAAAAATATTTGGGTAGAATCCCAAGGGCATGCAGATAATCTACATGGGGAACAGCCAGCACAACCATAGCTGTCTCAAATGCAGACAGGGGAAACTGGTGGAGGGTATGAAAAAAATATTCTAATGTAGATACAGACACTGAAGAAGGAAAAAGCATGCTAAAAACCTACTTTATAGCCCAGTCGACTTCTGAAATAAGGAGAAAACTTCAAAAGATGTCCTCAGTATCCCAAATGTCTATGAATGACCATATGAGTACTGCATTTTCTGTCTTAAATAACTAAGAAAGGGCTTCACAGGAAGAGAAAGCAAGGAGAGACTAGAATATGGCAAGACTTGTAGCTTTAGCTGTGAATGGTAAGCAGCCATCTCAGGGCCTGTCATGAATATGGAGAGTCTGGGCACTGGAGGAAGTGCCCCCAAAGACCAAAGGATCCCTAAGGATGGAGATGGCTTCTAGGGCCCTGTCCATGAGGCAGGAAGACAGGACCCTGGGCTTGGGAGTGCATCAAGTCTCCAAAGTGGAGTGAAGCCTCTCCAAAAACACAGTTGGTCACCCTGATCAGGACTGAAGGGGTCTGGGGCAAATAACTACCTTGATTTAATCAAAGAATATCGAAATTTTGGAGCACCAAGTGTCTCTAGATGTGGAGGGTTAAGCCGTTAATTCTTTAATATAGAAGAGTGACATATTCTGACTTAATGTCATACTCCATTCCTCTCTCCTCTAAAACCTGTCCCATAGTGGGAGTAGAAGGGAAGTTGCAGGCTGGACTCAAGCCTTCACCCAACCTTTCCTCTGCTGAATTGTTAGTAATCTTTTAAATCATCAGTTTTTAATAATAACAGTGTGTACCATCCCATTTCTGGGAAGGGATACATGAAAGACTTTAGGTGCTTAAATCCAAATAATAGGCTCTCTGCCAAAGCAGGAACTTGAAAGCCCCATTAAAAATATTGCAGCACCCTGCCCTTCCAGATAAATTTGCTTACTGATTTTTCTATTTCTGAAAAGTAAGTTGTTGGGATTTTGATTGATATTGCGTTGAATCTGTAAATCAATTTAGGTAGAATTGACATCTTAACTATATTTAGTTTCCAATCCATGAACATGGTACGCCGGTCCATCTATTTAGGTCTTCTGTGATTTCTTTAACAGTTTCTTGTAGTTTTCTTTGTATAGGTCTTTTGCCTCTTTAGTTAAATTTATTCCTAAGTATTTTATTCTTTTGGTTGCAATTGTAAATGGAATTCTTCTCTTGATTCCCCCTCAGATTATTCACTACTAGTGTATAGAAACACTACAGATTTTTGAATGTTGATCTTGTAACCTGCCACTTTGCTGTACTCATTTATTAGCTCTAGTAGTTTTTCTGTGGATTTTTCAGGGTTTTTGACATATAGTATCATGTCATCTGCAAACAGTGAGAGTTTTACTTCTTCCTTTCCAATTTTGATGCCTTGTATTTCTTTTTCTTGTCTAATTGCTCTGGCTAGAACTTCCAACACAATCTTGAATAAAAGTGGTGATAGTGGACATCCTTGTCTTGTTCCTGATCTTAGGGGGAAAATTTTCAGTTTTTCCCCATTGAGGAAAATATTAGCTGTGGGTTTTTCATATATTCCCTTTATCATTTTAAGGAAATTCCCTTGTGTTCCTATCCTTTGAAGTGTTTTCAACAGGAAAGGATGTTGAATTTTGTCAAATGCCTTTTGTGCATCAATCAAAATGATCATGTGGTTTTTCTGCTTTTATTTGTTGATGTGGTGTATTACATTGATTGATTTCCTTATGTTGAACAATCCTTGCATACCTAGAATGAATCCTACTTGGTCATGATGTATAATTCTTTTAATGTGTTGCTGGATTCGATTTGCTAAAATTTTATTGAGGATTTTTGCATCTATATTCATTAGAGAGATTGTTCTGTAATTTTCTTTTTTTGTAGTATCTTTGCCTGGTTTTGGTATGAGGGTGATTTTGGCTTCATAGAATGAATTAGGTAGCTTTCTCTCCACTTTGATTTTTTTGAAGAGTTTGAGCAGAGTTGGTACTAATTCTTTCTGGAATGTTTGGTAGAATTCACATATGAAGCCATCTGGTCCTGGACTTTTCTTTTTGGGAAGCTTTTGAATGACTGATTCAATTTCTTTACTTGTGATTGGTTTATTGAGGTCATCTATTTCTTCTTGAGTCAGAGTTGGTTGTTCATACCTTTCTAGGAACTTGTCCATTTCATCTACATTATTGTATTTATTAGCATAAAGTAGTTCATAGTATCCTGTTATTACCTCCTTTATTTCTGTGAGGTCAGTGGTTATGTGTCCTCTTCCATTTCTGATCCTATTTATTTGCATCCTCTCTCTTCTTCTTTTTGTCAAGCTTGCTAAGGCCCCATCAATCTTGTTGATTTTCTCATAGAACCAACTTCTGGTCTTATTGATTTTCTCTATTGTTTTCATGTTCTCAACTTCATTTATTTCTGCTCTAATCTTTGTTATTTCTTTCCTTTTGCTTGCTTTGGGGTTAGTTTGCTGTTCTTTCTCCAGTTCTTCCAAGTGGACAGTTAATTCCTGAATTTTTGCCCTTTCTTCTTTTTTGATATAGGCATTTCGGGCAATAAACTTTCCTCTTAGCATTGCCTTTGGTGCATCCCATACATTTTGATATGTTGTGTTTTCATTTTCATTCGCCTCAAGATATTTACTGATTTCTCTTGTAATTTCTTCCTTGACCCACTGGTTGTTTGAGTGTGTTGTTGAGTCTCCACATATTTGTGAATTTTCTGTTCCTCTGCCTATTATTGATTTCCAACTTAATTCTTTGTGATCTTAGAAAGTATTTTGTATGATTTCTAACTTTTTAAATTTGTTGAGACTTGCTTTGTGATACAGCATATGATCTATCTTTGAGAATGATCCATGAGCACTTGAGAAAAAGGTGTATTCTGCTGTTGTGGGGTGTAATGTCCTATAAATGTCTGTTAAGTCTAGCTCATTTATTGTAATATTCAAATTCTCTCTTTCCTTATTGATCCTCTGTCTAGATGTTCTGTCCATTGATGAGAGTGGGGAATTGAAGTCTCCAACTATTATGGTAGATGTGTCTATTTCCCTTTTCAGTGTTTGCAGTGTTTGCCTCATGTATTTTGGGGCATTCTGGTTTGGTGCATAAATATTTATGATTGTTATGTCTTCATGTTGAATTGTTCCTTTTATTAGTACATAGTATCCTTCTTTGTCTCTTTTAATTGTTTTACATTTGAAGTCTAATTAGTTGGATATTTGTATTGCTACTCCTGCTCTTTTCTGGTTGTTATTTGCATGAAATATCTTTTCCCAACCTTTCACTTTCAACCTATGTTTATCTTTGGGTCTAAGATGTGTTTCCTGTAGACAGCATATAGAAGGATCCTGTTTCTTAATCCGTTCTGCCAGTCTATGTCTTTTGATTGGGGATTTCAATCCATTAACATTTAGTGTTATTACTCTACGGGCGATACTTTCTTCTACCATTTTGCCTTTTGTATTTTGTCATATCTAAATTTCCTTCTTTCTACACTCTTCCCCACACCTCTCTCTTCTGTCTTTTCATATCTGTCTCTAGTGCTCCCTTTAGTATTTCTTGCATAGCTGGTCTCCGAATTGTTAAAAGTATCTTGAAGAAAAAAAACAAAGCTGCAGGTCTCATGCTGCTTGACTTTAAGGCATATTATGAAACTACAAAACAGCATGGTACTGGCATAAAGATAGATATATTGACCAATGGAATAGAATAAAGTGTTCAGATATAGACCCACTCATCTATGGACATTTGATCTTTGATAAGGCAGTCATGCCAACTCACCTGGGACAGAACAGTCTCTTCAATAAATGGTGCCTAGAGAACTGGATACCCATATGCAAAAGAATGAAAGAGGACCTGTATCTCACACCCTATAAAAAAGTTAACTCAAAATGGATCAAAGATCTAAACATCAGGTCTAAGATCATAAAACAGTTAGAGGAAAATGTAGGGAAATATCTTATAAATCTTATAATTGGAGGTGGTTTTATAGACCTTACCCCTAAAGCCAAGAGGACTGAAGAAAGAAAGAAAGAAATGGGAACTCCTCAAAATTAAACACTTTTGTGCATCAAAGAACTTCATCAAGAAAATAAAAAGACAGCCTACACAATGAGAGACAATATTTGGAAATGACATATCAGATAAAGGTCTAGTATCCAGAATTTGTAAAGAGATTGTTCAACTCAACAACAAAAAGACAGCCAATCCAATTAAAAAATGGGAAGATTTGAACAGACACTTCTCAGAAGAGAAAATACAAATGGCCAAAAGGCACATGAAGAGATGCTCAACTCCTGGCCATTAGAGAAATGCAAATCAAAACCACAATGAGATATCATCTCACACCCACCAGAATGTCCATTATCTGTAAAACAGAAAATGACAAGTGCTGGAGAGGATGTGGAGAAAGAGGCACACTTATCCACTATTGGTGGGAATGTCAAATGATGCAACCGCTGTGGAAGGCAGTTTGGCGTTTCCTCAAAAAGCTAAATATAGAATTGCCATATGACCCAGCAATACCATTGCTAGGTATCTACTCAGAAGACATAAGGGTAAAGATACAAATGGACATTTGCACACCAATGTTTAAAGCAGCATTATTTACAATTGCAAGGAGATGGAAACAGCCAAAATGTCCATCAACAGATGAGTGGCTAAACAAACTGTGGTATATACATATGATGGAATATTATGCAGCTTTAAGACAGAATAAACTTATGAAGTATGTAACACTGTGGATGAACCTTGAGAACATTATGCTGAGTGAGACTAGCCAAAAACTAAAGGACAAATACTGTATGGTCTCACTGATATGAACTGACATTAGTGAATAAGCTTGGAATATTTCGTTGGTAATAGAGACCATCAGGAGATAGAAATAGGGTAAGATATTGGGTAATTGGAGCTGAAGGGATACAGACTGTGCAACAGGACTGTATACAAAAACTCAGAAAGGGACAGAACAATACTACCTAACTGCAATACAATTATGTTAAAACACTGAATGAAGCTGCATGTGAGAATGATAGAGGGAGGAGGGCTGGGGACATAAATGAATCAGAAAGAAAGATAGATGTTAAGGATTGAGATGGTATAATCTAGGAATGCTTATAGTGTATAATAATAGTGAAATGTACAAGGTACAATTTTAAAAATGTTTTGCATGAGGAAGAACAAAGGAATGTCATTATTGCAGGGTACTGAAAACAGATGGTAATTAATATTTTAAAATGTCACCTTCTGTGTGAAACTAAAGCAAAAAATATTTATTTGTTACAAAATTTATATTTTGACTAGTGCATTTCCTAATATAACATGTAGATAGTTTGATTGAATGCCCATAAGTACTTGGACTCTCAGGTAGGACATGAGATTTTGCTGGTTTGTCCAGAGTGATGCCCCGATGAATCCCAGAGTGATTCTATCAGTGAGTGGAAAAGTATCTGCAAAGCCCCCTTTGGGGAGTGGTGAGAATGGGGAGAAATTCAATTTCCCCAAGTTGAATTCTTGATATTCTCACAAGCAATGTGGACAACCAAAGCTATAGGCTAAGCCCCCAGTCTTGGGGTTTGTTCATATGAATCTTAACCCCACAAAGGATAGGTCAAGTCTACTTAAAATTTAAGCCTAAGGGTGACCCCCCAAAAAAAATATTGCAGCATTAAGTTTGGTGTTAACTGGGACTGAGAGCAATCTCTTACCTCAGAGTTAAAAAAATAAGGTAGACCCTAAAGTCTGGGAAACAGACTTGTCTGGGAAAGCAATTCTTGTTCCTCTTATTATAATCTAATACAAAAGGGACCTGCTTTTACCCAGAAATCTCCTGAAGCAGGAGGACATTGAAGTTATTGAACCTCTCATTCAAAATTTCTAAAAACAGGACTTCTTGTTCCCTGCAGGTCCCCCTGTAATACTTGCATTCTGCCCCTTAAAAAGTCAAATGGACCCTGCATGTTTTTAGGGTCATGAACCAATTTGCCATTCCCTCAACAAAAGAATCCCAAACTCCACCTTATAGTTTTCAGTTTTTTATTTAAAAGATACTTTCTTCTGCAGGCCTTTACAACAAGGTTCTCAGTTGCTATTTATCTCTGAATGGTGAGCCCCCAGGGAGGCAGTCACAATTCAGCTCACCTGGACTGTCCCACGCCAAAGGTTCAGAGACAGTCCCTACTACTTTGGGAATGTGCTACTGCAGGGCCTAGCCCTCCTGCATTTAGAATCTAGCTCCCTTCTTCAGTGTGTAAATGAAATATTAATATGAAGTCCAGCAAGAGAAGACTCCTTCAGTGACACCATTGCCACTCTTAATTTCCTAGTCACAGACATTATTGAGGTTAGAGGTTAACAAGTTTCATCTTCTGAGGCTGAAATTGCCTTACAAAAGGTTCTTCACCTTGGGTTTGTCCTCACTCCAGGGGAATGCTCTTTGCCATCTGAGAGAATCCAGGCTATACTCTCAATACCACCTGCTGAGATTAAACTCAAACCAAAACAAGAAAAGTAAGAATTAAAGGGCACAATGAAGTAGCAAATGGAAAAATTGTTACTGTTTAAAAATGCTAAGTTGATAAGTTTTATTTGGGTAGTAATTGTGTATTGTGAGATGTTTGCTTGGAGACAGTTCCAAAATTATTTCGATAACTTAAGTTTGAAGGATATAAAGAACATGTTTTTTTTTTATTAAAAGGAAAAAGAGTGTAATTTTGTCCTAAGATACAATGAATAGTTGTTACAGAATGAGGAAAATTTAAGACAAAATCTGACTGGATATGGAAGGTTGTAGAAAGTAGAAATTATGATCAAGGTTAGAAGAATTTGATGGGTTTATAATACACTAATGCAAAACTAAAACTTGGTTTTCTGTTAAAATGACAAAGTTTTCTTAGATTATTATTCCATTTTCAGTACATTTTTCTTAAATACTCAGTGTAAAAAGCAAAACATCTATAGATTTTCAAAATAACTTCTTGTATCAATGCTAACATTAGCATATCCTCGGTTTTTCAAAAACAAAACTTCTCACTTTAAAAAACTGTCTTTTTATCAACTTTACTTAAACAAGAAACCAAATGTTTCAAACATGACTACTTTTAACCTTTTGCCTTCTTAAGATCAGACACTAAAAAGCTATCTTTTTATTCCAAACAGTTGCAAAAAACTTTTTCTTCCACCCTATAAAAATTAAGTTCTAAAATAACTAAATTCATTAAGTTGCATAAGAAATGTTCAGAGTTATAATCAAATTTCCTTGTCAATCATATTGTTTCACTCAAATCCTTCTCTAAAAATGTTTGTAGTAAACTACACATCAGAAATGCATCTTCAACAAAAAGCTTTAAAAAGAAAGCAAGGCAAGTATATAAATTATGTTCTCCCTATTAAATAACCTAACTCTAGTTATGTTAGAAAAATAAACTAAACCTTGTTTCAACTGAAGTATTTTGCAAAAATGTTCCAGCTTCAGGTAATTTTAGGTTTTCATAAAATATTCTTGCACAGTCTTCAGTTAAACGGAACAATTAAATAATAACAGTTGAACAATAACTGTTAAGTACCTCTGTCCCCCAAAGTGGCAGTGACCCATTTCTAATCCTCTCTATAAATATTCCTTCTCTACTCTATATGTTATCTCCATTGTTGAGTACATCTAAACAGGACCCGCACATCTGTGACATCTCTCTGGAGCAACTGAGTCTGGATAATTTCCAAAGGTGGCATCCTGGGTACCAAATCTCCTGATTCAACTATAGGCCAAATATAGGGTAGCTGTTCACATTCAAGTGTGACCAGGACATCATTATATGACAAAATAAATGGACAAGGGGGCAAAGCACTTCTAAGAGAGCCAGAACATACTTGTCTTTGATTGTAAGAGTGATGGAACAGAGTGGATTGTAACATGATAGTGTTTTCACATTTTCAATATCCCCAGCCCTTCCAACATTGTCAGCAGTTATGCACATTACTACATGAACTCTCTCAACTCTATAAATACATAAAAAAAATTCTATCCCTCTACCTCCCTTTAAGATTAAAAGGATTTAACTATTTTGGGGAGGGAATTGAAGAACAAGTGCAAATCCCTGGTTTCTTATTCAGCTCTAGGCATTGCTCATTTGCTTCTCAATTTCTACAAAGTGTCAGCCCACAACGTTTTAATCCTAGCAGAAATTTCCATAAAGGGCAGCCCCGCTTTTCAACAAGGGCTCAGACTTCTTTGGATGATACTTCTCCCTCACTTTCTAGGTCCGCTTTGCTCCCCACCAAGTTGATGGACTCACTAGTCCCACTGTATCAGTGGTAAAATCGGATCCTGCATGGGCCTGAAGTCCTGGAGGTTGTGCTGGTTGATGAAGCTGTGAACAGGATGAAACCCTGGCCATTTTTGGCAGAATTCCAGCTGGAGGCCCATAACAAGGGCCGTGATTATGACCATGAATGCAGAGACCCAGCAGCAGAGGACAAACGTGATACACACTCTGTTTTTCATGATGGTCGTACAATGAAGGGGTTTGCAGATGGACGCATGACAGTCAAAGGACATGGCAGCCAGGAGAAAAAACTCTGTTTCCCTGAAGTGACCAAAAGAAAAATATTTAACTGATACAAACATTGTAAGTAATGGTATTATTCCCTATTTATAAGCTGTACAGGAATTATGGAGTCAAGATTGTTGTGCAAGGAAGAGGAGTTTTGAAGAAAAAAATGCACAGGTGTTTTAATTTGGGAATCTATGAAGGTAAGAATGACAATGGTCAGGTTTCCAGTTACACTCAGCATGCAGGTGAGAGAGAAAAACCAGAACCTGTGGGTCCGTAAGTCCCAAAGATGCATGTGGTTATTGCCATGTATTTTCTCATTACTATTTTTGGTATTTTAGGTAATCTGCATGCAAGAATATCAGGGAAACCAAGGCAGCTAGAGGCCACAAGGCAGAGTGCCAAAAAGGAGGAAGCCACAGAAAGAGAAAGTAAGAATGGTGAACTTCAGAGATCTTCAAAGGAGAATCCATGAATCTTCAAATGAATACTGATCATTGAACATCTGTTAGGAAACCACTGAAGCTGAGGAAGACTGCCCCAAAATATAAGAAAGAACAATTCATGTAGATGAAACAGGACTGGGAACAGTTCCTTTTCCTGCCAGCTTAAGTGGAAAACCTTGTAATTCAAGGGGAATTCAGTACAATACACAGAAGGCTATTGCTTCAGCAGTGTAGCAAAAGTATCCCTAGAACAAAATCACCTGTTCTGTTTCCAACTCAAAAAAGGTAAAAAAAAAAAAAACAAATTAAATAAAAAAAAATCAAACTGTTTACAAATAACTTAACTGTGTGCCAGAACACAGCTAAAGAATATTATAAAAACAAAAATATATCCAGCACAAAATAATTCATGATGTCTGAAATCAAACAGAAAATTACCACATATGCAAAGCAACAAGCAATTACAACCCATAATAAAGAGACAGCAGAAAATTATCCAAAATAAAAAAAAAATGTGACCAGAAAAAAGGATATTCAGTGTGCTCTGGGAAAATTCTGTGGAGTCCAGTATTTGTAACTGGAGTCAACAAGGAGAGAAGAGAAAGGGTAGAAGAGAAAAGTAAATAAAGGAATAATGCTTTACTCTACATTTTAAAAGTTTATTGAAAAATAAAACCCAATAATCAAGCAGCTCTACAAAGCAATAGCACAAGAAAAAAAAAAAAAAGACCTCTGTACAAAAAAGCCACAATATTACAAAATCATGGAAAAACCACCAAAAACAAAAAAAAAATTATAGGCAGCCTGTGATAAAAAATAAATATTATGTAAAG
Organism: Tamandua tetradactyla; assembly: GCF_023851605.1. NCBI lineage: Eukaryota > Metazoa > Chordata > Mammalia > Pilosa > Myrmecophagidae > Tamandua > Tamandua tetradactyla. Next base: position 119,285,881 of record NC_135333.1, read on the forward strand.
AGGACATAGACATAAATGATATCAGAAATCTTATCTGAAGTACTGAAAACCAGAAGACAGTAGGACATCTTAAAGTACTGAAATAAAGCTAAAATACTCAGAATTTTACAATCAACAAAACATAAATATACAAATGAAGGTAGAATACAGTCTTTCTTACACCAACATAAATTGAATGAGTTCATTACCAACAGATCTGAACTAAAGAAATTTCCTTCATATGAAAGGAAATTTAAAAAATGATCATTTGAATATAAACAAATGGATGAAGGTCATTCTAAAAGTTAAATAAGTATCTAGATGTATAACAAATTCAAAAATTCACTTGAAAAGATAACTCACTTCTTAAATTAAAAATAATAAAAAGCATTGTGTGTATAACACATGCAGTTGGTATTATTAGCATGATCGGGAAGTGCAGGTATTCTGTGGTAATGTCATCATACTAAATTTGATGTGGTGCAAAATTACTTGAAAGTGGTTTGTGATAAGATGACAAACACGCACATACTAACGTACGTCTGAAACCAATCACAAAATAAATCCACATAAAGGCCAAAACACTATCCAGAATGTGATCTATCTTGGTAAATGAGCCCTTGAAAAATATATTCATTCTGCTGTTAGTGGTAGGAATGTTCTATCAAACAAGAGACAAAATGGAAGCTTATAATACACTTAATCCAAATGAAGGGTGGAAAAAAACAGGAAAAATGAGGGGAGATTAGGACAAAGAGTGGAAGAAACAAATAGAAAATGGTCCAAATCTCTCCATTAAAATCAGAGATTGTTATTTTAGAGAAAAAGTAAGGCTCAATTATATGCTGCTACAAAAAAACTCACTTTATGTATAATGGCTAGAATGCATTAAAAGAAAAGGATTTTAAAAATCATGCTAACACTAATCAAATAAAGCTGGAGTGGCTATGTTAATATCAGACAAGCAGATATCAGAGCAAAGAATATTTCCAGGGATAAAGCAGATTATTTAATAATGACATAATAGCCAACTTCTTAGGAAGACAAAAATTTCCTTATGTCTATATACTACATATCAGTGTTTCAAAAAAATGAAGCAAACGTGTAAAAGTGCAAGGAAAAATAGACAAATCCACAATCACAGTAAGAAATTTCAGCATACCTTTCTCAAAAACTGAAAGAACAAGTAAATGGAAAAACACCTTTAAACAACTTGACCTCATTGATATTACAGAGCACTCCCCACCACCAACGGAAAAATATACGTTCTTTTCAAAGGAATTTAGAGCATTTACCATCATAAAGCATGACCTGGACTATAAAATAAATCTCAATTAATTGAAAAGGACTGAGTTGATACAAAGCCTATTCTCTGATCAAAATGGAATTAAATTAAGAATACATGACAGAAAAATAAATGGAATCCCCCACCAAATATTTCATAAGTCAGCAGTGCACTTTTGTATAATCAATAGGTCAAAGAAGATTTTTAAAAATTATCATTGAAATTAAGAAAAACTAAAATATAGCATAAAACTTGTGGAATGCAGTTAAATCAGTATCTTGAGGGAAATTTATAGAAATAAAAATCCTCTCAAGAGAAAGAACATCTCAGGCTCTGGTTGCTCAGTGAGAGAGTTCTTGCCTATAGTGCCGGAGACCAGGGTTCGGTTCCCAGTGCCTGCCCAAGTAAAAATAAAGAAAGAAAAGAAAAGAAAGAAAAAAAGAGAAGAATATCCCAAATCACTTATCAATCATCCATCCTACAAAGACCGAAAAATAAAGGAAAAGCAAAAGCAAGCTAAATAGAAAAAAAAGGAAATAATAATGATAGAACAGAAAGATCAATGAAACAGAAAACTGAAAAATAAGAGAGACCAGTAGTAAAATAAAAAGCTGAGTCTCGGAGATGAATAAGAATGATAAAACTATTTCCAGACTGATCAAGAAAGAAAGAGGGGACACTATGTGTCAATATGAATAGTCAAAGATGTGACACCACTACAGTTTATACATATATTAAAAAATAAAGATAATTTCAACAAACTCTGTAAATAGATTTTGCAGTGTTAGTGAATGGAATATTCTTTGAATGGTAAAAATATATCAAATATCATTCAAGACGCACTGTCTAAACCACAGAGTTCTATTTCTATGAAAATAAACAAAAGTACATTTAGCACATCCCCTAAAGATAATTCTAGGCTTAACAGGTGATTTCTACAAAACAGGAAAAATTAAAAAAAAAAACTACACCAATTGTTTCTTAAACTTAATGGTTGAAAGCAAAAATTATAACAGTATTTGATGGTGTCTTCAATGTACATACATATAATATATATTATAAGAACAATATAAAGGAGGTAGATAAAAGTCCTGTAGAGTAACAAGGTTTCTACATTACACCACTAGGGGTAAAATATTGATACCACATAGTCTATGAAATGCTAGGTGTGTATTCTCTTATTCCTAGAATTAACTTTTAAGAAATGACATAGTGAAATATAAAAAAAATCAAGTAAAATTTAAAATGGAACACTAATGACTGAAAGTCATTTAATTGAAGGCAGAAAAGGAGAAACAGGATAATGAACATGAGAGGCAATAAACAATGAACAATTAATAAAATGATAGATCTAAATTCATATATAAGCAATTAAGTTAAATTGCAAAATCAAACCAACAAAAAGACGATATTATAAGATTGAATTTAAAAACATAGCCCATCTTGATGCTTGTATACGAGAAACTCAATTCTGCTATATTGATAGTGGGTCAGTTAAAAGTGAAAGACTAAAAAGACAAATACCATGCACAGAATCATTAAAGTAAAGCTACAGTAGCTATATTAATATCAGACCACATAGATTTCAGATCAAAGAAATTTGACAGGCAAATAAATGGGTATTATATAATGATAAATTGAGTCAATTCAACAAGAGGATATGTGGATTCAGATCGTAAATGTACCTAAAAATAGTACACCAAAATATGTGAAGACAAAAATGAAATAAGAAGTAGGTAAAAATCTGCAATTATAATTGGTGGCCTCAATATTTTTCTCTTACTAATTGATAGCACTAGTGACTGGGTATAGAAAGTCACTCAACAGTGAACCAATCAATCAGATGTAATTGGCACTTATAGAACCATCCACCCAACAACAGCAGAGTAGATACACTTTTCATGTTCATATGGAAGATCTTACAAGATGAATCAAACCTTGGATCAAAAAACAAACTTTAACACATTTTAAATAATTAAAATCATACAGAGGATGATCTCTGACTACAATGGAATCAAACTAGAAATCAATAACAGAAAGACAGCAAGAAAGTCCCCAAATCCTTAGAAATTAAACAACACAATCCTAAATAATTCATGGATTTAAAAAACAAGTCTTTTAGGAATTTTCAAAAAAAAAATAATTGAAATGAATGTCAAAGAAAATCCAATGTATCAAATACTTGGGACACAGCTAAAGTAGTGCTGAGAGAGAAAGTTGTAATATTAAATGCTTACATTAGAAAAACAGAAATATATCAAATAAAATATCTAATCCTTGACAATAAAAGTTAGATAAAAAAGAGTGAAATAAACCCTTGGCACACACAAAAAAGGCAAAGATAATGGCCAGAAATATGGAGTAGACACACTTCCAATGTGACTCTTTATCTGTCATCCCTATCTTAGGGCTGCCCTGTAATGCTTATTTATTGTTCTGTCTCCTCACTTAGACAAGTTACTGATATTTTTGAGATTAGCAGTTATCTTGTTCATCGTAGTATACTAAGATATTAACATATTTACTGGAATTTTTGTCTTTCTCAGTATATGAATGAAAAATCATGGTTGTTTATGGATAAGCACCAGAATATCTGCTTTACTGATATTTCAAGATTTTACTTTTTATTCTTGTAGTCTACAGAGAAGTATTACATTCATTTAGGAGGTATTGTCTTCAAACAAGAGTTTATATTACCATGATGTTTTGGTACAACAATTCTTGAGTAGTAGGAAATAGTCAATCAGCCTGGGTTTCTCGGTTTCCTGGCTGCTGAAGCAAATACCAAGCAATGCACTGCCTTCAACAATGGGTATTTATTGGTTCACAGTTTTGAGACTAGGGCAAGCCTAAAATCAAAGTATCATTAAGGATATGCTTTCTCCCAGAAGACTGTGGCCTTCTAAGGCTCTCTGCTATCCATCCTTGATCTTCAGCTGTTCTGTCACATAACGACACACATGGCAGCCTCTCCTGGCTTTTCCCTTTGCTTCCAGGTTCATTTGACTTCCAAATTCTAGCTTCCCCCTGTGGCCTCTCTCTCTCTCTCTCTCTCTCTCTCTCTCTCTCTCTCTCTCTCTCTCTCTCTCTCTCTCTCTCTCTCTCTCTCTCTCTCTCTGCGTGATTTTCCCTATAAAACCTTCAACAATGGGATTAAGACCCATCCTGATTCAGCCTGGCCACACCTTAACTGAAGTAACCCTATCAAAAGGTCCTCTTTACAAGAGCTCACATCAACAGGAATGGATTATTGTTTTTTAATGTTTTTCTGAAGTCATAGCCTAATGCCCCATTTCTTCTCTGAGAAAATGGTCTCAGATAGAATTTACATAGCAAGATACAATATTAAAAAGTTTTTAGACTCTTATCAGAGAAAGCAAACACTGATTCAGGATCATGATAAAAATGGTCTGAGATCTGGTGCCCTATCCTGTTCTGCAGACCCACACTTGCAGTATCTGCAAGAGTTCAAATTGAAGAACAGGTATTGATGTTCCCTGTAGCCCACCTTCTTTCCTGCATTCAGTGCTTCTTCTTTGCTATTGTAACCTTGAGCAAAAGTCCCCTATGACCTTGGATATTATGCCAATATGCAAAATAACCCTTCCATACTGATAGCCACCTACTTTAGAATCCTGAATCAAAAATTTTCTGACTAATAACTGTGCCGGTATGCCTTATTTATTTCTGTATTATTATGTTTATTTTATGGATGAGCTCTCAGACCAAGGCACAAGTTGGGAGGATTTATTTATGTTTTTGACATGGGACATGGGTGTATGTACATTCCTGTTGACAGTGGAGACAGTAGATATTACACTGATTGTGCTTCAAATCTGACTACTTCATTGCCTGTCTTCTTTACTATTATATTAAATAGGTTTCATTTGTTTCTATAATTAGTATTAACAGAAAAAGGAATGGCATTTCAGAAATGAAATTAATTTCTCATTTTTATGGAATATCCAAATTAACTTTATATTTAATTATTAATTGTAGCCGAATACATATATAAACTATTAAATATTAATTTAAAATAATATAGATCTTATTTTAGGAAAGTGATAGTAATTGTTATTATTTTACCCATATTTCAAAATAGAAATAAATGAACATGAAAATGCCTATGCTTTAGTTTGTTATTCAAACTTCAGTTTTTGTTTTATCTATATTGATCCTTAGTGAATCTCATGATCAAGAATACATTAGTAGAAATATGGATACAATTTATTGTCATGCTTTCCCTGAACTAACACTCAAAGGTGGTGGTGGGAATACATGCACAACCTACCTCAATTTTTATATCCTATGTCTGACATTTTATCACGAATCACAATGACAGTCTAACTTAAAAGAGGGGCTATTTCTGCATAATCTGAGTAGGTAAAAACATGGAAAACAAATGGGTAGTGGAAAACCAGAAATCCTCTTTGACTCATGAAGAGTTTAAGATTTCACCCAAGAATCTTAACATAGGTCATGCCATTGAAAGTTTCACCACAGGCAAGCCTGACATTTTATATGGTCAAATTGTAATAGGTGGGATCAACTAAGTTAAAATAAAGAGTTTCCTTTGTAACCCTGCTTCAAAGTCACTACTGAATTTAAAATATGATTAATATAGCAAAATGAAATTAAACAAAAACTAATTAATGCAGACTGGAACATGCATTTACAGCACTAAAGTCAAGTTAAATGATGAGTCTACCAAATGTTTACCAAAATGATGAGTCAAATAATATCTATTCTATGTTTGCTTTAATTCACATTTCATTTATTTTCAATGATATAGAACAATTTTTCAAATGTTTATTGGTAATTTATATTTTATTGATAGAATGATACTACTTTTTGGTGTTTTTTAATACAAAAATTGGTTACTGAATTCTTACACTATTCTAAGATATTTGCATATAGGAAGGATATTAAGTTTTTGCTAGTCATACAAATAATGTATGACATTTTTATTAATATACCATAAAATATATGCATCTTCTGCTTTATTATATCTGAATTTGCAGCTGTTATTTGATATGCTATTGATCTTATACACATTTATACTTATTTTATCCTAATTTTATTAATTTCTTTTTAAAACTTTTTTTATTCTATGATATAGCATATATACAAAGCAAAGAAAGAAAAAAAAAACAACAGTTTTCAAAGAACTCTTCAACAAGTAGCACAGGAAAGATGCCAGAATTTGTCATGGGCTACTATTATATCCTCTCAGATATTTCCTTCTAGCTGCTCCAGATCATAGGATGCTAGAAGGAATAAATATTCTTTTTATCATCACAATTTACTTTTTGCGTGTGAAAAATAACATATATACAAAAAAGCAATACAGGGTGGGCCACGGTGGCTCAGCAGGCAAGAATGCTTGCCTGCCATGTCAGAGGACCCAGGTTCAATTCCCGGTGCCTGCCCATGTTAAAAAAAAAAAAAAAAAAGCAGTACATTTCAAAGCACAGACAATTAGTTGCAGAACACAGTTCAAAGTTTGATATGGGTTATAATTCCACAATTTTAGGTTTTTACTTTGGCTATTCTAAGATATTGGAGACTAAAAGAAATATCAACTTAATAATTCAACAATCATATTCATTTAATAAACCATACCTTCTGTGTATAATTCCACCATCACCTTTGACCTTTCTATCCCACTCTCTAGGGGTATTTGGGCTATAGCTTTACTTTTCATGTTCTAACTTTTCATGGTCTAAAAATTCTAACTTTTTCATGTTGGAAGGGGCTGTCAGTAATATGGGATAAGAAGATGGAACTAGATGATGCTCCAGAGAGGCTGGGCCCTTTAGGTTTCAAGACTTATCTGGTCCAGGGACCCATCTGGAGGTTGTAGGTTTCTAGAAAATTGCCTTCATGCATGGGACCTTTGTAGAATCTTATATGGTATCCTAGGTGTTCTTTAAGATTGTCTGTTATGGTTTTGGTTGGGATGGGCAAGTAATGATAGGTAGCAATGTCTAACTAAAGCTTGCATAAAAGTGACCTCCAGAGTAACCTCTTAACTCTATTGGAACTCTCTCATCCAGTGGTAGTTCATTACTTAACCTTCTTTTCCCCTTTTGATCAGGATGGAATTGTTGACCTCATGATGCCAGGGCAAGACTCATCCCTGGGAGTCAACTCCCACGCCACCAGGGAGACATTCATCCCTGGATGTCATGTCCCACGTACGAGGGAGGGCAATGATTTCACTTGTAAAGCTGGGATAAGAAAGAGTGAGGCCACATCTGAGCAACAGGAAAGGTCCTCCAGAAATAACCCTTTGACATATCTATAGGTAGGCTAAGGTTCTCTGCTACATACATAAGCTTCACAAGAGTAAGCCTTAAGGTCAATGGCTTGGCCTTTGGATATCCCTAATGTTTGACACAGTACCAGGGATTTCCTCCATGATAAAGTTTAATAGTTCCTTTAATAGTTCCATATTTTTCTCCCATCCCTCAAGGGACGTTACCAATACTTTTTGATTATCTGCTTAACATATTCTAGAATGTATCCAGGCATTAAATTAAGTTATATATGATTAAAGGCCCTCATTCTTATTGTGGGTTCCCTGAGTTTCAATTGTTCAAATGAGCTATCCAGGCAGATTATGTGCTACAGAAAATTTAGGTTCTGGACAAAATAAAACTTCTTTCCACTGGTCTCAAAAAGTAGGGGCAGTTCTGAAATATGGACAAGCCTTCTTTACCTGTGTATTTTGAAATACCTTAATCCTGACCTGATTGATTTTGCTCTTATCTCTACATACCAGGTAACACATATGAAAACAGCCTCTCAAAATCCAGAAATAATATTTACCACTCCAGACTAAATGTGTGCTATAAGAGCTTACACTCTAGGCCCCTGTTTTCTACTAAGCATTTTCTAAAGGAGACCATACAATAATTGTTCTTTCATTTCTGGATTATTTTGCCTCACCAAATATGTTCCTTGGGTTCATTCACATTGTTGCATGCTTGATGACTTCGTTCCTTTTTGTAGCAGCACAATTTTTTATCATAAAGTATGCATCATTGTTCACCAATCTACTTTGCAATCAGTGGATCTTTCAGCCACCTGAATTCATTAGGCATCATATATAATGCTCAAAGTCCACAGTCCAACAACAATTTCAATTTTAGATAACTTCATTGTTCCCAAGACAAAGATAACCAATAAACACACCCTCAACAAATAACCTCCCCCTAACTCTCATCCCTCCCCCCATTATTTACACATGGTGATGCTGCAGTACTGCTGATATCTTCCTGTTAAGTATAGCCCATAGCATACAATGGCAATTTTCCCCCTGAACCACGGACCTAAAAACTCTTTGAACATGGATCATACCTTTGAAGTAGTTCTTACAAGAACTTCTTTATATTTCTAACGCTAATCAGTGGGACACACAGGTCTATAAAACCTCTTTCAATCATGTTCACCATCAATATGGTAATATTACTTATAGACCCACTACGGAATCACTTTCACTTCTATATATTCCCTTACATTCAAATTCAACCTCATTAGCAAACCATTCACTGATCTCTAGCATCTATGTATCTCTCAGACCCCAATGTTCTGTATCACAAGACTCAGTTTTACCTTTGCCATGGTCATAAAAGTGGTATCATACAATATCTGTCCTTTTGTGTCTGGCTTATTTCACTAAGAATTATGTTCTCAAGGCTCATCCATCTTGTCAACACTGGTGTGTAAATGTCTGTTTGTGTCACTGCTTTCAGCTCCTCTGGTTATATACCTGCTGCATTATAGGACAACAGGCTATTTAGCTTCCTCAGGAACCACCAAACTGCCTTCCATAGCAGCAGTACTATTATACATTCCCACCAGCAGTGCATAAATGTCCCAATTTCTTCACGTACTCTCCTACATTTGTAGTTTCCTCTTTGTTTAATAGCAGCCATTCTTAGAGATGTGAGGTGACATTTCATTGTAGTCTTGATCTGTATTTCCCTTATAGTTAATGAAAATGAGCATCTCTTCATGTGCTTTTGAGCTATCTGTATTTTCTTTTCAGAAAAATATCTATTCATATCCTTAGCCCATTTAATAATTGGGATGTTGTTCCTTTGTTGTTGAGTTACATGATTTCTTTATGTATACAGGATATCAAGGCTTTTTCTGATGTGTGATTTCCTAATATTTTCTCCCATTGAGTTGGCTGCCTCTTCACCTTTTGGACAAAGTCTTTTGAGGCACAGAAGCAGTTGATTTTGAGGAGTTCCCATTCATCTATTTTTTTCTTTTGCTGCTTGTGCTTTAGGTGTAAAGTTTAGGGAGTTAACTCCTATTACTAGGTCTTGAAAATATTTTCCTATATTTTATTCTAGAAGCTTTATGGTGCAAGTTCTTATATTAGACTTTTGATTCACTTGGAGTTGATTTTTTGTATAGGATATAAGGTAAATGTTCTCTTTCATTCATTTGGCATTGATAGTCAGTTCTCCCATGCCCATTTATGGAAAAGACTATTTTATTCCAGGTCAGTGGATTTGGGAGACTTGTTAAAAAGACCACCACAGATTTGGTGGTCTATTTCTTCACTCTCAATTTGATTCCATTGGTCAATACTTCTATTTTATGCAAGTACTGCTGTTTTCACCACTGTGGCTTTATAAGTTTTGAAGGCAGGAAGTGTTAATCCTCCCACTTCATCATTTTTTAGGATGTTTTTAACTATTTGGGGTCCTTTCTCTTCCAGATGAATTTGGTAACTAGTGGGTAGAATTGACATCTTAACTATATTTAACCTTCCTTTCCATGAGGAGGGAATGTCTTCGCACCTATTCTTAGATTTCTTTTAGCAGTGTTATGTAGTTTTCTGTGTGCAAGTCCTTGGTATCCTTAGTTAAGTTCATTCCTAGGTACTTGATTCTTTTAGTTGCTATTTTGAATGGAATCTCTTTCTTAACTGACTCCTCAAATAGATTATTATTTGTGTGTAGGAAAGTTACTAATTTTTGCACATTAATTTTATATCCAGCCTCCTTGCTGAATTTGTTTATTAGCTCAAAGATCTTTATTATAGATTCCGCATCAGTATTTTTCAAATATAGTATCACGTCATCTGCAATTAATGAGAATTTTTCTTCTTCCATTCCAACTTGGATGCCTTTTATTTCCTTGTCTTCCCTGATTGCTCTACCTAGAACTTCTAGTACAATGTTGATTAATAATGATGACTGAGGACATCCTTGTCTCATTCCTGATCTTAGGGAGCAAGCTTTTAATCTCTCTCCATTGAGTATGATGCTGGCTATTGTTTTTTCATATATGCCTTTTATCATATTGAGAAAGTTACCTTTGATTCCTATCTTTTGAAGTGTTCTTATCAGGAAAGCATGAATTTTGTTTTTTCAGCATCAATTGAGATGATCACGTGCTTTTCCCCTTTCAATTTTTTAATGTGCTATATTACATTAATTGATTTTCTTGTGTTGAACCATCCTTCCTTTCAGGTATAATTCCCACTTGATCATGGTGTGTGATTCTTTTAATGTGTTGTTGGGTTTGATTTCCTAATATTTTGTTGAGAATTTTGGCTCCATGTTCATTAGGGAGATTGGCCTGTAGTTTTCCTTTCTTAAAGCGTCTTTAGAGGTTTTGGTACTAGAGTAATATTAGCTACATAAAATGAGTTAGGTAGTGTTCCATTTTCCTCAACTTTTTGGAAAAGTTTGAGCAGGATTGTTGTTAGTTCTTTTTGGAAATCTTGATAAAACTTCCCAGTGAAGCCATCTGATTCTTGGCTTTTCTTTGCAGGAAGATTTTTGATGACTGATTGAATCTCTCTACTTGTGATTGATTTGTTGAGATTTTTCTATTTCTTCCTGAGTCAGTGTAGCTTGTTTGTGTGTTTCCAGCAATTTGTCCATTTCATCTACATTGACTAGTTTGTTAGCCTATAGTTGTTGATAGTATTGTCTTATGATTTCTTTTATTTCTTCAGGATCTGTGGTAATATATCCCTTCTCATTTCTGATTTTGCTTATTTGCATCCTCCCTCTGTTTTTCTTTGTCATTCTTGCTAGTGGCACATTGATTTATTGATTTTCTCAAAGAACCAACTTGTGGTTTTATCAATTCTTTTTATCATTCTTTTGTTCTCCCATTCATTTAACTCTGCTTTAATCTTTGTTATTTTTCTTTTTCTATTTGCTTTGGGGTTAGTTTGCTGTTCTTTCTCAAGTTCCTCTATGTGAGCAGTTAAGTCCTCAATTTTTGCCCTTTCTTATTTTTTAATATAGGCATTTAGGGGAATAAATTTCCCTCTCAGCACAACCTTTGCCACATCCCATAACTTCTTGTATATTGTATTCTCATTTTCATTCATCTCCAGATAGCTACTGATTTCTTTAACAATTTCTTCTTTGATTCACTTGTTGTTTAAGAGTGTGTTATTTAATCTCCATATATTTGTGAAACTTTTCATTCTTTGATGGTTATTGATATCCACTTTTATTCCATTGTGATCAGAGCAAGTACCTGAAAAAAAAATCAATATTTTTAAATTTATAAAAACCTGTCTACCCTGGAGAATGTTCCATGAGCACTAGAGAAGAATGTGTATCCTGGTGTTTTGGGGTACAATTACCTATATATGTCTGTTAGGTCTAATTCATTTATCAAGGCGTTTAGCTTCTCTTTTTCCTTGTTGATCTTCTGTCTGGTAGTTCTGTCTATAGAGGAGAGTGGTGTATTGAAGTCTCTTGCTATTATTGTAGAAACGTCTATTGCTTCCTTCAGTTTTACCAACGTCTGTCTCACATACTTTGGAGCTCCTTAGATTGGGAGCATAAATATTTATGATTGTTATTTCTTCTTGGTGAATTGTTCCTTTTATTAATATATGGTGTCCTTCTTTCCCTCTTATGTTGTCTTACATTTAAAGTCTATTTTGTCTGATATTAGTATGGGTACTCTAGCTTTCTTTCTATTACAACTTAAGTGAAACATCATTTTCCATCCTTCTAGTGTCTTCTAGTGTCTTCCTGATATCATTTAGTTCTTTATAAATATCTTTCAGTAGTTGTTTCATACACTGTGCCCCCTTTGGAATTTTGATCTGGTCATTTGACTTGGATCTTCATATGCTTTGTGACTTTCTGTTGTATTCTGGGCATTTGTTTATCTTGTTATGGTTATTACACAAGTTGGTTTCCTTCACTGTTTAAAGTTTTGTATTTACTTAGCTTTTGCTGAATGCTTCCTTTTGCACTTTGTTTGTTGGCTATTCTCTGCCAAATCAAGGTCCAGATCTCATACAGGGGATACAATTCAACTAAAGGTCCTATTATAAGGTAGGCTGGAGTGCATGAGCACTCCAGTGGCAGAATGGCTCACTACCACGCAAGAGACTGAAGATGGACTCTTCCTCTATGCAAAAAAAAAAGGGAGAGGAAAGAAAGAAACAAAGAGATAATAATAATATGATAAAAAATTTAAGCACAAAAACAAGAACCACAACAAAATATACCTTGACAGTATTAGGCACCAGAATCAAAAGGAGACACCCTGGGACATACTGAAGTGAAGTCTGGTGGGCACCCACCAGAGGGAGGGAAAGTTTAAGAGAAAAGTAATAATAGTAGTAATAAAAATAAGTGAAATGGAATAACAAAAAATGAGCAATAAAATATAGAAATTTTTATATCTATAAAAATTTAAAAAAATAATGAGAAGGAAAATTGCATTACTAATAAAAATGTATTGAAAGAATGTATTTTAAAAGGAGGTAAATAAAAAAGGAATATTACGGGAAAAAAAAGAAATAAAAATAAAGACCTAGGCAGATAGGGAGTAAGCTTGTCTGCACTTACCCCTTCTCACCAGCAGGTGACCACCGTGTGGCTCCCCCCTTACCTCCTTTCCCAAGCTCTCCCAGCCCTGTCTGTTGCTGTCGGCCTGTACTTACTTCATCCAGCCAGCAGGCAGCCTGCTCGCATCTCCTCCTCCCCCCTCAGCCCCGCCCCTCCTGGACAAGGTGACTGGAGGTTGGGGTGCTTAGCAGGGAGGCTGCTCAGCAGGGGAACTGTTCTGCCAAGGGCAGTTAACCAACGGGTCTCTGCCGTGGGACTGGGGAGCGGACCAGTCCAGCGAGTGGGGGACCGGCTGATCTGCAGTGCTGGTGGGCCTGCCAGATATAGCCACTATGCGCAGGCTATTCCCACACCTCACGGGTGATCACTCCCCACCCCAAGCCACCCCCCCCGCCCCGCTTCCCGTGGACAGCACTGTGCTGCCCTCGCAACCACGTGGGAAGATCTCACCAGCCCGCAGCTATGCAAGAGCATCAGGTCACTCCAATCGCACACGGCAGTCTGCCCAGTGGAGATCCCCGTCACCGGACCCACTCGCTTTCCCACCATCCTCCGCCCTACCAAAACTGCCTAAAGACTGTCCTAGACTACTCACACCCCGGGACCTACAGTCCTGAACATTTTTGCTCCGTCTTCCAGCTTGTTTCACAGAGCAGGAGTCATTTGACTTGAACTCGCTCCACTCCTGTCTGCCATCTTCCTGGAAGGCCCCTCTTCTTTTTAAAATCTGTATGTTCTGTGCAATTTTAGTTTTTATTTTTATTTTTAAATAGTTTTTAATGAAAAAGCAATTCCAAATTTTTAAATGTAAAACTTAAACTTGTAAACAAGCAACATCTGTCGTATGCATGTCATTTCTTAGGTGTGTAAAGGCATTAATAGGGATGGTGTATAACTTTAAATCAATAGACTAGAAGGTGCAGCTGAAAAGCTCCAGAAAACTACTTAAAATAAAAAGCCTAGCCGGTCACCAAAAATTTGAAAATACTATCTTTCCCAGTCTGTCCAGTGGGCCCTCCACTGGATGTGCATTATTTCACCCATGCCCTGAGGTCACTCCAACTCCACAGGTTAATCTGTGGATAAAGAACAAACGTAAGTGATAATTTGATGTACCTATCGGGTTTACATAGAAGTCTAAGGCAGACTGTCCTAGCTCTGAGGACAAAGTAGCGCATACTGTTTCTTTCTTTCTTTTGCTGTTAGCGTCCTGAGTTTTTTTTTTAAGTTGATTGATTAATTGGCTTGAATCTTAATTGATTAGTTTCTTGAATAATTTATAGAATAAGAATAAATGTGTATTTAGTAAATAGTTTATAGATTTCATTGCTATCTTATAGTGGGGCATACCAACAGAAAGACCACACAATATCAAATTGCAAGCCAATTCCGGAGTCTTTATTAGCCGGCCGGCGTCTGACCTCCCTCCCCACAACTGGGGTACCAGAGTGCAGCCCCCAGCCTGATTTTGTGCAGGTTTTTAAAGGTATAAACCATATCCTGGGGTTTTTGAAGCAAGCAAGCAAGCAAGCAGATACAGAAGCGGAAAAGGAGCGGTTAGCTCTTTTGCAATAACATGATGCTGGGTTTTGTGACCCTGATTTTAGCTAAGTTTTTTAGCAATGGAAAATTTTCTCAACTCTTCACAATCTCTTCCAATTATCACCTTTTTTTAAGCTGGCCTTGCTGAGCTCAAATACAAAGAGTGCCTTCATGTGTTAATTGACACTTGGCTTTCTAAAGCACATTGTAAAGTGAATAAGACTAATGGTGCTCTTTCTGCTCAGCATATTCATTCAACTACATGTTGCTGTTTCTGTGAGTTTCCATGCTATTCAGATGTGACTTCTGATTATTTCTTATGTTCCATTTCTCCTTTGCTCTGAATCAAGGAAAAGTGAGACTAATTTGAATGAGGCCTCTTCTGCTTACTCATTAGGTCAGTCGTTTCTCCATATATGATGAATTGTGAGAGCATTATATTTTCTGCCTTTTAACGTTGGAAAATTTCAATCCTTCGGAAGAGTTGAAAAAATAGTTAACAAACAACCATATACCCTTTTCTTCGATTTACCAAATGTCCTTAGAGAACGTAGTCTATAGACTATATTGGTTTTGCGGAACAATTTAAGAGTAAGTTGTAGACAGCATGATATGTGAATACTTCAGCATGTTCACCTCATAGCAAGCTTATTCTCCTACTTAACCACTCAACATTATTACATCCAACATGCTGAGTACAATATTGCAATTGTATGAAAAATGAAATTTCTATGAAAGAACAGAATCATGCATATTTATGTTCCTATTCTTCCTTTAAAATAAATCATCATAGAAAAATATTAAGCTTTTATTAAGATATTGCATAAATTTCTTTTGAAATTAATATAGTTTTCTATTTCCAAAACATTAGATCCAGTAAATTGAGCATAATCCATTTTCAATAATTCAAGAACTCAAATCATATTCTTAATTTTCAACTTTAAGAACCACTTTCTAAATTACAAGGAAACAATAATACCAACAAAACGGTATTGGGAAGAATTTTTATCTTTTTATGTTTATCTTTGCTTCAAAAATGTTAACTATGAATAATATTATTCAACGTATTATTAAAGAAATACTTTCCAATGTTGTAAAAACTGTATTGCACATTTTCACATTTACTTAAATTGAATGAAGGTTTATTCTGAATAGCTGCTTACTTATTTGTTTTCGTTGTTTAGATTTAGATGGAATGTATGTAAGATAAAATGAAGGGACTCTTTTTAATTAAGCATTTTGCAAACCTGTTTCAAATCCCTGTGGATATATATAATACTTTTGGAATATATATACTCCATTTCCAGATTTCCTTTTATGTCCTATAATAGTCTTTATAGATATTTTCTCTCTTGTCATATTTGACCCAAGATTTAGTCAATGCCTAGTCTATGATATACAGAAGTTCCCCTATTTTTCTTTCTTAATACTAATATTTTGAAGAGCCCTGTATAGTACTTTTGCAAAATATTTAGCTTTTTTTCTCATGATTGCCTTCACATGAATTATTTTTGATAAAAATACCATGTAGGAATGTTGCATCCTTGGTGCTTTACAACAAGAGGCATAAATATTGGTGAATCCCAATATTGGTGATGCTAAATTTAATCATTTGTTAAATTAGGGATGCCAAACTTCTCCACTATAAAGGTAACATTTTCATTTTTCAGTTATGATGATGCCTTGAGACTGTGAATATTCTGTTTCCTGTAATAGTTCCCTTGATTTTAGCATCTACTGTTGATCCTTTTATTGACTTCAAATATGCTGTTTTCCTTTTGATAAATTCTTATATTGAGGGAAAAAAGCTTTCAAAGGGAATTATCTTGAAAATACATATGATCAATGACCCATATTAATCTGCTAGTTCTCCATAATTGCTTGAAATGGTCGTTTTGTAATGTGACAAACCTAATGGTGCTTTATGCCATCATGCATGAAACAGTAAACTTAGTTTTTAATTAAATGATAAAGACAAACCCTTATCAGATATGTGGTCTTTCTTCCATTTCTTTCATTGTCTTTTTACATTCCAGATTAAGTCCTTTGATGCACAAAATTTATTCATTCTGATGAGCTCCCATTTATTATTTTTTTTCTTTTGCTGCACATGCTTCAAATGTAAAGTCCAAGTAATTATTGCCTAATACAAGGTCCTGAAGATGCTTCCTATTTCCTTCTAGGAGTTTTACAGTTCTTGGTCTTCTATCTAGGTCTTTGAATCATTTTGAGTTGATTTTTGGACATGATGTGAGGTCATGGTCCTTAGTCATTCTTTTGATGTGGACATCCACTTACCAAACAGCATTTGTTGAAGGGTCCATTCTTTCTCAATTGTAGAGACTTGGCACTTCTATCAAAAATCAGTTGGCAATAAGTAGAAGGGTTTATTTCTGAGCTCAGTTCAATTCAGCTTGTCTCTATGTCTGCCTTTATGTCAGAACCATACCCTATTGAACACTGTAGCTTTATAATAAGGTTTATTAGGAAGTGAGAGTCCTCCAATTCAATTCATTTTGAAGACTGCTTGGACTAGGTCCTCCTTACCCTTTCAAATAAATGTGCTAATGGCTATTTCATTTCCTCAAAGAAGGCCATTGGAACTTGGATTGGGATTGCATTGAGTCTGTAAATCACTTTGGGTAGAATTGACATCTGTTAGTAACAATATTTACGTCTTCCAACACATGAAGACAATGTCCTTTCATATATTTTGATCCTCTTTGACTTACTTTAGCAGTGGTTTGTAGTTTTCTGTGTCATGTCCTCTACATCCTTGTTAGGTTTATTCCTAGCTGTCTTATTTTTTAGTTGCTACTGTAAGTGGATTTTTTTCTTGATTTCCTCTTCAGATTGCTCATTGCTGGTGTACTGAAACACTACTGATTTTTGCACGCTGATCTTGTGCCCTGTCACTTTCCTGAATTTGTTTATTAATTCCAGGAGCTTTGTTGTGGATTTTTCAGGATTTCCCATGTATCAGATCATGTTATCCAACAATAGAAAAATTTTACTTCTTCCTTTTCAGTTTTGATGGCTTTTAATTTATTCTTGTGTAATTGCTCTGGCTAGAACTTCCAGGTACAAAGTTTCAATAACTGTGGTTACAGTGGACCAGCTCATTTTCTTCCTGATCTTACAGGAGAAGATTTTATTATCTCACAATTCAGTAGCATGCTAATAGTGGGTATTTCATAAATGCCCTTTATCATGTTTTGGATTTCCTTCTATTCCTATTTTTCTAAGAGTTTTATCATGAAGTCATGTTAGATTTTGTCAAATATCTATTCTGCATCAATTGATATGATCATATGGGTTTTTCCTTGTTCTGTTAATATGGTATAATAACAAAAACACAAACAACCAGTTAAAAAAGTGAACAAAAGACTTGAATAAACATGTATTCAAAGAAGATATACAGATGACCAAAAAGCACATGCAAAGATATTCTATATCATTATTTATTATAGAAATGCAAATTGAAACCACAATGAGATACTATTTCACAGGTACTAGAATAGCTACCACTAAAAATTAAAGGAAAATTATGAGTGTTGGAGAGGATGTGGGGAAATAGGAACAGTCATTTACTGCTACAGTAATGAGTAAAAAGTACTTGCTCATTGCTGTTACCACCAATTTACTGTTGGTGGTAATGTAACATGGTGAAGCTCCCTGGACAATAGTTTTGTGGTTCCTCAGAAAGTATGGAAATACCATATTATGCAACAATCCCACTTCTAGGTATATACCAAAAAAATTGATAGCAGGGTATTTCACACCAGATATTTACACCGATGTTCATGGCAGAATTATGCCTATCACAGAAAGATGAAAGCAACCTGAGTATCCATCAGCCATTGAATGGATAAACAAAATGTGGCAAAAGCACAATGGATTTTTATTCAGCAGTAAAAATGAACTAAATTCTGATATATGCAGCAACATGGATAAAACTTGAAGACACCATTTTGAGTAAAATAAGCCAAACACAAAAGGGGAGACGTTGTATGATCTCATTGATAAGAAACAATTAGAATAATGAAACTCAAAGAGTCAGAAACTATAATATAGTTTACCAGGGGTAGGTATAGGGGTGGGGGGGGCTAAATCTTAGATTATGTAGAGTTTCTATTTGGGGTGATAGGAATGTTTGGCAATAGATGATGAGTGTACTAGCACAATTTAGTGAACAAAATTAACATTACTGAATTGTATATTTGAATGTGGTTAAAAGATAAAATTTTTAGATCATATATATGTTACTAACAAACTAATGAAATATTAAAAATAAATTCTGCAACACAGAGAACCCCCAACTAAACCATGGATTATAGTTAATAGAAAAATTATAATTATATGCTTTCTTTTCATCAGTCATAATAAATGTACTGCATTAATTCAAGTTGTTAATGTGGTGCTGGATTTATGGAAACTCTGTATTTTCTGCATGAATTTTCTGTAATCTTATAACTTCTCTAATAAAATACAATAAAATGAAAAAAAACAAAAACAAAAGGCCAGGTGTTGTTTATAAGGCTCTTTTGATTATTTTTAATATTCCCTATTTCTCCCTAGGGACACTATCCTCTATGACTTTTCCCTTAGAGAAGCATATATTCCTTTTAAATAATTGGCAACTAGTAAATATTTCCCAATTTTCAAGCTAATCATCACAGCTATGATAATTTCTGTGAAGATTGGTGAGGTGTGGTTAATTGTACATATACATTATCTCAAATTACCTGGTAATACAAAGAGCAGTTTGTTACAAATATTTATTATCCAAAGCATATCCAAGAGTAGTTTGTTAGAAATATTTATTATCCAAAACACAATACTGTTCAGATATATGTAATAAAGAAACTTACATTACTAAAACATTTTCACTTTAGTTCTCTGCTTTGAATTAGCCTGAGATTTCCTTTTATGTTAATTTTCCTGCTTACAAAATTAAATATTGTTTATCAATGAGTGTGCTCACCATTCGTTATGGTTGATTCTTGCTCATGTACTCTAGCGGAACAAAGATACCGTCATATACTGCTCAAGGTAAGTATAATAGTGTTGTTACTTTTTTAAAAAAAGTTAAGAATGATTACAAATACCATGTACATTTGAAGACAAGAGTGAATTAAAGATGACATTTTCTTATTTCTCATTAAATAAAACATTAATCATTTCTCATTTTATATTTTATGAATCCAAAAATGCAAGAGTATGATTTCTGATTGATGCATTTGCACCTTCAATTCTAATACTTTACTAGTTTAAGCCAAACATGGCACCATATAAGTGCGGAGGGAATGATGATTAGTCTATTGTTCTTTAGATAAAAAGTACTTGCTCAACTCTCGAAGTCAGACATAACAAGGTTAGAAGGTATTCTTTCTGGGGAATTGACATTGTTTTTTTAAATATGTGTTTAAAAATAGAACAAAATAACTCATTGGAATTTCTAATTCTGAACACTTGTGAACAATGACAACATATCATTGAGAACTATTGATTGCAAAGTTTGCATTGATTGCAAAGTTTGCAGTGGTTGCAAAACTAATTCTGCTTCTAGATTTGAAATTACTCTGATACCCACAACAAACCTATAGACATGTTCAACAAATTTTTCAGAACAGAAGTTAGAACAAGGGCATTAGGAAAAGAAACAATAGCAAATTAAGATGAGATCAAGGAAGAAAAGATGTGATTGATGTCTTATTCTTAAGGTACATCCTTTCACCAAAAACCTGGAGATTATTTAGTGAAGAATTAGTAGAAGAAGAGAAGAAATATAAATATGATCAAGCAGTGATTTACCAAAGAAATAGAACATTTTAATCTAAAGAATGAAAGTTTCCTGAATTCATGTAAGAGGAGCTAGGATAAATCAAATACAAAGATCAATATTAAATAGTCAATATTTTTTTAAGAGTAGAAAAACTTCAGAATAGGCTAATTGAATGCCAAAGTTAATCAATGAAAAGAAATGTAATTTAAAAGAAAGAAATATTATTTATGACACGTAATAGTTCTTGTTTTAATGCTTATATTCTCTGTTTGGAAACGGTTTATTTTGCAAATTGGGAAAGTGTGGTCAAATTATGAGGAAAATGATCTGCAAAGACAAAAAAAGGTCAATGAAGTACATCACTAAATTTTTTAGGTTAAAAACATTTAATTCTAACATATCTAATATTTAGATATGTTAATATATTTTGCTATTATAAAAATTAAATCAGATATAAATTTGAAAAGAGAAAGTTGGATTTTTTCATTTCTCTTGATATAATATGGTTAAAAATTACTTCATTTTATTAAATTAAATTTATAAATGTATTATTATTTATGCTATCATTGAAAGAATATCTTTATGACCATTACTTTTGTATAATACTATACAACTCATACTTACATGCATCATATTTAGAGATGCATAAAAATAGGATCAATTTATGTACACTGCTTTGGAAATTTTCATCTAAAATATATTTAAAATATTTTTCATGAGTATGTATTTATCAATGTTGTCACTTCAAAATATATTATCTGAATGACTAAAATTTTATTTAAAAAACTCTGAAACAAGCAATTTTATCTCATTTATTTAACAGCTGGCCCAAACTGAAATGAACTAAAAGTTTATAAATAAGATAAAAATCAGCTATTTATGCTATGGTTTTCTAGGTCAAATTCCAAAATCGAGAGAATTTCTCTAGTGGTTTTAAATTCTTAGTGAAAAGTTTCTGTTTCACAGTTCTAGATCACATATTCAAATTACATGGAGTATTACATTGTAAGTGTGTATGTTTCTAAATACAGGTCCCTTTATATATCTTTCATGGGGCTAATGTGGCCCATGTAATTTCTAATTTGTTTTGCTTTTTTTTTGCATGGGCAGGCACAGAGAATTGAACCTGGGTCTCCAGCATGGCAAGAGAGAACTCTGCTTGCAGAGCCACTGTGGCCTGCCTGTAATTTCTAATTTTTGTAGCTTTTTTCCTCTAGAATTTGATTGACATCACAAAAAATAAATGAACAACCATACAAAGAAGATTGAGTTTATCCTGCTGGGACTGACAGATAACGCTCAATTACAGATGGTAGTTTTCTTATTTCTAGTTCTAAATTACATATTCAGCATGATAGGGAACTTAACCATCATTGCCCTTACTCTGTTGGATTCCCATTTAAAGACTCCAATGTATTTCTTCCTTCGTAATTTCTCTTTCCTGGAAATCTCATTCACAACTGCTTGCATCCCCAGATTCTTAATCACCATTGTAACCAGGGAAAAGACCATTTCCTATAATGGCTGTATATCTCAGTTGTTTTTTTACATTTTCCTGGGGTGTACAGAATTTTTCCTTTTGGCTGTTATGTCTTATGACCGCTATGTTGCCATCTGCAAACCTTTGCATTATGCATCCATCATGAGCAGCAGACTTTGTCACCAGCTTCTACTCGGCTCCTGGGTAACTGGTTTCCTGGTCATTTTCCCTCCACTGATTTTGGGTCTTAACCTGGATTTCTGTGCGTCAAATACCATTGATCACTTCATTTGTGACATTTCTCCTATCCTACAACTTTCATGCTCAGACACACATTTACTAGAATTGATTGCTTTCTTATTGGCTCTGATGACCCTAATTGTCACATTATCATTAGTAATCCTCTCTTATTTTTTTATCATCAAGACAATTCTAAAATTCCCTTCAGCTCAACAAAAGAAAAAAGCATTTTCCACCTGTTCCTCTCACATGATTGTTGTCTCCATCACTTATGGAAGTTGTATATTCATCTACATAAAGCCATCAGCAAATGAAAGAGTTACTTTAAGCAAAGGGGTAGCTGTGCTCAATACTTCAGTTGCACCTTTGCTGAATCCATTCATTTATACTCTGAGGAACCAGCAAGTTAAAAAAGCCTTCCAAATGCTATTCAAAAAGGCGTTTTTTACATCAGCAAAATAGCAAAATAAGACTATTTATTGAAATAACATGGAGACATAAAAGAAATATTGAACAAAAATTAACTTGACTCTTCTAGTTTTTAGTTCATATCAAATAAATTCCTTATATTACTTCAGTCTGCCTCAGCTTAGAAACTATTTTTTATCTACTGAGTTTTACTTTCTGTTATTCCATATAAAAGCAATTCTATGTTAAAAATATAAAACTGAAAAATTATCTTCTCTATGGAGCATATTTTTGGATAATATTAATGAGGGGTTTTAATTGCATCACAGAATATAAATCTTTGGATAGCACAGAAATCTTGAATAAATAATTTTAAAAATTGTATGCTATTTTACTTAAAGTCATATTCTTGAAAAGCATCAGATAAATTTGAATTTTATCATCATTAAATATGCTTAAAATATTCCAAGGAAACTTACTTGGAATAATGTAAAAAAATATTTTGTAGAAGGATTATTTTTAATGTCAATTGTCAACATAAGAAAACAATATCTCCTTTGAATGTGAAACATTTATTTAATTTCTGCAATTTTTTTTTTAGTATTTATATTGGCCATATTTTCAAAATTGTAATGTAAAATAAATTAAGATTTAATAGATCACTTTGTTAATTTTGCAAACAAATTTTTTCAAGAACACAGAAAGTAAGTTTGATTTCTATATATGTCAATGAAAATATTGAATAAATGACAATACATGATGAATTTTATGACCTGTCTGATGATTATCAGTTTTTCATTCTGTATAAGTTTTAAATACTAAATTATATTGAATATCATTGTCTTAATTTTTAAGTAAATGATCTGTTTAAAGATACAATTGTATTTCATTTCTTCCAAAGTCGGGATATGAAGTTATCTATTTTGTTTTTTACTCCCAAGCATCAATTCATAGAACACACAGATTACACAGCTTTATGATTGTCCCATTGAAAGTGCTATTATGTCTGTTAGCCCATTATACCAATTGATTTAGTAGAGTCGTGCTGATTCAGCTATTAACACAAAAATGTCTTCCTTACGTTCTAGTGCTATTAGGTTTTATCTATGTCTACATGATACATATATTTCTCTAGCCAATATTCTTGAAAATATTCCACTATCAATCTTAATAACCAATGGGAATGTAAATATGAAGAGTTCAATGAAAATTGAATATTAGATTATTGGTGAGCTCGTTGATCTTCAAGATAAACTGTAAGAAGCAAAGGTAAAGAAGGTAAATGCAAATTTAAAAACTAGATTATTTCACAAATATCAGAACAATGGCTGTTGCTGTTGTCTGCCTACAATAACTGGAGGAGATAAATGTATAGGTTAGTGTGTTAGATAAACTTCCACACTTCATTATCTGTATAGCCATGTTGAATAAGAAATAAACATCCAACACCATCTCTGTGGCAGATAGTGTTTCTAAATGTAGTCATTTAGGAATCTCTCCATCCATCATAATTTCACAATATGTCATTGACACTTCTTTCAAGAAGTGGGGCCAAAGTTTCAATGTTTCTTTCTCTTGAATTTTGGCAGAAATTATTAACTGCTGCAACCAATTAAGCATGGCAGAAAAACTACTATGTGATCCCAAGACTCATGAATAACTGTCTCCATTTTGAGACATTTGGCCTTGGAACCCAGTTGCTTTGCTCTGAAAAATCCCAAGTTGATTCAATGGAGAGACTTCATGATAATCCACGTATAGAGAGAAATGAGGCTACAAACTGACACCAGATTCAACTGCCAGACATATGAGTGAAGATGTCTTCAGCGGATTCCAGCTCCCAGTCTTCAAGTCTTCCATGTGAGGCCCCACACATAATAGAACAGAGATAGGATCTGCTGTACTCTCTGTACAATTCCTTACAACAGAATCTGTGAGTTCAGCAAATGATTGCTTTAGGAAAAAAAGTGTTGAGGTAAATTTTAAAATTGCTCCGTTAATCTGAGTAACAATCAACACTTACCAGATGTCATTTATCTTTATCTGGTCTACAGGAATTCCATTTATGACTGTTTTATAATGGAGGAATGGAGGTCTCCTTAGATAAAGGTGTTATTATTGACCATTGTTTTTTTAATAGATCCCAGAAGAAATTCTTAACTCAAAATAGAAGTGTGCAATTGATGTGTGAATCTTGACAGTCAAGAGGGATGCAGCTTACATGAACATGTTTACTTGTCAAAACCCACCAAAATGGACTCAACATATTTGAATTTCACTAGAAAATTGTAAATGATAATTGAACTCTGCATATTAGTTTCACTTTAAACGGTGATTTCGGTTATCAATTCTGTAACTGTTTTTTGCATATTCTAGATTTATGCAGCTGAAGCATGGAAGTAAATAGAACCCAAGTTGTTCCTGGTAGGAGAATGGAATTTCAAATACAGGTAGGAGGAAGTCTATTAAGAACCTTGAAGAGTGTTGAATTGTAATTGGAACTATCAGTATGAATATACATATATGTATACATTTATATTTCATTATATATATATTTATAATTGGTGATCAAATCATATCCCCCACAGACACAATTCAATTCCTTACCCATGGGCCAGTGGATGTGAAATTTGTTTGTAAATAGGCCCTATGAAATTCCTATTAAGATGAAGCCAAGTTGAATCAAACTTGGCCCTAATCCTATAAAACTGGGGTCCTTAATAGCAAAGTAAATTAAGACATGGAATAGAATCCATGCAAGGTTATGGATAGAGGCAAATCACTATGTGATGGAGACAGAGATTGCCAGAATGCTACAGCCAGAATGCTACAGACTTTGGAGGAGGCATAGCCTGCCAATACTTAGATTTTGGACTCCTAGCTTCAGAACTGAACTGATAAATTCCTATTTTTCAAGCCAATCCATCTTTGGTATTCGTTATGGGAGCTTGGAAAAATTATGATCATATAGAGGATATATATATCTCCTAAATCTGTGTTCTGAGAAGGTTTATAATTAATAACAAATCAGCACAACTAGTATCCACATCCTGGTTTTTAAATACCAGTCACCCGTGAAAGGAATCAAGGTTTCTTGGAGAAATGGTTATATTCAGGGTTAAGGAAAAGAAAATACAAGAAAGCTGAAATCACCTTGTTCAAAGTAAGTGCTCAAAACTTTAAGGGAACACATACATCAAGTGTAGAAGCAAATCTGTAGAGGTCTTCATTCACCATATCTGTATCATATGATCACCAAAATTATGATAGTAATGGATTGTAATTTATTGAGTAAACTAAAAATCCTTGAATCAATACTGTTCTAAAAATTCAATGAATTGCATAGCCATACTAGGGATAAATAAAGGGCAAGAATTTCTATATGGTAAGGGTGTGTTTACTAGTTATTGTACCAGTTTGAAACTATTATGTACCCCAGAAGAGCCATATTTTAATCCTGATTCAATTTTTGGGGGGCAGCCATTTATTTTAATCCTGATTCAGTATTGTAGGGTGGAAACTTTTGATTAGATTATCTCCATGGAGATGTGAAGTGCCCAAAGGTAAATGAAACTTGGGACCTTATGTGGTGCAAAATGAGTCAGAAACAATAGAACAAATATTGTATCATCTCTTTTAGAAAATTGGGGCCTAGATTGTAAACTGTTACAGCAGTGGCATTTAGTCCAGAGCTGTAAATGTTACTTCTACATTTTGAGATGCTGTGCTATATATGTGCAACCTGGTATTTCCCCCAAATTTTGGCTACCTTTTTGATGCCTAAGACTCAGAGTTGGAGCTCTGTAGCTCTGAAAGTCAGCACTACTACATACAACAACTGTTAAAGGGACCAAAAAAGAGAACAGGCTTCAATCAGAGATAACTACAAAACTGACTGGGTCAGGACTAAGGAAAATCAGAATATAGGGGTAAAGATAACATTGTCTGCATTTTAGAACATCACCTATTATATGAGACCAAAGGAAGAGAGATTTATTTTGCCCAAAACCTAAATTTTCTTGTAGCATATAATCTATCAAACTTTCCTGGATAGTTCATTTAAACAACCCAAATACATGGATCCCAGAATGGGAATGAAGGCTTATAATTCTGTATAGCTTAATATAATACATGGATACATTCCAGATTATGGTGGGTAGATAATTATAAAGTATTGGCAAAGTCCCCTGAGAGACAGGAGAAAAAAATATGGAACTACTAAGCTTTACCACTGGAGAAAACCCTGATACTGACTCAAACATTAGAAACTCCTAAGTCAATAGGCCAAGCCCTTGACCTTGAAGCTTGCCTTGTGAAGCTTATTTCTGTAGCAAAGAAGCTAAGCCTTTGCATAAACATGCCTAGGAATTACTTCCAGAGGACCTCTATTGTTTCTCAAATGTGGCCTCTCTCTCTCTAAGCCCAACACTGCCAGGAAACCCATTACCCTCCCCTCTACAAGGGGCATGACATCTAGGGGTGAAAGTCTCCCTTGCAGCATGGGATGAACTTGGCCCTGGCACTGTGGGACCAGCAATGCCTTCCTGACCAAAAGGAGGAAAAGAAATGTAACAGAATAAGGTATCAGTGGCTAAGAAAGTTCAAATAAAGTCAAGAGGCTATTCTGGAGGCTACTCTTATGCAAGCTTCAGCTAGATATTGTTAATTACCATGGTTTGCCAAACCCAATCAAAACCATTCCTGTGAACTCTAAAGAACACTTAGGGCTTCTATCTGAGATTCTACAAAAGTTGCATGCACTTAAGATAACTTTCCAAAAACTTATAACCTCTAGGTGGATCCCTGGGCCAGTTAAGTTCCGAAATCCAAGGGGCCAGCCTCTCCAGCAACATCAGCTAGTTCAACTCCCTTATCCCCATATTATTGACATCCCTTTGCAGCATGAAAAAGTTAGAAAGGGCAGAGTCCAAATGCCCCTAAAGATTGGGAGAAGGATCAAAGGAGATGGAGGAATCTTAACAGAGAAGATAGGACTTAACAAAGTAAATTCAGACTGCTGAATCATTATATTGATGTTTCTTTCAGTCTCCAGTGTCTTGGAGCAGCTAGAAGGAAAAATCCAAAATTGTGGAACTGTAATCTATGTAAAATCCTGAAATGTGTTCTATAGCTACTTGTTAAAGTATACTTTGATATTTATTGTTTTTTTTTGTAGATGTTATATTTCAAATAAAGATGTTTTTGAAAAATTGAATTATTATATGTAAGGAAGGGTAAAGATCTTTCTTAGAGTAAAATATGCCAACTAATATAAAAAGAATGATGAAGTTAGCAAATCCCCAATGAATGCTAAAACTTGTAGAGGAAAATTTCGTAAGTGCAGGATATTTGCATAAAGCATCTCCCTACATATTACTTACTATTACAAGGAGAAAACTGATAACTTTGCAGTCTAGAGAGAGATGGAAAAGATCACCTTAACCAAGTGATCAAAGTTTCCATCACCAGTAATGAGAAAACCAACATCATCTGGCTTTTAATATTATGCACTAAGAATTCATCATCACTCCTGTATTATTCTAGCTAGTAAATTTCAATTTAGCATTGAAGGAAAATCAAATGAGCTCAAATATCATGTTCTCTTCAAAAATTTCAAGACAAGAGGTCAAAGAAACACAGAGAAAATGTTTCAGATCAAGGAACTAAACAGAAATGAGAACTAAGTTCAATGCATAAACCTGGATTATACAAGAACTGAAGGTAGGAAAAATAATGCAAAGGATATTACTGGAAAATTTTATAAAATATTAATATGGACCATGAATTGGATAATTGTATTGCATCAGTCTTGGATATTCTGATTTTAATAAGTAATTATTCTTCAGTTATGTAAGAGAACGTTCTTGTTAGGAAATACACTCTGAAATAGGAATAAAGAAGCAAGAGGTACTACTCACTATCAAATGGTATTACATAAAAGGAAATCATACAAAATATAAGCAATGAATGACTCTAGATAGAGTGTTAGGAGATTTATGAAATTCCTTGTATTAGTTTTAGAATTTTAAATCTGAAATTATAAAAATGGTAAAATAAGGCAGACTTGGGCTAAAACACCATTCCCAAATTATAATATTATTCATTGCTGTAGCCTTGTTATTCTCGTTATGAACTATGGTCTGCATCCGCATTCAGATTTATATTTCAGAGCTGTTAAATGTGTTCATACTCCATTTGATTTATAAGTAGATTTCAGCTTAATTTTTTGCTTACCTGTATTTTTCCATGTATCTTTAAAATATCTAAATAGCTATTTTAAAGTGTTTATCAACCAGCTTCCATTCTGAATCACATATATACTTCTTTCTTATTTTTTTCTCTATTAGTGTACTTTTAAATCAATCCTTCAATGTTTTTCATTGGCTGCCAGGCACTGTGATTGAAAAATTTAGAGACACTACTAAGATGATGCTTTTGTTAGATAGATAAATCAATGCAGCATATGCCTCCTGTAGTGTGGATGGTTCCAGATTTTCTAAGAACTGCTCTATTTAGTTGTCCCATTATTCTTTAAGTAGTGCATTTTCTGGAATTTTAACAGAAAGACTGGGTTATTTACCAAGCTCTTTTAAAATTGACAGGAGTTTAAATACAAACTTTGTTATCCTATATTGGACTTTTGATAAAATCTCTGTTCTGGTCTGGATCCTCCCAGCTGCTTATCTCCTGAGTTCTTCAGAGTTTTGTTCCTTGTATTTGCAATTAAGAGTTAGTTAATGATTTGAGGGGGATTTGTGTGTTGATTTTGGGGGTCCCACAGTTAAGGCTCCCACCTCTCTGGGGTAGTTTCCATCTATTCCCTGACCTCTTAGAGCCTCACAATCTAATGTCTCTCCCTTGTTTAATTAAGGTTGTTGCTTTCAAAATGAGCAGTTTGAGCAACTCTGTGAACTGAGAAGTACCTTGGATAAAAAGCTACAAAGTGTGGACTCATCTGGAATGATTTCAAAGATCATTATCCTTCCAATTTCTGCTGGTTTTCCAGTACTTTAAATTTTTCTTTTTTTTATATTTTGTGGTTCTATTATGGTTATCAAATAAAGGGTTAGTCCAGATTATCAACAAAACATTAGTCCAATAAAGCTATTCTGTCATGATCAGCAGGAAAATATTTTCATTTTTGAAATCCGTAAATATGCTTACAATGAAGTTAAAGTAATGGATACATTTCAGTTGTTCTGTGTGTTATTGATATTTTGCCATTGTATGTTTAGACTGAGTGTTGCTCTTTGATCAAACAAATATTGTAACTGAAGGGCAGACAATAAGAACTTACCAAATAATATACCAATTGTTCTAAATTAATCTGCATTTTGAGTCAAAGGAGCAGTAGTAGATAAATCCATTATTTGTTCATTTTCTAGTTAGTGTGAGGAGAAGTGAAAGATGTTATTTAAGATATCTTTCACAATAAACTCAGTACCTCATTACAAAAGGTAAATCAGTGATTGAATGGATTGTATGCATTTCAAATGTCCCCAGAGCCACAGAGAACCATTCCAGGCTTGTTTTTAGTTTTTGGTCGTAATTTTCATCAGTACAGACCCTTGTATTAAGAAACTTTTTTCTTTTTTTTGCTTTTATGTCAATTTCTTCTACTCTCTCCACCCATACTATTCACCTCCAGTTTAATAAATTGTGACTATTCAGCCCAAATGAAATTAATTATCAATGCTTCTAATGTTAATTATTATCCTTTTTGCATTTATTTGTGGTTATGACACATAAAACTCACTTGTGTAGAAGAGGGGAATAAAATTGCTATTTGGCTTAGTTTCTTTGGTTTCCATTCGTATATCTGCTTCAACGTTATATATTGACTTACTGAACTTTTTTGTGTTTTAACTTACAGTTTTTATAATACATTATCTAAATTACCAAATAAGTTTTAAATTATTTTCTCCAAACATATCATAAAGAATAATTGCACTCACTTATTATTAACTGGTCATTCAACTAAATGTACACTATTAAATATCACATATTGCTTTGGCCTTCATAATGAGCATTTTAAAGGCTTTCTTGTGCAGGTTTCCTGATGCAGATATTTCTTATAGTGATTTCAGTACAGGAAGGCTCTTTAGTGAATACTCCATGAAGTCAGGTTGATATTAAACATGCTTTGAAATTGGAAGAGAGAAGATAATTACAATTTTATCTCATCCTCTTAAAATATTAGTTACACTTTTATGTAATTTAATAATTATTATTTTATCTCATCAAACATAAAATATTAAAGAAAGATTATGGTACACAACATCTGTTAAATGAATTGACATGTTTACTATACTTTATTGACGACATCAATAAAACAACTAAATAAAATTGAGATATAAGGTGGCATCTGTCAGGTCTCAGAAAAAGAACTTTAAATATAAAAGGGACTTTTTAACTCAGATGCTCCTCAGCTTCTTTTGCAGAAGCAGCAAGATCCTCAGGCATGCTGGTGCTGCACCATCAGAAAGCACCACACCCACCAGAAAGTGAATGAAGCAAGACCAGAATGATAAACAGCCATGCAGTCAAAATCTGTCCCTGCTTGATAACTCTCCTCTCCCAGTGTGGTTTTTCCTTTAAAACTGCAAGCTCTCAGAAAGAAAGGTGGGGCCATTTCCTTTCTTTTTGCTGGCAGGTTTTGGTGGCTCCCAACTGCCTGCTTTCTCACTGCTCTTTCTTCCCTCAGTAAAAATCTGTTAAGATTTGACTTACTGTCCCATGGGGACTCCTTAATTACGCCTCGCCTAACAGCATCCTGACAAGTAAGAATGTATTATTCCTGCTAAAGAGAGATCCACTGTCATGTAAATTTATATACTTCCAATAGCAGGGTTTTTCCTCTCCCCAACCCAACCAACACTAACTACATTGATGCCTGAAAGGCAGATGTAATGAATAGAAAATGATTTTAAATCAGAATTGCTTGAGTAAATTTATCAATTTATTCAACCTTCTTGCGTCTACAATTTGATTCAACTAAATATATATTCACTGGATGGGTAAAAGTGTTAATCGAAAGGTTTGAAAAGAATTGACACATCATGAGTAGTTCAAAAATGATTATATTTTCAAAATGCTTCCAATAGAAAACAATTTAAAAGAATATTCAACTGCTATTTCAAAGATCTGTTTGAAAATTTAAAATAAATATTTTCTGTGTTTGTAATTATTCAGAATTATTTTTCTTTTGTTTAGCAATTTACTTCTTTGTCCTTTTTGTCTGGGAGCCTATGGAAGTAATTATTTACTTTCAGAGATTATAACTAAAAGGAGGAGGTGTTCTAGGCATTGGAGGTTTGTTTGTCTCATTGACATGCACATGCTCACTGCCTCAAACTGTAAGCGCCTCAATTTAGGAATATTTTATTCAGTTGTTCCCATGATCATAACTCCAGTATTTATTCCTCTTTGTAGTTCCTTATTTTTCCTATTCTGCAGGTTGGATATTTTTGATATCTTCTTAAATCTTTCAATTAACCTTCAGTTGCTTTCTTATTTTATCAAAATGTAAAATTTGTTGTTCCAATTCACTCTAACACATTTATTCTCATTTAATAACCCACAATAAATGAATTTACATTTTAAACTTGTTTCAAATTAAATGTATGCATTTTAAATAAAGTTCCTCTCTTACATAATGTAAAAATAGCTAAAAGATCTTATCAGTGACTGCAAAGATGTTTTCATTTCTTCAATTCTGATTATTCACAAACCCCTTTGGATCTCTTTTCACCTTTTGCTGTGATCATTATTAAATTGGCCTTAAATGTATGACTTATCTGGTTTAACTTCAAAAAATGCATTTCTGCTGCTTTTTTTTATTTTCATACTTGGATTTAAGATATTAAATTTGATATTTAAATCAAACTGAAGAGGAAGTAATTGGTATAGTACTGTACATACAATTTGTATACTTTTACATATTATTACTTTCCTTCTTTCCATAGAACATTAAAATAAAGACAAAACCATTAGTGGTGATACACTTTTTTAGAAATTTATGGTATGGTTTCACAATAAGTAAACACTATGTGTGATTTGATTTAAAATTATTTAATTAAGGTGACATGAGGATGCAATATTAAAAGTCTTTAAGAAAGTTAATCTGAGTAAATTTAGACAGGAAACCATGAAACAAGTTAGAGGACATAGTAAAATAAATAGGGGATTTTTTTCATTTTACTTTGATTCAACAAATTTTCTACTTCTTTGAGAGAAATGCAATCCTCTTTATGGAGTGGTCAAAAGCTTGTTTCACTTGCTTGTTCCTCAGTGTATAAATGAAGGGGTTCAGCATAGGAGCCACAGAAGTAGTGAGCATTGAAACTCCTTTATTTATGGCCACCTCTTCCTTTGCTGAAGGCTTGACATAGATAAAGATGCAGCTTCCATAGGTGATGGAGACCACGATCATGTGAGATGAGCAAGTAGAAAAGGCCTTTTTCCTTTGCTGAGCAGAGGAGAATTTTAGAATTGTCCTGATGATGTGCGTGTAGGACAGAAACACACATGCTAGGGTGATAATGAGTGCAAAGACAGCCATAATGATAAATAGCCACGTATCTGTGCATGAAATCTTTAAGAGGGGACCTGCATCACAGCTAAAATGATCAACGGCATTAGAATCACAGAACTCCAGCTGGAGGCCGAAGCTGAGGGGTGGCAGAATGATCACCAAGCCCGCCACCCAAAAACAGATGACTAATAAAATACAGACTTTGCTGTTCATGATGGTCATGTAATGAAGGGGTTTACAGATGGCCACGTAGGAGTCATAGGACATGGCGGCCAAGAGAAAAAATTCTGTTGCTCCAAAGAGAATACCAAAAAATATTTGACTTGCACATGCATTGTAAGTGATGGTATTGTCTCCAGTTGATATACTGTACAGGAACCTAGGAATACAGACAGTAGTGAATGAGACTTCTAAAAAGGAGAAATTTCTGAGGAAAAAGTACATAGGAGTTTTAAGGTGGGAGTCCAGCATTGTGAGGGTGATAATGGTCAGGTTCCCTGTTACACTCAACATGTAAGTGAGAAATAGAAAGATAAAAAGGAGAACTTGCAGTTGTGGATTATCTGTCAATCCCAGCAGGATGAAGGTGTTTATTGCTGTATGATTTCTCATCATTGATTTACAGCATCCATACTAATCTGTATGTAAAAAAAATCAAAGAATGTTCATGAGAAGGTAGATTATCTACAGCAAGAGGACAAGCATATAAAAACCACACAAACTGGCATAAATGTTTTTCCTCCCTCTATAGCATGATCAATGCTTCCACTCTCTTTCAGTAGCCTTCCTGATTTGTCTTAAGTATTTATGTTATTGTAAAGTAATGCAACTTTCCTAATATCATTCTTTGCTGCACAGAATTTGCAAACGTAGTTTAACATCTGTAATTTGTAACATGCATTAGATTTGCACATATGTGAGAGAAAAGATGATACCCTTTCATGAATACTTAAAAGATATTTATTTTGAACAACAAAAAAAAGATATTTATTTTGTCCCAGGCAAACCCTGTATATGGATATATGTAGCTAATTAAGAACATGAATTCTCTTCCACTGTTAATATTTGTTAATATCAAAGGATTGTTTTAATAGTAAGATTCACTAGTCATGGAAAATAAAAATAACAAAACAACATACAACACTGGATCTTGAAATTTCCCCTTCTTTCATTAGTCATCTCTGCTTATATTATTTATTTCATATTCCCAACTCTATAGAACATACAGATGATTTCTTCTACAAGTGATTTTTATACACAGTGAGAGAAAATTTGTTCAAGATACTTACAAAAAGAAATATCCTCATACACTTTCTCATGTTATTGTTCTATTTAATGGAAATTTCAGATAATTTCAGTTATTGACTGGTTCTTTTTCCCTCCAAGCCACTGAAGTTAAAATTACATTTAATATTATTAAATATATTCTTCCAAGCTGTATGTTTTTAATTGTTTTTAAGACCATTGAGAGCACACTAATGTCTCCACTTTCTCATATCAACCACTCAACCTAAGCTTCAACCCATTGTTACCTTATTTTCTATTTCAAACCCTACTGCTTTCCTAACATCTACAAGAACTTCACTATTGTTGAAGCCAATGGCACATTTTCATTTTTATGGTGCCTACATCCTCAGAACATTTTTTCCTTAATGTTAAGTCATTCTTCAAATGGTTTCCCTGCCATAATTCTGCTGTCCTTATGAACTCTGGATCTCTCTTTTCACCATTCTACAGGGGCTTTTTCTCTGTCCATCTATGAAATATTGATATTTCTCATTATTTTATCTTCACAGCTCTCCCTTCTTGCTTTCTGCTCTTACTCTGTTCTTTATAGGGTGATTTTACCCAGTCAAATTGATTAGTTCATCAGTTTATGACTTATTATGAAGTTAAGATCTTTTCCCCATGAAAACATTGCTTAATGTACAGAACCATCACATACCCTATTCTGAAAGTGAAACCATACTTCTTTCTGTGCTTTCTCCTTTTCCAGTATTATCTATTTCTAGATAAAAATAATCTATTCTGTGTGAGATGCAAAGCACTTCATGGACAGGACTGTCATTGATTTGCATACTTCATGACCTGCCAGTTGTTGACCTTTCCCACCTGTATTTTAAGTAGCAATAAAATTGTCTATTTATGGTTCTTCAGAGTTACTACATGTTGTTCCTTCTGCACAGGCTAATCTTCCCACCCTCTTTTGACTGACTGATGCCTTTTAGCCCTTTCGGGATTCTTTTTGGGTATCAATTATTTGGAGGTTTTCATTTACCCACCTACACTATGTGAGATTATGCTCCTCCCTGTGTTTTGTTCCAAACACTTTTTGTACCATACTTAGTCTGGGTTACATTGTATTGTAAATCTGAAGTATACTTATATTGCTGTTTCTGTAAATGTTATGCTTTATGCATCCTTATGTTCCATTATTTTGGCATGTATAGGGCCTTTCATAAATGTAAGCAGAAGAAATGGAGCAGGGTTGTCTGTAGACCTAGACTAAGCTGTATTGTTTAATGGCTACGAAGCTAAGTCAATTCAAAGTTCTTATTTGCTTGTCAGTTTCAAATTGCACTGTCATTTTGGGTACATTCTTAAATAAAAAAGCCTGAATATTCCTAATTCTAAACTTTGTAATTGTTCCTTTTCTAGTATCATCCTTTTCTCTGTCTGTGACTTAGTTCTTCCCTTATCCTTAATATAATTTCCCACCTGCTGTTGTCTGTTGTTTCTGTTAATCTCTCTTCTGGACCTCTTGCTTGTGTTTAGGATATTTTCCCTTTGTCCAGGGTTTGCTACCTAAATGACATTTTCTAAAGCATAGCTGTTTTATTTTAATTTTTTTTTTCTTTTCTAAAACTGAAACCACCTAAGTGTTCTGAAGGTTCATTCTGCTCCTGAAAGAGACTGTGGAGTGTGGCATATTTTCTCCAGTTTCCACACTCCAGACACTGACATCTTGTCCCTGATAACAAATATCAGTGTTCTCATTTAAGGAATCAATTTATATAGTTTTCACTAAAATCAGTAGGCATACAGATAGATAACATATACGGAGCCACTCCAGACATTCAACAATATTCTAATATTTTTAGAGTCGTTGGTTCACTAGGGTCACCAGAAAATGAGCTACGGAGGGACTTTGTTCTGGAATCTGTATTATCCTTCGTGGCTACAGATATTGTGCCTGACATATCAATAATTTTTAAGTGAATGATTTAATGTACCTTATATATGGTTTCTAACTTAATTTGTATTTTAATCTTTTAAAAAAGGGGAGAAATTTTCAGATGATGCTGATAGCTAAAAGGCTTAGACTACAATATCAGGAAGATTCAAATTGTTGCTGACTCCTGTGTCTGTACATGAGATAGAATCTCTTTCTTCTTTGTTTAAATAGTTTACATCCCTCTCTGGACCTTTAAATTTATTTCTCTCACGACTACTTTCCTAGACCACTTGCTTACACAAACTGAAATGAATTAATTAAGTAGCCTTTTCATATTCATAGTATAAATTCTACCCTTTTCTTTATGCAGTTAACTGTCCAGTTCTCTATGCTATCCTGAACTAACTTCAATCATATTTTTTTAGAGAAACAATGCTTAAGCCCAAAGGCAAACCAATAAAGCTACATTTCATAAGGGAAAATTTATGTCACCACTTTTCTATTACCTGGGACTGTTAAAAACATGCTAAAAAACTGCATTATTCAACTTTTCACTGGCTTACCAGTAGTATTCCTGTTTCTTTATTCATCAGTTTACCTCGGATAGAATTACATACTAACATTTTTTCTGACCCAGTGCTTTTGAGGTACAGAAAATAATCCTGCAATAGCCATGGATGCCTCCCTCAAAAGCGAAAGGACAGACTGAAAAATCACCTCTTCTCTGGTGATTTTGTTATGCCAACCCCCCCCACATGAGGTGTGATGCATCATTAAGAGTCTTTGGTGTAGTGGAAACTGCAGGAGTTTGGAATCAGACACACTCGTAAAAGAATTCTGTCTATGCAACTTCTAACAACCAATATCATAAAAAGGTGACTTTAACCCTGATATTCTCTAACAGAAAACAATAATAATTTGCAGAGCTGCTGGGAGATTTAGAACTAATATATATGAAAACCACAATTCCTAAATAAATTGTAAATTTATCATTATTAATAGGCTGTGGCACATTATATCCCACTCCCATTGCCACTGATGGCAGCCAGCCTCTTATGAACAGGGTATTGATGAATCATAGATACAATTAGTAGTGCAATAATATCGTTCAAAAAAAGATTACAAGACTAATTTATAGTGTCTTAAAGACAAAATTTATCTACCTAGTGATTTAGCCTGTCATTTTTATACTTTTTGTACTTTCAAACCTGGCCTCTTGTCTAAACTTTAAATTTAAACAGACTCTCTTCGTTCCTCTTCTGCAATATATTATAACTTTCAATCCTCTATTTTACCCATATTTTAATGAATAAGGGGGAATATATGTTCTCTTTTTTTTTTGCATGGGCAGGCACCGGGAAATGAACCCGGGTCTCTGGCATGGGAGGCAAGAACTCTGCCTGCTGAGGCACCGTGGCCCATACTGTTCACTTTCTTTTTGAAAACAGGAACACTCCCCTTCTTCTACTTTAACTTGGTCTTTCCTTCTCGAGAAATCTTCCCAGAAACACAGAGCAGGCAAAATTGAGAGAAAGGTGAAATTAGTTTCTTTCATTCAATATTCTTTGTTCTCTACAATCCCATTCACCTGCTCAAAAGGCTCAACCACCTTTGCCTATTCCCAAAGTACACTGGTGGTGTGCCCTGATTACAGGGAATATTCCATTCTGATTTCTCTCCGGTCCACTCTTCTTAAAGAATGAAGCAGATTTGTATTCTTTTTTCTATCCTCCATTCTATTAGAGAATATCTACCTAATTCTATGTCAGAACTTGTTTCTATCTGGCTATTGGAAAATATGGAACAA
The DNA here is from genome assembly GCF_023851605.1 of Tamandua tetradactyla. Lineage (NCBI taxonomy): Eukaryota > Metazoa > Chordata > Mammalia > Pilosa > Myrmecophagidae > Tamandua > Tamandua tetradactyla. Next base: position 119,323,971 of record NC_135333.1, read on the forward strand.
ACTCTTTCAAATGGAGATATAGTGTTCCGTTTCTAGTTTGTACTAGGTACAAGGATGGGTTCTGTTTCACAAAACTAATTATAATATAATTCTCACTGTAGTTATTTATGTAATATTTTACTTTCTTCTTCCAGAAACACTTACCCTTAATTAGGATATTTAAGGTATGATACTCAATTGGAATCACTGAGACATATGTTGCAAATATAGATTCCTGGAAATCTGACAATCCTAATCTATTTCAGCCAGAAAGTGAGGGAGTGGGATGGAGTACCAATGGAGGAATCTTATTTTTAACATGATAATTAAGAGTTTCATAGGTATATAAATGCTTGAAAACCACATAGACAATTAAGGAAATTTGTTGCCCCATGCAACACTGTCACCTATACCACCCTCCATCAGTGTGCTGCTTATATCATACTTTAAGTGCAATCACTTAATTAATTTATTTACATTATATTTTCAGACACAAATAAAGGCTAAGATATAAACTGACTTATTTTCCCTGTATTATCGTTCTTATTTTCTTGATGTGACTATTTTATGTATTTTTCAGCAAAAAGAAAACACTCTATATTCCTGTTCATGGAACAATAACTGCTCTAATTCTTAACCAGCGTTTTTTATCTATAAAAACTATGTCCTGTCTGTAAACAGGGTCTCTAAGATTCCTGCTATTTCTCTATCAATCAGTGAACTAGTATCCTCCAGGAGACCACAATTAGTTTGTTGTATGAATGATTTTTCACTCATTTTGCTTTAAAATATATCCCACAAATAGCATGTGTCCTTTGGGTCTGAAAAAATGAAATCTTCCTCACTTATTGAGATATGACTTATATATTCCAATGAAGGGTGTGTTACAAGGCCCAACTTGGTTAAAGGAATGATCACAGGAAATGAATGGTTAAAGGAATGATCACTTATGGAGGAAAACTAATGAAACTCTAAGAAGGGGAACAGTGCTGATCTGGAATAACTAAGATAAAAATACTAACAAAGTACACTGGTAAACATTCTTAAGTTATGGACTGTTCCATATTCTTACATCAGGGCTAAACTCTGAAGGTTTTTCAAGATATCCATAAATAACTAAAACTGTTTTGCTTGATGACCCTTCCATTGCCCAAAGACTGGTCTCTTAGCTAACTTCCCACATAATCAACAGCTCACCCAAAGAAAGGTAAATGGAGTTCTTTGTTTCTAAGCTCTCCAGGGGTTTTAGTCTTCCTCAATCCTCTTTTTCTTTCCTTTGTTAAAGGTAAAATGAATTTATTAATAGCTTCTCCTTTATATGAATAAGATAGTGTGTTAATAATTTATGAACTATATCATTGCCTTAATCTTTGATTTTGGTTGAAGAATTAGTTCTCTCCCAACTACTTCAGGGCCACAAAAAGAGTGATAAATAGGCCAGACTATGAAGTAACTAAGAATTGACATCCTTACTGCTGTCTCCATTTACAAATTCCTACCACACATCCCTCAGGAAAAAATTGCCTGAATGAAATACTTTTCTCAGTGTTGTTAATCCTGTATGGAGTTTCATGAACAACAATAAAAATACTGCTCTTTCTCTGTCATCAAAGTCTTCTGTACTGAAAATAATTTGTTTTACTTATATATTAGCAGACTTTTTTGTTGAACTAATATTTACTCAGCTATGACTGCAGTCTTTTCAAAGACAGTTGATTAGCTTCATAGTATGTCTACAACAATTTTCCTTATTAAAAAACTTGAAAGCAGTGCAACTAAACACATTACTGAAGAAAACACTGAAAAAATATTTCTTTCCTCATCAAAAGCAAGAAATTATTTTATCTACCTTACTTTTCAAGGGTTGTTGCGACAAACACCAAACAGTGTTTAGCTTAAGCAACAGGAATTCAGAGGCTAACAATTTTGGAAGCTAAAAGTCTAAAATCAGTGTGCTGATGAGGCCAAAGCTTGTAGTGATCTGGAGATGGCTTTCTGGCAATCCTCCATCACAGGGCAGTCTGTCTTTTCCTGTCCTCTCCTCTAATTCCTCAACTCCTGGTCAGGTGGCTCCTTTAAAGGATTCCAGTTATGTGGATTAAGGCCCAACCTCAGTCAGTTTGGTTCCACCTTAACTAACAATTCAGTCAAAGATCTTTACTAACAAGTGTGTTTGCACTCTTAGGACCAGGAGTTAAGACTTGAGTATACACGTCTTTTGTGGGGGACATGAGTCAATGTCCAAAAAGTGATTGCAGTCTTACTGTTTTAAGACTTTTTTGTGATATATGCTGGCAGCTCCATAATGGATTCTACTGCATTGTGTTAAGGGAGATGTGATATACTAGTCTAACATGATCATGGACCTACCTTTACTCTGCACATCTCCTGAAGGTTCTGGAGTTATCCTAGTTTCCCATGTTCACATTATATACAAAATCTCTCACTAGAAACTCTGCCTTAATTTAAACTTAATTTAAACTCCTTTAGTTATTGTCAAGAATAGAAGAAAGGCTAATGTAAGGAAGGAGAAGTTAAATAACTTTGTCTTTTTCTAAGAGCTACTGTTCTGATCAGTCTGAGCAGGGAGTTCACTTACTTACTCTAAAAATAAGGATACGTGTTTGTCAGTTCAGTCTCCTGGAGGTGCGCTGGGATTGCTGCATGAATAGGATCCTTGGTGGTCCAGGTACAAAAATCCTTAATGAGCTTCTGTGTCATAAAATTTGGCAAAACAACTAAAATAGAGAGCAGTAGGGACACTGTCCTTTGAGACAGTTAGGTAGAATAACAGCATCAGACATAGGCTACATGCCCACCCTAATGAGAAAAAAACACACAAGCCTGGTTCAATTTCCTATTACACCTTCTAAGGATATGAGCATGAGAGTTTTTAAGCAATAAAATTAATGTACCTAAACTTATCTCACATAATATAATTATCTACTAGCTATGGAAAAATACAGTGATACAAATTGCTCTTGTTTTGCTGGAACATGTATCATAATTAATGAACCACAGTAGTTATGTTATTCATAACTAATAGCCATAGTTTATTTAGATTTCCTTAGTTTTCAGCTAATACCATTTTCTGTTCATAAATCCCATTGAGGATACCATATCACATTAATCTGTCGTGTCTCCTTGGCTATGACAGTTTTCCAATTTTCTTGCCTGGGGGACTTTGACAGTTTTGAGGAGGGCTGGTCATGAGTTTTTTGTTTGTTTGTTCCTCTAATAGGGTTTGTCTGCTGTTTTTATCATGATAAGACTCGAGGTATGGGTTACTGGGAGAATGATCACATAGAAAATGTGCCATTTTCATCACATCCTATCTAGGTTTCATATTATTATGTTATTAACATGATTTAGGACTGGTGATGTTGATTTTGATCAACTGGCTGAAGAAGTGTTTGCCAGGTTTCTCTGCTGTCAAGTTACTCTTCCCCATTCTCTTTCTATACTGCGTTCTTTGGAAGAAAGTCACTATATGGAGTTATGCTCCACCATCTTCTAGTTTGGAATATCTACATAATTTATTTGGAATTCTTGTTCAGGAGACTTGAGAGATATTTTGAAGTAGAACCGATATGATTTAATAAGTAATTTGATGTGAGAATAGGTAAAGAAGCAAAAAGAAATACATCACAGTATTCTGTTTGGCAAATCAATAAAGATGATATGCATCAAACAAGATAATAGAGAGAGAGAGAGAACATGTTTTGTAGGAGGGAGAAGGTGAATTTTCATTATTGAACCCAGATTCTGATGTGATGTGCAGTCACATATGCATATGGAAATGTACATGGGATAATTGCAATGGCAATTCCTGAAAGGATTATGCTTCTATATATCAGAAGCAATCTATTTGAAAATCTGATTTTATAAACAAAATATTAAAATGATATAAAGATACAGTTTTAATAAGCTTAAAATGGTACATCATGCATATGCTGAAAAATATATGATATTTATAAGATACTTTGGGGACTTAAAAATGTCTAATTGTTGTATCTTGTGTATGAATTGGAAAAATCAAAATATGAAGAGTTAAGACTTCAAAAATCCATTTACAGATGTGGTGAAACACCACTTAAATACTAGTATTGTGGGTGTAAATTATCAAACTGATTCAAGACTTATTATGAAGCTACAGCAGTAAATACATATCATAAACAGAGATTTTAATAATAAAGTATGATATGAAAAAGCCATAAAATTCAGGAAACTATATTAGTAGAAGGACATGATCACCCTGACATCTAATAAAGCCAGTTAGAAAAAAACATCACAGCACAAAAATAAAATACCTATAAGTAAATCAATAATATGTATGCAAAATCTCTTTGTACAAAATTAATACACATTTGAAGCACCTATAAGTAAAACTGAATAAATGAGATGATACAATGTTAACAAATATACTAATACTCACACTGTAAGAGCCAATTTTCCCCATATAAATTAATAAAATTAAAGAATTTACAATTAAAATACCCAAATTTCCATTTCTAGTTAGAGATATAGAAACAGTATAACAAGATCAAGAAGAAAAGATGATCCTGGACAACCTGCAAAATGGTGACTTTTCTTGGAACCATCTGAGAACTGAGGAAAAGGGAAATCAGCTAATCTGAAACCTTGTGATAGACAGTTATATGCAGGGAGAAGTAGGAACTGAGCTTTTGTTTATCTGGAGCTCATACAAAAGATAATATAATTCAATAAAAATGTACTGCTAGGGAACAGTGTGATGGTGGCTCAGGGGCAAAATTCTCACCCGCCATGCTGGAGACCTGGGGCCTCCATTCCAGTGCCTGCCCATGCAAAAAAATAAAAAAAAATAAGTTAAAAGAGTACTGCTAGAAATTTACTTAGCATTGCTGAAAGTCAAGTGTGAGCTAGTATAAGAATGTGAAACCCCAAGGGCCATAGACATGAGGGATTTCACACAATTTCCAGGCTTTTTTCCAAGGGTCTCCATCAGTAGTTAATAGCGAACATTGGGAAGAAACCTGAGAAATCAAGGTTCCTGTTTGGTGCTGGCTGGGAAAGCAAAAGAACAGCTACTATTCTTCTAAGACCCATTCCTGTAACTCCTATATACAATGAAGGATTATTTTTTATGGCATAGCCAGCAAACCTGTAGCCTTAAGACACTGGTAGAGAGGGAAAATGAATTAAATTAAACTTCTGGGATATATTCTAGGCCTAGCACTAGATCTGAAGTGGAGCATGAGTGGCTTATGAAGGCCACATCCCCAAGACCAAGGTTCACTGTGAACGTGTGAGATCAAAGCTTAATCAAAACACCAGAGTATTCCCCCTTCCTGCTTTCCACCACTACTCCAGGAAATAGTAAGGAAAAATAATAGATGACAGAGTTGGGAAGAGACACATTATATCTGAGGACCAGAAATTTTTTTGCTAGTCAAATTAGTCAACACCTTAAATACAATGTATCATTGTAATAATTTGATGTCTGTGTGGAACTGATGGTAACCATAGCAAAAAGAAATTCCAAAAACCATTTAAGTACTAACTAGTTTAACAAAAATGCCAACACTAAATTTCGAATGAACAAAAGGTGTACTCACATCTAACCATAAAAATATTTATCTTTGTATGCTCTGTCCTAAGCAACATGCATGACTTTTATAAAAAAATTATGAGGAAAACAGCACAGTCCAAAGAGAAAAACAATCATCAGGATAAGATTCACATATGACACAGATTTGAATTGAGAGAGGCAATTACCTCTAAATTACCATGTTTGTGGTCTTTTGAAGCTGTATGAACACCATGTTTGTAAATTTAATATGTTCATGTGAGTGTGACCCTATTTTAAGTAGGACTCTCAGGTGTCAGAAAAAGAACTTCACATTTAAAAGGGACTATTTTAGCCAGGGGGTGCCTCAGCTTCTTTTGCAGAACTAAGAAGTGGCAGCAAGATCCCCAGGCATGCCAGTGCTGCACCCATCAGAAGGCACCATGCCCATCAGAAGACACTAAACCTCCATGTGATCAAGACCTATCCCTGCTTTGGTAACTCTCCACTCCTGATGTGGTTTTTCCTTTAAAACTGCAAGCTCTCAGAAAGGGAGCTGGAGATATTTCCTTTTTTTTTTTTTCCTGGCAGAGTTTGCTGGCTCCCACCTGCCTGCTTTCTCCCTGCTCTCCTTCCCCTCAATAAACCCATTAAGCTATGACTTCCTGTCCTGTGTGGATTCCTTAATAACTGCATGCCTGATATTTGGTGCCAAAACCCAGAAATGGAAATCAAACTGAAGCTTAGCTTCCTGGCCCCTCTGGGCATTGGGACTGACTTCCTATCAACCCCGTTCAGAGATTAGGCTGAGGTTTGAGTTTCTAATTTCTTGGAGCTGCAGGAATAGCCTTTCAGTCACTCCATTCTCCAAACTGCCGGGTTGTTCAGGTTTCTACATGCCTGACGGTTTGAGTCACCCAACTCAGACCGTCTTGACATGACACTTGCTTCCCTCCATGGCACTCAAACATCTTCAACTAATTCAGCCCCAGGTAAGTGACATCTTTCTCTTCATATCCTCCCCTTGAGAGTTTTTCTTGGTGTCCTGGGGATACCTTGGCTCACCTCAGTGTTGTGCCCCAGCCTCCTGGCCCCCAAAGTCTGAGTGCTCAACCAAAATGCTCCAGCTCCAGGAGTGGTTTTCCCCAGACAGCAAAGTAGTTCAGGGGACACCATAAGCAAAAGACTGCATGCACTTTCCTGATCCCTAACAACAAACCAGGGATGCCTCCTTTGTTGTTGTGACTGGATCATAGGTCTGAGTGGCTAATGTCACTTAGAGCTGCATCTTGGGTAGCCTTATAACCTCCCCCTTGGTTCCCAAGGACACCCCAGCCTGTCTCAGCATAGCACCCTTCCTTCCCTGGCCTTGTAGGCATCCCCCTCTTGTTCCACTCCAGTGTGGCACCCTGGAGCTCAGTCCCAACATGCATCAGCCTCACATCCCCAGAGGAACATAAGGCTCTTACAAGCAAAGTTCCTAGCACTTAGCAAACATCCTTCTTTTTTTTTTTTATTGAAACATAGCAAATTTCTTCCCTTCCTTGCATAATCATGGGTAATGCTCAGTCACTTCAGTGACTCCAACACTACTCCTCCCCCTAAATCTACTCCCCTCAGATGTTTACTCTGCAATTACAGTAAACTCCAATTAAAAGGGTAATAAAACCAAATAAACTTATTTCTCTGCAATACAATTTGACTGCAACACCTTTTAGAACAACAAAAATGTTGGCCACAAGATATCACTCTTAATTTGTTATCCTCACCAAACTTGATAATTTCATTCAATGCAATGGAAAAATAGTCTGAAGTGCCCTGCTCTCAAACTTAAATTTATTAAAGTCTCAACCTTCTCTGTGCCACTCTATCACTTTGTCTCCTTCATAAAAAGCATTTGAAGCTTTCTGCCCCTCAGCAGATCTCCTTAGGCTGAAGAGTCGACAATTCTCTCCAACCCTCTCCACTCCCCTTCCTTCTTTCTCAACCCCTCCCCCTCCCACAACTTACCTCTTTTTTCTAAAACTTGATAATCAAATGTACTTTAAAAATTATTTCTATTTTCAGATATTATAAAAACAAATTTTGCTTTCTAACCTCTGATAAAAGAATTTTAGTATAAATTTTTAATTGAACGAATGCAATTTTATTCTGCTTGGGTGTGTTATCCCTAAATCTATACAAGCTTACTGATAAATTAAGCTAGTATTGTAAATAAATTTTTGAAATTCCTCCTAAAATAGCCTAACTAGATAAGTTACTTGAACTAAGCAATGTACTTGGTAATAATAACATTTATATAAAATATAATAAAATTAAAAATATGCTAATGCTTCAAATATTCTATTTTAGAAATCAATTAAGCTTAGTAAAATATAAATGAATTTTTTATAATTTTGATTATCTGAATTTCAAAGAATCTGTCTTTTAGTTACTTGGCCATTTGTTAATTCAGTACATGAAAATATCTGAATTTCTAATGAATTTATTAATATCAATCAGAATATTTCTGTTAATAAATTCTGTCATAAAGAGAGAAAATCTAATTCTCTCTAGAATATAAACTATATTCTAGTTAGAATATGTTTGTACCAGGGCATAATATAAAACAGTTTTAATGAAGGAATAAAAATGCTGGAAAAATTTAAAAAGGAGAAAGGTAAAGAATGACTTAAGAAGTCCTCATAGAGATGACACATATAAGACCTTTAAATAAGAAAGTAGCTTTGAAGCAAATAAAATTCTGAACTAGTTTTTAGAAACTGTAGCTTGATTTTGTGAATTAGCACATTCCTGGCATTGTTTAACACCTAGGAATATTGTTGAGAAAAAATTGAATTTTTTCTGGATATAAACCACTTAAATATAAAAAAAACTGTCTATATTTCAAACATGAGTCTTTTTGACCTCTGAAGGTAATGCTGAATTAAACTGACAGATTTTAGATATTTTATAAAGTAATAATTTATGTGTTCTGAGTATAAAATATATAAGATGCCTGGTTTTGTTCTAAACCCAAGAATAAATTTCCTCCCTTCTTCCATTCTTTTATAGTACCTCTATCTCTTCTTCCTTTCATGAATATTTTTATTGAAAGGAAGTATGCAGGTACAAAAGCTTTATGAATTTATTATAATTTTTTCCTTATTATGTACAGTCTGAATAAATAAAAACTATATGTAGCATAGATATTAAAGGATATAGCCATAAAACAAATTTTCCTTCTTATAATCATTGCTGACTACAAGCCCTGAATGGGTACACAAAATAATAAAGAGTTAGGGAATGTGAATTTTGTTTGTTATAGTTATTTTTAATTATAAGCTTTGAATAATTATAAGCAGCTATATAAAAGGAATTTATGAAAGTGAATTTTTCATTATAATCAATGCTAACCAAAATTTAGTAGGTCTGTTTGTCATATATTTCAAAAAAAGGAAAGCTTTTATATCAAGCTGAATATTCATACAAAGCTAAAGTTGAATATGCTTTCCATATTATTCATTCAGATATAGATATATGGAAAGAGAGAGGATACCTTACTTCTAGAAATTCTCTAATTATTAATAAAACTATCATCTTTAAACTCCCTGAGGCAGCACAAACCCCTGAGCAGGTAGCAGTTATTCACTGTAAGGTCATCAGAGTAGAAAGGACCCCATCTCAAAAGGCAATAACAGAGGATGAAGAAGCAAAAAGATAGGCCCAAACCTCTACTCAGTTGCTAGCAATTCCTACCCTGGCACTTGCTTACTTCACCTTAGAGCAGATAGACTTGGCCCAGCTTGGCACCATCCTCAACAAGGAATGACTTTGCCTAAATAGTAATCTTGCTTCAAAAGCATGCATGGAAAATTTTAACTGACCTGCATAACCAGTTCCATACTGGTGCCAAGTCACTAGCCACTCTCCTATCTCAAACCATAAGTCATCCCAACCTTTACTCAAAACTCAGCATGCCACTAAAATATGCTCTATCTGTCAGCACTCCACACCTCAAGGCAATCTCAAACTGGCCCCCACTGTATCTAAGATATTTTACATCAGGAAAATATCCTTCTTAATGATTATGTTGGCCTTATCATCCTTTTGGTTAGGAGACAGCTCTTCCTCACTATTAGGAAAAGCTATTACAAACAATTCATTCTTTCACCTCATATAGATAAAGTGCTAAAATAACAACTTATTGCATAAGAAATATTTGGGAAGTATTACAATGGTTAAAAGAAATGTTCTATCCTGTTGTTGGTTAAATGTGTATAAGTAAAATAATATTAATGATATGTTCAGAAACTGTATAAAATTCCTAATTTTTATATCCAGATATTAATCACTATGCTGTTAAACAGTGGTATGATGTTGTTGGTCATAGCTTTAATTATTCTTTAAAAAGCTACAAATCAGAGAACAGTGAAATTGTAAGTTGCACTGCTCTGCTCTAATACCTCTCTAAAAGTATATTTAATCAACTATAGGTCAGAGATCCATCTGTAAAAAGAAGCCTTTAAAAGAGGGACAAGATGAATATATAAAGTATATTTTCTTTTAATTGCATAAGTCTAGTAAATGTGTAAAAGTGAAACATAACAAAACTTCTATTATGATTTATTAACATAAAATGACTAACGATTTATTTTTAAAAATAACATCATTAAAAATACTTATAAAAAAGTTAGAGCTTGTACTGTAAACTTTGTTACCTTTATCTTCTGAGGTGCTTTACACTGTGCATAACCTGATAAGTCCCTGGAACTTTAAATGTCTGTATGACACTTAAAATTCACCTTTGGTTCTCCATCTCTGAAAGTTTAGCATGGGTCCACACAGCAATGATTAAAAAACTAAAAGAGATCAAACTCCAATTGAAGATGTGATGAAACTGATATAGTTAAAACCAAGATAAATCATATACAAGGTAAAAAATAATATTGTCTGTATCTCAAAGCTTTAACTTTTATGTGGAATTAAAAAAATATTTATTTTGTCCAAAATTTGCACTTTATAATTTAATCTCTCTACTGAGTTAAAAAACCTAATTTGGCTTAATTTAATATAAAACCTTGAATAAAGAACAAAATCTTAATGTTTTATACAATCAATGTTTTATACTCTGCATTTCAGAGTATTTGGAGTAGAAAATTAAAAAATATACATATACACATCTGGAAATTCCTTGAGGGACTGAGAAAGATAAAACTATTAGGAATTCTCCAGGTAACTAAGGCCTCAATTTTGAGGCTTGGCCTTATGAAGCTTATTTTTATACTAGTAAACTGATTCCACTTAGAATTAGTGCCTAAGTTCAATCCCCAGAAGATATCTGCTTTTACTCAAATGTGGTCTTTCTCTAAGCCAAACTCTGAGCTTCCTCCCAACATGGGACATAATTTCCAGGAGTGCAAGACTGGCAGTGGCAGCATGAAATGTAGCAGGCCCTGACACCATAGTACATAACTGGCCCTACCATTGTGAGATATAAGTGCAAAGGATGAGACTGGCCCTGAACTCATGGATCAACTGATCAAAAGGGGGAAAAGAAATAAAGTTTCAGTGGCTAACAGATTTCAAATCAAGTGAAGAGGTTATTATGGAAGGTATTCTAATGCAAGTTTCAGCCAAATATTGCACACACTATGGCAAACCTCAACCAACAGTGTTCCTAGAAACACTAAAATATCTAGGGCTTATAAAATTTTACTTATTAAGTTTGTTTTTTAGAAACTTGAAACCTCCAGATTGTTCCAAAGCCAGAAAAGCTCTGAAACCCAGAAATACTGAACCTTCCAAGAATAACAACTAGTTTCATAATTTATCCCATTACCCTTTAATACAGCACCCCTCTTTTAGCCTTGAAATGGTTAAAAGGGCCCTAGATATCCTAACTTCCACAGTGAAAAAAAAATATGCAATATTAAATAAAATCACTTTATTTACATCAATATACAGATCAAATAAAACAAAATTTAAAAATACTAAAGGAAAATATGGCCACAATAAATAATAATTTAGCAAATGCAAATTCATCTGGGTTAGGAAATTTTCTCTCAATTTTTCTTTCATTCTTCTCCACCCCTTTATGAGCTATTCTCTTCCCCCTTATTAGGTCATTAATTATCCTCATGATTAATTTTCCTCCTAACCTCCTGCCTCTTACAGTGTCTAAGTTTGTTCACAAGTCAGTAGCAGCTGTGACAACAGAATTCAGAAAATACACTCCTACTACAATAGAAAACTGAAAATCTGCTCCTGTTGCAACAAAAACATCGCTATCAGCCCATTCCAACAGAAGATGTCCAAAATCCCAATTAGTACTGCCCTTGTTCAGCTCAGAGCAATTATCCCCTCCCCAACTACACCCCAAACTCAGCAGGAAGTAGCCAAAGAAAGAACAAAATGCCTCTACTCCTTCTAAAACCTATTTCAAGCTAAGCTAGAGCAGTAATACAAACCCAAACCCAACTTCATTCAATTTTCATTAAAAGCTAAAAGCAGAAATTTCAGGTACCAGGAGAAGAACTTCAAGGTGGAGTTATACAGAGAAGATAAGATTTAACAAATGAATATGAATCTTGAATCATTAAATTGATATTTGTTTTAGTCTCCAGCATTTTAGAGCATCTAGAAGTAAAAACCTAAAATTGTAAAATTGTAACCCATGTCAAACTCTGAAATATGTTCTACAATTAATTGTTGTCCTGTGCTTTGAAGTTTATAGCTTCTTTTTGTATAGATATTATTTTTCACAAAAAAAATAAGGAATAAAAATTGATTGTCATGATAAAAAAAGCATTTAAACCCTCTAGCCTCCTATATTCTGGAGCAGCTAGAAGGAAAAATATGAGAGAATCTTATGGTAGCCCATGACAAACTCTGGGATCTGTCCTGTAACTATTTGTTGAAGAATGCTTTGAAAACTTTTTTTTTAATTTTTAATTAATTTTTTAATTTTTCTTATTTTTATGTTTATTTTATTTTATTTCTTTGCTTTGTTACACTACACAATAAAAAGTTAAAAAAAAAAGAACACCTCAGTTTCTACCTGAGATTGTACAAAATTTCAAATGCTAACTTTGCTTCCCAGAAATCTAGAAATCTATGCCCTCCAGATTGTTTCTAGGCCAAATAAATCCTAAAACCTAGAATGGCCAGCCTCTCCAAAAGCATCAACAAATTCCATCCCCTTATCCTATATTATCCACACCCATTTTCAACTGAAGAAGTTAGAATGGGCATAGCCCACATACCTCTAAAGATTGTGATAAGGATCAAAGGAGAAGGAAGAGTTACAACAGAGAATTGAATATTTAACAAATGAGTATGACCGATGATGATTTATTGTATTGATATTTCTTTTTAGTGTCCAGTGTCTTGGAGCATTTAGATGGAAAAATCTAAAATTACAGAACTGTAACCCATACAAACTTTGAAATCTGTTCCATAACTACTTGGTAAAGTGTACTTTGAAATTTATTGCTTTTTTACATGTCATATTTCACAATAAGAAATGTTAAAAAAAAAACAAAAAACAAAGAAAAGAAAAAGAACTTCACATATAAAAGGGACTATTTTAGCCAGGGGGTCCCTCAGCTTCTTTTGCAGAATGAAGATGTGCCAGCAAGATCCCCAGCATGCCAGTGCTGCACCCATCAGAAAGCACCACACACATCAGAAGACCATGAACAGTTATGTGGCCAAGACCTATCCCTGCTTGATAACTCTCCCCTCCCAGTGTGGCTTTTCCTTTAAAACTGCAAGCTCCCAGAAAGGGAGATGGAGCCTTTTCCTCTCTTTTCACTGGCAGGTTTTGCTGGCTCCCACCTGCCTGCTTTCTCCTTGCTCTCTCTCTCCCCTGAATAAACCTGTTAAGCTTTGACTCACTGCTCCATGTGGATTCCTTAACAACTCCATGCCTAACAGGACCTTTTGATGAAGTTACTTCAGTTAAGACCTCAATCAGGATGGATCTTAATCCTATTATGATGCCCATTATAAAAGAATGACATTCAGACAGAGAGAAAAATAGCCACATGAATCAAGAAACTAAAATGGAACTCAGAAGAAAAAGACCAGGAGTGCCACCACGTGACTTGTCAGGTAAGGATCTAGGGATGCCAGTAGCCATAGCCTTAGGGAGAAAATATCACCCTGAAGAGGCCTTGATTTGAGTATTTTCATAAACTCAAAACCATAAGCTAATAAATGTTAAATGTTGAACCAGACTCATTTTATGAAATTTGCTTTGAGCAGTCCAGAAAACTAAAAGAAATTTTGATACCAGTGAGGCAGGAGAAAATAGGAACGAAATTATGGTCATTGGTTCCTATTCAGCTCTGAAGGAGTTAATGCACAATTCCAAACTCCCTTGGAAAAAAATGTTCCCTTAAGCCTTGAAATCCCCCAAAGCCATAAAACTTGTAAATTCATGGACCCAAATGAACTTTTACCTAATAACAGAAATTCTGGGGTCATAAAGATTGTTTAACATCTGCCCTAAACAAAATTTTGAGTATGTGACAGAGCTCCTCAAGCATATACAGGGACCTAGTGTTCAAAGGTCAAAATGGAAAATCACTGCTGCAAAAACCTTCTTATAAAAGAAGCTAATCCATGCCATTTGGGATATAACTTCCTCTTGAGCATGTCCATGCTAATTTCTTTAGCATATACTAACTTTTCAATGAACTTTACTACTAACTATTATTTTTCTTCTCATCCCTGAATTCTTTCTCATGATGAGACTGTGATCCTGAAACAGGGCTCAGCTGGCTCTGGTGTCAGTAGAGCTCTGTTTACCCCAGAAGAATGGCTTGCTGCTTTTGCAGATACCAAAAATGTGGACTTTGGAAATGGCTAGAAAAGGCTAGGAGAACTGAGAACTACTTGATAGAGAAACATAGATTGCTTTGAAGAGACCATTGGTATAAATATGCTAAAGGTTCTTCCAAAGAGGCCTTAGCAAGAAATGATGAAGATACTGTTGGATACTGGAAGATAGGTGATCCCTGTTTTAAAGTGACAGAAAGCTTAGTGAAACTGAGTACTGATAAGAGGCAGAACTTGAAAATGGTGAACTTGGATATTTAGCTGAGATTATTTCTGAGCTAAATGTGAAAATATACCCTGGATTCACCTTGCAGCTTATAGTATAATGCAAGATGAAGGGGATAAACTGAGAACTGAATTCCTAGGCACAAAGAAACTGGAAATTGGTGGTTTGGAAATTTCTGAGCTTCTGGAAAGTGATTTCCCTAAAGAATAGTTCTGCATGGGAGGGTTTAATTGAACATGGAAATTGTCATCAATTTCCTTGGAAGTCAGGAATAGAAACGGACTTATCCAGGAATGATTTGTGGAAAATTCTTTTGTCTCATGGTTTGGAACCCTCTGTACTACATGCAAAACCAACAGTTATTTGTATAATTAATTTTAACAAAACCACTGCCAGGCTGGACTTAAAGGGATTGAGAAGAGGTATACTAAAGGAAAAATATTTCAAAAGCAGAACCATGGAAGCTGAATTCTGAACCAAAGACATCGTCTCCAGCCAAGAAAGCAGGCCCACCCTTGTGTGTAGAAAGAGTGAGTCTGCCCAGAGGCTTGGAGAGAGCAGGTCTTCTACCCCATTCTTTAGGAAGATGTTTGCCACCCTAATGTTCTGGGTAGGTGGAGCCTGTATCTGGGGGACTGTAGAAAGTATAGCTAGCACACCAATGCTTGGAAGAGGGTAGATTGTTCACCCCAGTGATCAGAAAACCCAATGTCACTGTGCAAATGCTTAGAAGGGTGAGTCTGTCCTTCCATCAGGAAAAATCATTGTTCCATAAAAGACTCAAAGGCTTTGAAATCTAGTAGAATATGATTTCCTGGGTTTCAGAGTTGTTTGGGATCCATGAACCCTGTCTTCCTTCCAACTTTTCCTTATGGGTATTGAAATATTTATCCATTTCCTTCCATTGTATATTGAAGCAGAAAACTTGTTCTCTAGGCTCTAATACAGGTCTACTAATGGAGAATAATTGTGCCCCAGGATAGACTATACCCATACCTGATTTCAGTAAGATTTGTACTTAGTGTTTTTACTGAAATAACTTGGATTTGGGATGTTCCAATGGAATGAATGTATTTTATATGTGGAATGAGCATGTCTTTTTGGGGTGAGAAAAAGCATTGTTGTTATTTGAAGCTATAGCACCCCAGAAAAACGTTATGTTCTGAAATTTCACCCATTCCTGTTGGTATTAACCCAATTTAATTAGTATATTTTAATGAGATTGCTTCAGGTAATATGTGACCCACCTCAAAAGTCAAGTAGGATGGGTCTTAATCCTACTACTGCTCTCCTTTTTAATGGAATGAAATCCAGACAGAAGGAAAAATGTTTTAAAGAACTAAAGGATATCCTACTTAAAGAAGTTAAGGAAAGAATAATGACAATGTCTCACAAAATAGACAATAAAAATAGAAATTATTTTTAAAGAGCCAAATGTAAATTATGGAATTGGAATATACTACGGCAGAAACAAAAATTTGCTAAAGGAGCTCAAGAGAATAATTGACTGGCAGATGAAAGAATCAAAAGAGATTAAACAATACAGAGAATAGAGAGGACAAATATTGCAAAAATAGAATCACAGAGAAATGTTAACACCACAAAACATACTAATATATGTGTAATAGGAATAACAGAAAGACAAAGAGAGAGAAAGGAGCATAAAATCGTTTTAAAAAGACTCATCACATACACGTCATCCCCAAAATATTAACAGCTATCCTATCTTCAGAAAGAATGGAGGGCAGATGTAATAGGAATCATTTCAACATGATGAAAAACATACAAATTATCAACAAAAAAAAGTATATCTAACAAAACTATCTTTCAAAATGAAGGTAAAACTTCAGGAAGAATAAGGACAGGAGGAACTCTCTTCAACAAAACCATCTAGAGAACAGGCAGAAACTGTCCAAATCAATGGTTCTGGGGCTTGGAGACCAAGGAGGGAACACTGCAGCATATAAGAGAGAGTTGGATGTAACAACAGTGAAATTGTGGTGAGTGAACTTGACTGCACACCTGGTACACATCCTCCACATCCAAGGCTGGTAGCTGTGGGTTGGTGTGTTTCTCCCCAACTATAAGACTCAGCACAATAGTGGTCCAACTGTAGATTGGTGAAATTAACCCACTCTGTGCCACAATAAAAGCCTTTCCATATGGTACTCAGAATCCTGTGCCTCCATTAATTTCACAAACAGACTGTGGTGAGAGACTGATCTTCAATGTGGTTACTGGTGCCCACCCCCTACCTCAGAGACCAGCAACTGTGAGTTGTCCTGGTTCTTTCTGGCTTGCAAGACATGGACAGTCCTGGTGCAGTTTTTGCCTGGCAAATTTAAGCCTCTCAGTCCCACAGCCTAAAGCCTTTCCATTCTGAAGTTTGGGGGCCCACAACTCTGTTATTTCCACAAACACAGACCATAGTGAGAGACTGATCTTCCCCATAATTTCCAGCACCCAATGTTACTCAAGAAGCCAGCAGCTTTCAGCATTCTTGGTTTTCACTGGCTAGTGAAATGCGGTAAATTGCTAGTTCAATTGTTTGTTGGCAATGTTAATCCTCTTGGTTCTGCAGCTTTGATATTTTCCATGCGGAGCCAAGGGTTCTTGCAGATGAACTATTTCCACAAACAGAGAAGCTGTTATGAGTGACTGAGCACCACCACATCCACAACAGCCCTTTGGCCTCACCCAAGACTGGACAGTCCATGTGTGCCTGATTCTCACCTGGAAGGTTGCAATGGTAGGGCAGAGACAGGGAGTCTCCCCCTAAGAAAAGTGAGGGGCCCTGAACAGTCCTGACTCACCTATTGGACAGTGAGAGTGACCATCTGTTTCCTGCAGCCTATAACCTTTTCAAACAGGAGCCTAGGATGCTTGCAGTTCCATAATTTCCATGAACATAAAAGCTACAGGGAGTGACTAAGCCATATCATGTTTCCTGTGCCCATTCCTTACCCCCAAGGCTAACATATACTTACTCAGAGACTTGAACAGCACACTGCCTACCCCCTTCCCCAGGGTAGACTGCTGTGGGTGCCTGGTTTTGGCTGAGACTGGGGTTTCTGTCCTTGGGAGGAGAGTTGGAACACAGGGCTGAGCTGAGCTGACAACTGGCAAATAAAAGAGAATCCCTGGATCCTGTTTCTTCTATTCTTTCACCACATAGGCCTGGAATACTCACTGCATGCACAAACAGAGGGGTGGAAATGCAGGAGCAGGCTGCACCTCACTGCCAGGCACCTCTAAGCTGGCTGTGGGCAGGTATAACTGAAATACCCAGTCCTACAGCCCAAGATCATTCAGGGGAGCCTAAAGACCACCAGTCTCATAATACCCACAAGCTGATTCTTTGCTGGGATACACACAGCCCCACCCCCACCCCCAGGTTTGGTAGCTTTCTGCATGCATGGAGACCCATGGCCTTGACTAGCTTTGCACATGTTTGGGGCCCTTTCCAGTTGGCTGACTTATATAGGAGAAGTAGGACCTGAGGGGAAGAGGTAGCCCATGAACATCACATGCTGAGAAGATGCAGAAAGTGCAGTCTTGCAAACTGCTTTCTCCCTAGCTTTTAATAGATCTCCAATTACAGTCGCACCTCCTGCATAAGGTTCTGGCCTTGGTTTGGAAGGAAATTACTGACAAAACAAGTGCAAAAGGAGACTGTATTAGCTAGATTTCTCTAGAGAAACAGAATCAGCAGGAGATATCTGTAAAGTTTATAATAGTGTCTCACGTAACCATGGGAATGCAGAGTCCAAGGTTTGTAGGACAGGCTGCAAGCTGGTAACTCTGACAAAGGTCCTCAACAAATTCTCAGGAGAGGCTGACTGGACAACCATGGAAATGTAAGGGTCTGAGGTCTGTAGGGCAGACTGCAAGCTGGTAACTCTGATGAAGTTCTTCAACAAACTCTCAGGAGAAGCTGGCTGGCCAACTGTGGGAATGGAAGAGTTCAAAATCCATAGGGCAGTCTATGAAGCCAGTGACTCCAATGAAGAGTCTAAATGAATTCCACAGGAGAGACTTGCCGACTGAAGCAGGAAGAGTGACTGTCTCTTCTGAATCCTCCTTAAAAGTCTTCTGGTAATTAGATTAAGTATCACTCATATCAGAAAATACTCCCCTTAGTGATTATAAATGCAATCAGCTGTGGATGCAGCCAACCTAACCATGATTTAAGTCCATGAAATGTCCTCATAGCAAGAGACAGGCCAATGCTTACCAGACCAGATGACCAAGCACCACCACCTGGCCAAGTTGACACATGAACTGACCATGACAGAGACCTTCAATGCAAACCCAAACAACTGCAAAATCTTATGAGTGAGAGAAGTAAATTTTCAAAATAACTTTATTGACATAATCAAATGTCTTGAAGGTAGCAGTATATTACTAAGATCAAGATGCAATAAAATATGGCCCAGCAAAATCACCATATTAAAACATCGGAGAAGACACAGAATTTGGAAATTACCAAAGCTGTCCATACAACTATCCTAAATAAGTTCAGTGAATTGCCTATAACCTAAAGGATATCAAGAAGACATTAGAAGACCCTAAAGAAGAATTTGAAAGAATAAATAGAAAAATGGAAAATCTTAAAGAACTGAAAGATATTGTAGATCAAATTTAAAATATACTAGAGACACACAATAGCAGATTTGAATTGTCCCCCTGGATGATGTGATTTAGTCAAAGTGGTTGTTTAACTGGATTAGATGATGACATGTCTCCACCCATTTGGGTGGGTTTTGATTGGTTTACTGGAGTCCTATAAAAGAGGAAACATTTTGGAGAGAGTCCCTTTTGGTAGAGCCACGAGAAAACCAGCAGACGCCACCATGTTTGCCATGTGCCCTTCCAGCTGAGAAACGTTGAACGTCGTTGGCATTCTTGAACCAAGGTATCTTTCTCCAGATGCCTTAAATTGGACGTTTCTACAGACTTGTTTTGATTGGGACATTTTCTCAGCCTTAGAACTGTAAACTAGCAACTCATTAAACTCCCCTTGTTAAAAGCCATTCTGTTTCTGGTATATTGCATTCCAGCAGCTAGCAAACTAGAACAGTGTTATTTCTAAAATCATAGATGCTGTGCTGTATGTGTATAACCTGACATTTTCCTGGAATTTTGATGCAGAGGTCAGTAAGTTACATCTGTTAGGAGAAGGCAGCAGCAATTAAGCACATGCTCTGAAATCAGATTATATTTATTATTTATTTATTTATTTTTCTTTTTATGCTATATGAAGGGTCACATTTCATCCTTTTTCCATGTGAGTATCCCCTTATTGCAGCACTATTTGTTGAATTTTTGTTTGGTTTGGTTTTTGTTTGTTTGCTTGTTTGTTTGGGAAGTGCATGGTCTGGGAATCGAACCCAGGTTTCCTGCATGCCAGGCGAGAATTCTGCCATGGCAGGTTATATTTATTTTAATACAGTCTTTATGTTACAATTTCTGTGACTTTGGACACACATGTTAATTCTTCTCAACATTAGTGTTCTCATCTATAAAACGCAGAGGTTAAGAAAGCATCTATCTCATGGAAAATTTAAGAAGATTGAGGACATTCTCTATTGTGAAATGGTAAATTCAGTACAGTCAATTCATGATTACTAAGAATATGTGAAATATTCTATTTATTGGGATTAAGTGAAGTAGAAGGACCAATTCTGGACACTGAAATTTATTTTTCTAATTTAGGAGGACATGACAAATTAGATATATTTAAGTGTTATTTTAAATGTGTAAAACATAGATTAATCAGAGACTTGAAATTATGAGTAGAAAGATGTCATAATAAAAGGAATTCTAGATCTAGAAGAAATGATTAAAAAATTGTAGAATTCAGGAGCATGTTATGCAAAAAAGTGATATAGCATTAGTCATACCTGGTTAGAGGGACTATAAGAAGTAAATTTATGATGATTGGTGTGCTGGTTTGAAAGGATGTATGGACCTTAGAAAAGCCACGTTTTAATCAAAATCCCATTTCATAAAGGTAGAATAATCCCTATTCAATACTGTACATTTGAAGCTGTAATCAGATCATCCCCCTGGATGATGTGAGTTAGTCAAGAATGGCTGTTAAACTGGATTAGGTGATGTTTGTGGGGGGCCTTGATTGGTTTACTGGAGTCCTATAAAAGAGGAAACATTTTGGAGAATGGGAGATTCAGAGACAGCAGAGAAAAATGACATAGCCATGAAAAGCAGAGAGCCCACAAGAAAGTGACCTTTGGAGAGGAAGAAGGAAAACATCCTGGGGAGCTTCATGAAATTAGGAAGCCAGGAGAGAAAGCTAACAGATGATGCCCTGCTCACCATGTGCCCTCCCAGCTGAGAGTGAAACTGTGATTGTGTTCACCATGTGCCTTCTCACTGGAGAGAGAAACCCTGAACATTGTTGGCCTTCTTGAACAAAGATATCATTCCCTGGATACCTTTGATTGGACATTTCTGTAGATTTACTTTAATTGGAACATTATCTTGGCCTTAGAAATGTAAACTAGTAACTTATTAAATTCCCCTTTTTAAAAGCCATTCTGTTTCTGGTATATTGCATTCTGGCAGATGGCAAACTAGAACAATTCGGCATCCTAGATCAAAATAGATGTTCAATTTCTTTCATTTTCTTGAAGGCATAAAAATTACTTGATAGGAAAGAGAATATCTTCCTTACATTTTCTCTGAAGGCTTGTTTAACTTGGTTGTTTCTGAGTATAAATGAAAGGATTTAAGAGGGGGATAACTGAAGTGTCGAGCACTGCCCCATCTTTATTTAGCGACCTTTTCTTGTGCATTAGACTTAATGTACATGAAGATACAGCTTCCATAAGAAACACAGATGACAATTATGTGAGAAGCGCAGGTAGAAAATGCCTTTTCTAGAGTTAGACTCTTCTAACTCATCCATATGACAAGTGTATAGTAGATAATCACTAGCATCAGGATGAGAAAAAGGTTTACTAAACTAAAACCGAATATTCCTATGTGTCTGGTATCGGTGCGAGAGAGCAGAAGGCCAAAGTCATAGTCACATACAAAATGATCAATGATATTGTCACTACAGAAATCCATGATGAACCCTGGAGGGACTTCCAAAAATTGAGTGAACAAAGAAAGAAAGTCCAACTTGGTGCAGATGCTACTGCTCATGATGATTATATAATACAGGGTTTGCAGATGATGACATAGTGATCATAAGACATAGCTGTTAATAAAAAAATTCTGCTTTTCCAAATAAAATGTACAGAAATAATTGAATTGCACCATGATTATAGGCAATCAGTTGTCCTTTGTTGCTATGCTGATGAGTAATTCAGGAAAACAAGTTGACCTCACTGAAATTTCTAAAAAGGAAAAACTTTTCAGAGAAAAGTACATGGGTGTTTTAAGGTCGGAATCAGAGACAGTGAGGGTGATGATCATCAAGTTTCCATGATACTAAAAGTATAGATTGTAAAAAGAAAAAGAGCACAATTTGCCAACCTAGGTTATCCGTGCAGTGATGGCCTTGTGTATCAGTTAGGGTTCTCTAGAGAAACAGAATCAACAGGGAACACTCGCAAATATAAAATTTATAAAAGTGTCTCGTGTGACCGAGGGAATACAGAGACCAAAATCCACAGGGCAGGCTGTGAAGCCAACTATTCCGATGGAAGGTCTGGACAAACTCCACAGGAGAGGCTTGCCAGCCAAGCAGGAAGAGAGCCTGTCTCTTCTGAATCCTCTTTAAAAGGCTTCCAGTGATTATATTGAGCATCACTCATTGCAGAAGACATTCCCCTTGTCTGATTACAAATGGAATCAGCTGTGTATGCAACTGATGTGATCATGATCTAATTCTATGAAATGTCCGAGTTGCAAAAGACAGGCCAGTGCTTGCCTGACCAGAAAAACAGGTACCACCACTTGGCAAGTTGACACATGAAGCTGACCATGACATCTTGTATAGTTTTTCATGGTTTTATCCATATTTTTGTAAAGTCTAGAAAGAAAATAATAATAAAAGTCACCCTAAATCAGAAGTTTTTAATGGACTATTTAAAAATTGTATTTGAAAGCCCATATGAATAAGTAAAAAAATTGCTTTACAATAGTATACACAGGTTAAACAGTGCAAAAGATATGCCATTTTACATTTTTTCAATCCACATGTTTATTTATTATATTCTTGAAACTATGATTCTCTGCAGTTAGAATATAAAGAATTGAATTCTTCTTGAAAATCTAATGTAGCCCCGATTTTCCAGGTGTCTCATTTTCAAATATCCTGACCAATTGTCTCACAATGTTGCACTGGGTTGACGAAAACCACTGTTTTCAGAAAAATATGTATTGCTTACTCTTGGTTCTCAATATTCTATGGTTGCTTTTATTAAACAGCATGCTTGGTGTTAGGGAGGCACATTCACTTAACTCAGTTGTGCAAGAGGTTTAAGCATGAAAATAATTTGAAAACACATAGATAGTTCATATACCATTTGTTTTAAGCCAATGTTAAACTCCATTAAAAAGACATACCACATATCTTCCATTATAAAGTAATTTGTAAATAAGGCCCATTATTTTCATGTTCTTATTCAGTAAATGAAAACATTACTTTTCAGAGCTAAACATATTCCGGCTTTCTTTGGTATTCAGTGCAGTTAATACATTATATTTTAATGGAAAATACTTTTCAAGTGACTTTCTTTGAGTTTATGTTCTTCTATATTTCATTTCAAAATTGTCCACCTTATGAAAAACAATGAGCACATGGTGGTGGATTCTTAATTAAATTTGGTCTTTTGTGATTTAAGCAGACTTGTTAGTTAAAAAAATTATACGTATTTACTAGAAAGCATGTAAGAATTAATTCAATGTGAGTCTTTTTATAAATTGAATAAGAATTAATTTGATGTGATACTATTTATAGATTGAATCTCTAAGAAAGATTCACTCTTTCTACAAAAGTTATTTGTTTTTAAAATTGGGATTTACACTATTTAAAGTAAGGGACCTGGCTGTTTTAGTTCCCATTACATCACATGCATTTTCTTGCTTTTATATAAACATTAAACATTGTATTCTACTTCCTAATTATTTCCAGCTTTCCTTACCATGAGGTGTTTGTAACATTTTGAAAAATAAGTGCGATATAGTAGTTAAAGTTATTAGATGGAGAGTGCACCTTCATGTACAGATGGAGAGTGCACCTTCATGTACAGAATTTAAACTCTATTGGTTCTTAGCTGTGTGATCTTGACAAAGTGTGTAATCTTCCCTGATTGACTTTCAATTGACTTTCTTCAGCATAAGTATAAAATAGTACTTCATTTGGTTTATGTACACATTCGATAAGTCATTAAAAGCATTTATATTTGTGCCAAGAATTTAAAAAATGCTTGCAACTATTGATTCTAATTGTTATAAACAGTATTAAAAGGTTTTACTGTTTTCTGTATTTATTACTCACATATTGTAATAAACCAAATGACATTGCATATAAATGCTAGCTTTTAAATAGCTACATATGACCACGCATACATTAAGCTTTTAGTTATCTCCAATCTATAGTAGTATCATATGGTTATTATGAGGTTTAAAAGAATTAATTAAATGTGAAGAATTTAGAAGAACAACTTGTACTTATAAAAGCACCAATAAAAGTTAGCTATTATTTTTATTGTAATTATTATTAGTAGTATCCATTCATAAATGCTTGCTTCTTTTAAAAACATGCTGTTGATGTTTATCATAAATTGTTATTGAATTTCATTACATGCTGTTATTTATATGTATTGGAATTCTACCATAAATGTTCTTGTTAGACTTTGGAACCTGCCGAAACTGATTTTAGCTTCTTTAAATCATATATCATCCTTTCAATGTTGAGGTAATACTTACTTGGTAATGGTTACATTTGAGAATATTTATGCTATGATGATTTTCATAAGGAAATAATTAATTTTGTATTTATATTTTCATAAATGTGACTGAGTGTCCTGGGCCTCAGGACACTCAATATAGAAAAGATACGATGTATTTGTTAAGTGAGATGGGTAATTATTGTATTTTATAAATGTTTTTCCAGTCAAAGGTTCTGATGTTGTGTTGTTCCTCAAAGTTTTAGCAAAATCACCCCTAAAATAATCTAGATATGGTGATATTTTGTGTTTAGATGTATAACTCCATACTAATTTAACTATATTTATTCCATTTACTCTGTGTTCCTTTGGCAAAGATATATTCTTTTAGAAGAACTTAGTTTGATTTTAATTTTTTAACATACTGATAAAATGTTCAAAATAATGTTTTGTTATTTCAATTTTTACTTAATGATTTGTCTACATTTATTAAAATGTGATTCATTTATATTTCCCTCCTTCTTGATCAATACTTACTGGTTTTGACTATTGTCTTTACCTTTGCAAATAAATAGCTCTAATTTATATTAAATCTGTTTTAATTATTGACTTTTGATGTTATATATTGATTATAAGCTATGTTTGATGTGAATTTGATTCATTAATGGAACCCTATACTTATTTTACCCTCTTGCCTGTAGAGATATATCACTATCTCGAATTCCCTTAATTATCACTCTAAGTGTAATAACATAACTGTTTTCATGTTTGCTTTCACCGTATTTTAATATACTTCCTTGTTTATATGAGAGTTTTTTTTCTGTTACTAGAAGAAAACCCCCAAGTGAAAGCACATTCTCTTTTACTGATTTACCTGGAGTGACTAGAATGTTGTATATCCAGTATAAGACCCTTTAGAAGAAACTCAATAATTGATCCCTATATAAACCAACAAATAAACAAATATAACTAAAAAAAAAAAAAAAGGAAAAAATGTGAGGTCAAAACTATAGCCAAACTGGAATGCATCATTTTAAATAGAATCCATGGAGCAAAAAAAGCAAAATCCTTTTCATTTTCACTTGGAAGGCACAGAGGCCTAAAATTAGGAATAAAGTATAAAAAATGAAAAAAAATTAGATAACACTTTCAGACTCTGTAGTTGAAAATATTTATGTTACCAGAATAAGGTAATACTAAATTATAAAACAACAATTTTAAAATAAGAATACCGGTATCTCTGCCTTTTTAAATATTTTCTCTCTTCTCTTCTTTTTATCAATTTCATACAGCTACAAACACTTGCATTGTCAAGGCTGTTTAATATATATTATAGTTTTAATCATATTTTAGTCTCACATACCTGACTTAAACCAACAAATCATTTTTAAATTATTACAGTAAAGTATGCACTATTAACTTCAGAGCTAGTTGTATAATAATAATTTAGTTTTATTTCATTTTCTAACATTAAAGCAGATTATACTTAAAGAGAATGTGAAGTTTGTTTTTTTTATACATAGAAACAGAGAGAGGGAGAGATAGAGAGAGAAAGCACACAGCTTACTGAATATTTGGAATGTATATACTTTGCTGTTCAGTTATTATTATTACCCATCCTCCCTTGCTGATAGCAGCAAGCTGTTAAAAGTTATGTGGATATGTTGTAATACCTACAGCAAAACACTACAAGAACTATACTGAAACACTAGTAAGCTATACAAAAATCTGGAGAGAATTCAAAACCATATTCAAATAATCAACAATGCCAAGAAAAGAGACACAGAGGAACAAAGAGGAAACAAACAAAATAAAATAATAAGATGACTGATTTAATTGCTAACACATAAATAATTGCCTGAAATATACACGTTATAAATGTACAAATCCATACACAGAACTTGATCTAGTGGATAAAAACACAACTCAACTATTTGTTGTCTATATGTAACTTACTTATTTCTATGGGATAGATAGGTTGAAAATAAAATTACAGAGGGTGGTACAATGGTGACTCAGTGGCAGAATTCTCGCCTGCCATGTTGGAGACCCGGGTTCAATTCCCACAGCCTGCCTATGCCGGAAAAAAAAAAAGAGGAAAAATAAAATTATGGAAAAACGATATACCATATAGATAATAATGAATGATTATATTAATATCTGTTATATTAGATAGTAGACTTTAGAGCAAATTAAATGATTAGCGACAAAGATATTTTTGAAATTTATTTTGTACTCATCACCCTAAAAAACCCCTTTGCTTTTTCTATTCAACTCTACCCCACCACCTTCCTTCCTCCCTATGAACCTTCTGGCAGTCATCAAATTTTTACTGTCTCTATAATTTCATGTTTTCTGAATGTCATATAATTGAAATCAAATAGTATACAGACTTTCTCACTTCTATCACTTAGTCATGTATTTAAAGTACATCCATATTTTTTCATAGTTTTATTGCTCATAGTTTATCATGGAATAATATTCTATTATATGGGTTGTGGGATATGAAATTTTACTCGTTATAAGCAGCCTGCTAAGCTGGCCTTCATAAATTCCTGGGGAACATGGTATAGTATAACTTGTGCAACCAATGAGGTAACATGCGTGTATCTACTCATGTATCCCACAAGTGAAGTCACTTTGATGTGAAGTCACTTGTCGGAAAAGCGCCTCTTTTGTGTAATTTAGTATACAAGGGACTACTGCTCTGTAAGCATCAGAACAGAGTGGATGAAGATGATTAAAGATAACCATTCTACCAGCAGCTCCTTGTGCTTTCTTTCAATTCACTACCAGACCACAGCGACCACTCCTTGAACTGGAATGTGACATTTGGTGTAGTTGGCAGGATGAGCGGTGAGTGGCCCCTCTGCCCTGGAGGAAGCCTGACCAGACCGGATATAGCCCTCCACTAGCTGTGGCGTCCCATAGCGGCTGTTTGGCTGCAGTGGTCTGCTCCAAAGTCTTGGAATCATGTGAATCCCACCCCATAGGGGAGGGTCAAGGCTTTAAAGGACTTTAAATCTGGTATCCAGGTTCCCCAGTGTAGGATGGTGGGGAAGTTGTCTTGGCTTTCTTTTACTATGCCGAGGGAGGCTTTTTTAGCAGCACAAGAGCAAGTCTAGAGACTGCAACAGAAGCAAGATGAACTGGAAGCCTGCGTCTGAGCTCTACTGGAGAAGAAGCGGCAGCACCAGGGCTGCCTAAAACGGAGGTAGTTGAGAGTGAGTTGATGCCTTCCAAGGCAAGTATCCTTCTCTTGCTCTATACCCATCCCATAGTGAAGTAACAGGTTGAGCACCACCAGCCTGTGGCTCCGGGAAGTGGGCCAATGGGTCACCTAGAAGTTCACCATCAGACGCCATAAACGGAAAAACTGAGATCTCACCAAACATGCATGGTTCAAACCTGGCGAGTGTAGTGCCTATAAGACAATGGGGCTGACATCCTAGCACTCTCAGAAATTGAAACGGCACTTTGAGAAGATGTGAAGGTACGTGAATGGGAGAAGGGAATGTGCCCGGTTAAACAAGGGGCGGAGCTGCCATCCAAATAAAAGACGCTTCGCAACCAAGTGGAAAGAGGCTGGAAAAACTGGTGGCCTCACCAAAGTATCTCAGGTGCAAATGTGAGTTAATTTAATAGCCACAAGGGTGAATCCAGAGACAATTGTTCAACAGCCCAATGAAGAATTACTGGCTTCCCGGAAAGAGTTGCCCTAGGAGCAGAGATTCACGAAACTAAAGGGAAAAAGGAAGGCTGAACCCCGCCCCTTGTGCTTGCATGACATTTTACGCTCCAGCAGCGGGGATGACATGGACTTGATTGACTGATGTGTTGGCTAAGGGGCCAGGTAGCAGGGAAATAGTGGAACTGAAAGCCACATGTAAAACTTTCGAGATACTCTCCCCCCACCCCCCACCCCGCAATGTACAGCATGTCTATGTCCTAGGGCACATGGGGGCAGAATGCACTTTGTTATGTGGAAATCGAGACTAATTTGACGGCCCTCTGACTCACATTGCTGGATAGGGAGGTGCACAGCCCGTGTAAGACAAACCAATATGCTTGTGTGCTGAGCCTACACAGTATATATCTCTGCTATTCCTGAATATACATTAGGCATGGGTGTAAAGACTGACTTTAAAAGCCACCTAAGGAGAATTTTGGTTACGCATGTGAGTAGTAAAACCTGTGCTTAGAAATCATCCTCCCCATTCCCTGGTGGGCCTGCCTGAGCCCTGAAGAATTAAGATGAGGCAATATAGGTTGCCTGGAGGACAAAGGATCCTACAATTGGGAAAGGCAGGGATCCTGAAGACGGCCCACAGTTCTTTCAACTCCCCAGTTGTCCTGTCTGAAAGCTGGACAGCACATAGAGAATGATTGTTAATTACTGTGTGATCAATGAAGTCACGCCTCCCATGTATGCTGCAATATCATGGATGATTCATAAAACGGATCAACGGACTCTTTGGGACAGTGCTGCCATGTGGTCTTGACAAATGTGTTTTTCTCCATTGACTTAAATGTTTTAAAAAAATTTTAAAGTAAGAAAAAAGATTGTTATCGTAAAATTTAGAATTACCTTAGTCTGGTTATATAAGTGCAGAACCTTTTTCTTTTACAGAATAAATTCATGAGAAGAAATAGGTTTATAAACTAATTTGTTTACAGCATAGCGTATATGGTAGGTTTTTCAAACAGTACTTAATATTGGCTTAAAACAAATTATATATGACCAATGAATATATTTTCAAAATTTTTTCACAAATAAAGCTTAATTAAGTGCAGGTGTTTTTTTCCCTCCAGGTTTGTGGTTTCATAGAAGCAATCACAGAATATTGAGAACCAAAAAAAGCAAAAACACAATTTTTCTGAATGAACAGAGGTTTTCATTCACCAATAAAAACATTATGAGGCACTTGCTCCTTATATTTGAAAATGAGAGGCTTGGAAAATTTGGGAAACATAGATATCCAAGAAGAGGGAAACTCTTTGTATGAGAACTGCAGAGAATTATAATAACAAGAAGATAATATAGTACAGTAAATGAATATGTGATTTGAAATCAAATAGGAAAGATGTATAATGACATATCTAGTGCACTGTTTAGCCTACAAATATTATTTTTAAAGCAGTTTTGTACTGACTCATTTGGCCTTTCAGATACACTTTCAAAATAGCCCATTGAAAACTTGTGGTTGAGGTGACTTTTAATTTTCTTTCTAGATCTTACAGAAGATTAAATACATCCATGATAAAATATACAAAGCTAAACAGTGTACATTCTGCTGGCTGGGGTTGACAAATAATTCAAACGGGCAATTTGTGTTCTTACTTTTTTTATTTATGACCCATGTTTTTAATATATCAGGAAACCTGACTATCATCCTCACTCTTCTTGATTCCCAAATTAAACCACCTATGTACTTTTCTCTGAAATGTTTTTTCTTTTAAGACATCTCAAAGATATCAATTTGCATTCCTAAATTCCCCATCAGCATAGCAACAAAAGACAATACAATTACCTCAAATTGTTTTGAAGTTCAATTATTTCTATACATTTTATTTGGAGCAGCAGAGTTATTAGCAGCCATGCCCGAGGACTACTATGTAACCATCTGCAAACCTCTGCATTATACAACCATCATGAGCAGCAGAGTCTGCACCAAGTTGGACATTCTTTCTTGGTTGCCTCCATTTTGGGATGTCCTTCCAGGAGTCAACATGGATTTCTGTAATGACAATATCATTGATCATTTTGTATGTGACTATGGCCCTGTCCTTCAGCTCTCTCATGGAGATACCAGGTACAGATAGTATATTCAGTTTTAGTTTAGCTTCAGTGACACTTCTTGCCACTGTCATGCTGGTGATTATCTCATATACAATAATCGCAAGGGCAATTTTGAAGATTCCATGTGTACTGAAAAGGAAAAAGGTATTCTAATGCTATAAACCATTTTGGAATAACATGCTCCTGAATTCTACATTTTTCAATGTGTTCTTCTAGATCTAGACGTCCTTTGAGACAACATCTTTCTGCTCATAATTTCAACTCTCTGATTAATCTGTGTTTTACACATTTCAAAACAAAAGTTAAATGCCCCTATTTTTTCATGTCTTCCTAACTTAGAAAAGTAAATATAAGTGTTCAGAATTGGTTCTTATAATTCACTTAACCCCAATAAATAGAATGTTTGGCTTATTTAAAGTTATTGTAATTGATTGAACTGAATTTACTATTTCACAATAAAGTAAGTTATTCTTTATAAATTTCCCATGAGGTAGATATTTTGACCTCCACATTTTATAGATGAGACAACTAATGTAGAGAGGAATTAAGAAATATGTCCAATGTCACAGAAATAGTAAGGTAAAGCCTGTATTCAAATAAATATACTCTGATTACAGAGCACATGTGCTTAATTTCTCTGCCTTCTGATAATAGATGTAATTTATTGACCACTGCATGATACATTTACATTTTTACAGTAACATACTATCTTAGAGATTTTTCAGTATCAATATATAGTTGTTTTCTATGTCACCTGATTTACCTTGAAGAATAAGCTTGGGTTTAATTGCAAAATGATTCCCAAAACATTCTTAGGGAATTAAGTCAATATATTCAATCTCTGGAATTCACTGAAGAATTTTTTCTGATATACAGCATCTTATAATTCCCTTTGAGTGCTTTGTCTCATCAAATTGGGAAAGGAGAGAAGAACAGAGTCTATGAAACTCCTTGATGCCATTCGTGGCACATTTCTTTGTTTAAACCAGGGCCTTTTGTCACTTCTGAATTTTCTGGTTTACCGCCTGCTTTCAAATGTTTTGAACTTATGTAGTAATGGTTTGTTGGTGAATAGTGCTTGCTATTAAAATATCATTAATGTTTTTTGCCTTTAAAAATGTCATCAAGGAATAAATAAATGTAATTTTTTCTTAGATGCAGATAAAATAAGGTGTATGCTAAGAAAGATGATAATAATTCTGGGAAATTGTGCACTTTGTTTTGAATTTATCATGTCCTCATGTGTAGAGGAACATCAATTATGCATAGTCCCCACGCAATTGATAAAGGGGACCATAAGTGCAGATCAGTCAGCACTCTGCTTTCAAATGGACAATCTTCTGTAATCGGTGGCTATTATATTTTTTAGTTGGAACCTGAAGTAAAGTCTTGAAAAATCTCTCTCAGGCACAATGAAGTAGAAGTTAGTTGCTCTTATGTGGTGAATACTTTGTGCCATTTTCTTAGAGTTCCAAAAATGTTAGTTCCTAGATCAAGGAGACAAAAAAAAAATGATACTTCAGAGTTCACCAATATACTCTTGGAATTCACTAATAATTTTGCCTATCATATTTGAAACTCACAATCAAACAAAAGGTAAATATTAATATTTATACTTTACATATGTTTAAATTGATATTCCAAAATTACCTGGCTCTTGATGTCATGGTTTGCAAAACAAATATGGAACCTCAGATTGTAAAAGCCATGAATTAGACATGCTTGAAGTGGTAAAATTCTGCAGCAAATTCCTAAATAATGTCTTCTGTTTGATATTAATATTCTTCCTATAATACTCATATTTATTGTTGCAATTCAAATTCTACTTTGCCTCATTTTCCCCACACTTATTCATCTTCCTTTGAATATTTCAAGAATGACATTTTCTAATGTGAAATACCATGTTTCTTCAGATAATGTGGTAATCCCAGACTGTCATTAAAATCTTCTGCCACGCCTTTCGAATTTTAGATTTGAATCAGTCCATTTTCTTGCCAATATTTCCATTAACTGCCTTATGAATCCATCTTTTAGACTGGCTAGTCTGTTGCTTCAAAGTATTTTCAGTAGCACAGATTCTCGAAGACGATTGTATAAAGATATAATGTTTACAATGTGACTCTGTGATTGTGAAAACCTTATGTCTGAGCTCCTTATATCCAGGGTATGGATAGGTAAGTAAAAAAATATGGATAAATAAATAAATAAATAATAGGGGGGATAAGGATAAAATAAATTGGGTAGATGAAAATAGTAGTGGTCAATGAGAGGAAGGGGTAAGATATATGGTATGTATGAGTGTTTACCTTTATCTTTTTATCTTCTGAAATTATGCAAATGTATTAAAAAATGATCATGGTGATGAATACATAACTATGATGGTATTGTGAGCGATTGTACACAGATATAGAATGTATATGTGTGAAGATTTCTCGGTAAAAATATATAAAAAAAGAAAATAAGAGCAGAAAAAAGATATTTGTTGAAGGCCATAAAATTTTTCAGTGAGCAAAAATAAAACAACAGATTTAAATCCAAAGCAATGGGTTTCCATTTCTAATGAAAGCCTATAGGGGGCAGTGCAACAGTGGCTCAGTGGCAGAATTTCTGCCTGTCTTGCTGGCAAACAGGATTCAATACCTGGTGCCTGCCCATGCAAAAGAAAGAAAAACAAAAAAGCTCATGGGGAATGCATTACCTGCAAAATATATTTGTTGACATTTACCGTTTGCATAGTGAAATCAATGATAAAATCTCATCGAAATCATCAAGTCTTTCTCTTAAAGGTAATAGTTATCGTACTAAAATCTATGCACATTTCAAGTGAAAATAATTAGAATTGAAATATCTTTCAATTTCTCCTAAGCTTGCCACATCTCTGAGCAACTCTAAAAAGTATATTTTCAATAAAATTACTATGTTCCACAGAGAACAGTGAACACCAGGGATCAACAATATCAAGTTTATAATCCATAAAATGAGTCTGTATAGGCATTATAGATACTTTTATTGAATTTTAAATTATGAGATCATAATTTTTTCAGTCCACACTAAAATTATGGATTTAAAAAGGAACTTGAATGAAAATGCCCTCTGAAATTTCCAGTTCCATAATTATAAAATACTTCTGGAAAGAGAGTATACAATGAAAACTTTCACCATCATGAAAATTCCTAAGAATCAACACAGGATTTCTAAAGGGTCTCCACTAATAAAAGGAAAGTAGATTTGTATTTAGAAAATAAACATTAGAAAGGGAGAATAAGAAAATGAAAATAATTACCATCAGCACCATTCCTGTGAAGGAATCACTCCAGAAATTGAACACATCTGAAAATGGGAGTAAGAAGGTTGAATCTTCACCAATCTCTGACCACAGAGTCAGAGACTGGGGTTTTGTTTTATTTTGCTTTGTTTTAAGAAAATACAGAGTTATTGCTCTATGCTCATAATTTTTAATTTGTGCAAGAGTCTTGTGATGTTTTCATACAGAATCATGTATCTCTAATAACATACATTAGGCCAATTCAAAAGTGGTAATTCCATGGATTTGGATATGACACACACACATATACCAGTCTTTTAGGCAAAATCTTGATAATTCTAATTTTTTATTGATTCCTTTAGTTCAGAGAATTAGATCATTTGTCAACGTTTGACAGGAATATGTCACAGAGAAAATGTAATAATGGGAACAGTATACCGCAGTATGAGTACATAACATCAAAAAAGATTTGGTTGTTACTAAGAGGAAAGGATGAAAAACAGAAAGAAAAACTTTAGCACAGAAAATAGAAAACAATGAAAAAGAAAATATGTAAAAAAAATAACAAGTACACAAATCACTAAATAAAAAAGGAGAAAGAAAGAAAGCGAGAAAAGAAAAGAAAAAGAGGAAAGAAAAAGAAGAAAGGTCTATTACTGTAAAGGGCCAGAGACAGAAATAAGTTTCAGAGTTGGCTTGGCAAGTTCAATACTGTAAAGAAAAAGTATTAAAAGGGAAATATAAAGCCAGGAAAAGTACCTGCTGATTATGCCAATAATGAGCAGGAATAGGAATCAAGATTATAAGAAATGGCATAAAAGAAGGATGATTAATATAATAAGCATTTGCAAAAAAGGAAGTCAGATCTTTAGGAGTCCCCTAAATTTGATGTTGTAGCAGTGATAAGAGGACTAATATGAAAAGCTCTCTGAAAATTTAGGAAATGCCAGAAGAAAATTTAAAGGTGTGGAAACAATGGAAAGTCCAAAATGTGGACGATGGCTATTACAGTTGGGGAAAAATAATCACAGAAAAGAAGAGAAACCACAGAGACCTAACTGGAAGAAAGAATTTTTAGAAGGAAAATATAATTGCAGATATAGATATAAAGTTGATAGATACACAGATACAGAGGTAGATATGCATAGAAATATCTCAGGTTAAACTATTAAAAATAATACATAATAATTATTAAGCACAGCAATTAATTTAAATGAAATATTATCAGAATGAGTTGAAAAATTCACTAAAATGAAATATCTGTAACCTCATTTAAACATAAACAGCACTCCCCTTGTAAATATAATCGTGCCTTTTGTTTACCATGAACAAACATGAGGGAATTCAGAAAAACCTCTGACAAAGTATATTTAAAAGGGTGATGAAACAAACAAATACTAGAACAAATTGCCAAGATATAATTCTAGAGTTGGTATTTGTTATTTAAATATAATTGAGCAGTACTACGTACCAGACAGAGCTCTAGGCTTTGTGTATAGAGGGGTGAACAAATTAAAGCCGCTATTTTCACAGACCTGATATTGCAATATTTGAAACAGATAATTAATCCTAAAATAGTTGTTATTTCTATGTGCTATGAAGAAACATTAATCAACGTCAAGGGAAAAAGACTAATGACATTGCTATATAAGAAATTAAATTTGAAACAATAAAGTGCCATAGTTTACCCTTTGAATTTTTAATTAAACATATATACCTTTTGGATAATGGCATTCAGATACATGTTGAATAAAAAGTATAATGTAAAAGAGAGTAATCTTTCAAAAGAAATAAGAACATTAATGATTATTCAAACATGGTATGCAGAAATAAAAAGATAGGAATACAAGAGAATGAAGGGTACGTGCTAATAAGCACACATGAAAGAAAATATGGCAAAATATTGCAAGGTGAATAACAGTTCTCCATGTGTTAAAATGTATATCTCAAAAATCTCAAGCATAAGCATAAGTTTTATTTGTGTTCCCTAGAGTTATACAGATCTAATTTGGATTTGGAAATATTTTAGGATAGTTATTCATCCCTTCATTTTTCCAGATCAAATTCTCCCATTGATGTACATAAAAGCCAATATTGCACAGTCATTACCTGCATAGGGTTTGATGTTTTAAACTAGAAACAAATTTAAGATCCAGCATTTAACAAATGTCTGACAGTGGTATAGAGGTAATAATCTACTTACATATTTTTAAAATATCTTCTGATGTAAAGCACTCTTATTTAATGAAAAAGACTTTTATTTGATTTACAGATGAAGAGAAATTTGGAAAATTTTCAAGCCTAAACATGAAATCTCTACTGAAGATCAAGATAGATATTATGTTCCTGGAAATATCATATTTGTTGCTGAAATATATACACTCTGTGGAATATAAACTCTGTGGTATATACAGAAATCTATTTCTGGAGATTAAAAAAATACATATAGAGTTCAAACATGGTCTATAGTCTAGGCACATCTATGCACAAAAATCATGAAGATATTGCATTTCCAAAATGAATTCTCAACTGAATATTTTGAGGTTGGAAAAAAATCAAAGAGTTAAATTGAAAGAATTAAAGGATTCCATCATTGAATAAAGGAATATTAATACAGAAAATAAGACTGCTTCTAATTGACTTTAATCACTACCATCATATAATAATAAAATAAATTAGTTTGCTAAAGGGGCAGTTGATATATGTGACACTTTTCAATAAGCTTTAGTGGTATGCTTTTATACAAGCCAAAGCTGTTATTTTAAAGTAATGAAAACCTGATTTTCTATTATAGTCTTCAGGGCCTGTTTCACTTGTTTATTTCTTAGAGTGTATATAAATGGATTTAAGACGGGTGCAATTGAAGTGCTGAGTACTGCCACCCCCTTGTTTAAAGATACCCTTTCCTCTGCAGAAGGCTTAATATACATAAAAATGCAGCTGCCATAAGAGATGGAAATGACAATCATATGGGAGGAACAGGTAGAAAAAGCCTTCTTCCTCTGCTGGGCAGAAGGGATCTTCAGAATTGTTCTTATGATACTTGCATAGGAGAGTGTCACCAGGGCCAATGTAAGCAGGAGTGTGACAATGGCTAAAATAAAACTTAACAGTTCTATCACATGTGTATCTGTGCAGGAGAGCTTCAGGACAGGAGAATAGTCGCAGATAAAGTGGTCAATAATATTGGCATCACAGAATTCCAACCCCAGGCCCATGATAAGGCCAGGAGAGATGGTTAACAACCCACTCAACCAAGAGCTGAGGACCAGCTGGGTGCAGACTCTGCTGCTCATAAAGGTGGCATAATGAAGGGGTTTGCAGATGGCCACATAGCGGTCATAGGACATGGCAGCCAACAGGAAAAACTCCGATGCACCAAAGAAGATGAGAAAAAATAATTGTGTTACACAAGCATCATAGGAAATTGTTTTATCCATAGTCACAATGCTGACCAGGAATCTAGGGATGCAGGCAGATGTCAGTGAAATTTCTAATAAGGAGAAATTTCGGAGGAAGAAATACATGGGTGTTTTGAGGTGGGAATCCACCAGGGTGAGCAGGATGATTGTCAGATTCCCAGTGATACTCAGCAAATATGTTAGAAATAGAAAAAGGAAAATTGCTGTTTGCCAATTGGGGTCATCTGTCAGTCCAAGTAGAATGAATGTTGTCACCATTGTATGGTTCTTCATGGCTAAATTCCTTCTGAACTACATCAAATCTGGGAGTAAACAGATAATTATTTTTAAGTTTAAAATGTTTTACAGTGCATAAATTTGAAAGTGGTCTGAAAGAGCCAAATAACTCAATTGAAACATTTTTTTCTGTAATATTATTTATGTGTGTTTTTTTCTTTCTCCATCTTTAAGAAGTGGGAATATTCAGAAATATTTGGGGATCAATTGCTTGTCGTCCATCATCAGGAATACACTTTTCAGACCTTTTGGGCTTCTGTTTTTAACCTTTTCATATAGCTGTCAGAATCACAGGCTTAATCCTTTTAATCTCATCTTCTTCTCTTTTTACTTTTTTTCTGAATTACCTTTTCATATCTTCTTTCCTTTGCAACAGAATGGATTTAACATCTTTTTTTAAGTAAGTTATCTGGAAGTTTCCCTAATATAAGCTTGTTTAAAATTATGAGATAATTAATACAATTTTACAGAATCCACAAGAAATTATATTGTTTTTTTTTATTCCTTTATAGTGAAAATAATTCTCTTGGTCACTCTCTTTCAGCAAGGTATACATTTGCTGTTAATTTGCACATTTTAGACAGCTAGTCAGGCCTGATTTTTTTTTATTTAGTTTTTAGAAATTTATCCATTCTGAGGATACTATTTCTGAATGATCTTTGTGTTCAGTATTGTCAATTTGAACTTTTCAATGGAAAGAGCTTTTTATGAATTTTAACACAATATGAATCAGTATTAATATATAAGTTGAAATTTGACATGAAATTTGCAATTATTTTTCTCAAATGGCCAATCAGTTTCAACTTTAGTATATCAATCTAAGAAATACAATTTTATATCCAGTAATATATAAGTACACAAACTTTCCCTACATATAAAGGGATATGTACTAGTCACCATTTTTAATATAAATTGTCAGGAAATGTTGTTCATGGTGCTACTTTAAGAAAGAAATTCATAAATCAATCCTTTCAATATGGATATTAAATGTTAATCACGGATTACACACATATATTCATTGTTTCTAAATCTGGATTTAATTGTCTTAATCTTATGATCACATTTAAGGAATAGAAAGGATTACATTGTAACTACTTTGTATGAAAACAATAAAATGCTGAAAATACTTACTTTCCATTGTCTATGTACCGTGAAACTTTTCCTTTGTATTATTAAACAAATGTAATAAGAATGATATTTCCAATTAAATATTGTTTTTCTTTCTAACCTACAATTATTCTTTACTTCCAACTCTCAACTCCTCATTCACATTAAAATCCAGAAAAGTTTAACATAAATTCAAACCCCAATAATTTCCATCTCTAATCAGCATATAGTAGCATTTTCAAATCTCTTCTTCTAATTTCCCTACATATAAAACTGAATAACATCTACATTCTCTATACTTAAAATCTAAAAATTTAATTTCTTGACCTATACTCAAAAAAGTAGATTGTTCTTTTAAGAAATTTGTCACGCAAATGAGCATTGAATAACTCTTTCTGATGTAAAGTGTTTTTATTCTCTACAGCGTGATAGATTCATTTTTGCTCTTATTACAAACAGGATATTTATTGAGATCTGGTGTGTAGGACTTTGGGAATTCTTGCAGAAAAGACACTAATTGGGTATCATCATCATTAACTATTAAAAAACAAATTAAGCCGCTCACTGCAGCATCTATAGGGAAACCTAAAATGTTGACATTAAGATGGAGTCTAACACCTGGAGTAAGAGTGAGAGTTCATATAAACAACCTTAGGTCTTTCCAGGTATGATAACCTAGAGAAATATCTGTTTCCTTAAGTAGAGAAAACTGGAGCTCCCATTTTTTATTCCAAAAAGAGAATCAGAATAGAATGTTGACCTCTGACAAGTGACAACATTGTTTATAGCCTTTGATTTACTGAATATTTATCGGGTCTTAAAATATGTATCTTTAGGGTTCCAACATACTTTCATCTCACCCTCTTCATACAACCTCTTAGAGTGAAATATCTATTATATACCAAAAGGCCAGCCAGGAAAACTATAACATACTTGAGTTTTTAGAAAGTACCTCAATATAGTAATTTAATTAACTTAAAGCCATTTACATAAAGAAGCATTTGGAGAACTAGCTACATATACTCTAAATCATGCAGATGATATGTTCTTTCATTTAAAATAATGCAAAATGTTAGGAAATGTAACAAAAAAGTAATATTTTATATTTACTCTTCATTGAAGAAAACATAGTTGGAATGTGTAACAGATGATAAAAAACTAACTTGAATTGGTACCAAAAGTGTTAAAGAGATTTGCTAAGAGAAGGATGCCTTTAACTGATAAAATATATCTATAGGTAAGCAGTTATCTTTGGGAAAGATTGCATATATTTTAGAAAATATTTTAGAAAATATGTGTAATTTATGTACTAAGCTAATGAGAAAACTGTTTTACTTTTATGTATAATATATCCTCTTCACATGTTTTTTTAAGTCAACAGAGAAGGATGACATGTATGTTACAGTTTATAAGAGAAACAAAACCACTATGAGTGATATAGAATAAAAGTATTTTTAAAGAAAATAAAGCTATCAAGTCATGTATAGAGCTAGTCTTAAAAAAGCCAAAGGAATCTAAAGGTGTATGGTCTGATCACTGGGCAGCGCTTTAATCAGTTTCTTCAGATCATTGGAACTAGCTCTGAGGAAGGCAAACATTCAAATTTCCCTCAGACAAATACAGGACAAAGTTAACCATAGAGATAAAGATAAATACAAGAGATATTTGCTACATATTTTTCTGTATGCTACTGCACTTATTTCCTACAGGTCTAAAAATGCAAATCTGTAAGAAGTGATGATAAATCTATGAGTTGGGAAATAAGATATATAATGAGAAAACCTGTAGTAGGTACAACCAAAAGATAGGTGAACAAAGAGGTATAAGTGTAATGTGTGCTACCAAAGGCAAGATGGTATCATGTCAAAATTGGTTGTGATATATTTAGGATGTTAAATTTTAACCCAATAGCAACTCCAAAGAAAATATACTAAAATATGTACAAAAA
This sequence comes from Tamandua tetradactyla, assembly GCF_023851605.1. NCBI lineage: Eukaryota > Metazoa > Chordata > Mammalia > Pilosa > Myrmecophagidae > Tamandua > Tamandua tetradactyla. The sequence continues at coordinate 119,364,228 of NC_135333.1, forward strand.
GAAATGAGGATGGCCACAAAATGGTACATGTAAAACAAAATAAAATAAAATAAAAATAAAGTAGGCATTAACAGAAGAACTGAAGGAAAAAACAAATATAAGACAAGAACATGTAGCAATATGGCAGAAGAAAGTACTGCAGTTTCAGTAGTTATTTTAAATATAAAAGGCTTAAAACTGGTACAATGAATTAAAAAGCATGACCCAGTCACATGTTTTTCACAAAAGATACCTCTAATTCAAAGTCAGCTAAGTTGAAATATTAATATGAGATAATATAGACTTTATGACAAAAACTGCAATGATGTACAAAAAGGTAATAAAAATGAATACACAGAAAAGAGGGTCAAATCAATAAGAAGAATTAACTACAGATATATGAATATATATATTCAGCTAATGACAGTCACAAAATATGTGACGCACTTATTCACAGATATGTAGGGAGAAGTAGATGATTCTATATTAATAGTTAAAATTTAAGTACACCAATTTCAATAATGGATGAACAGAGCATCTAGACAGAAGATCACAAGGAAACAGAAAATTTAAAACTATAAACCAACTAGATCTAACACTTTACCCAATAGCAGCAGAATATACATTCTTCTCTAGTGCACATAAGATCACCTTCTAGGATAGACCATGTGGTTATCTGATAAAAAAGCATCAATGCATTTTAAAATATTGAAATCATGCATTGTATTTTTTTTCTGACAACAATGAGTGAAGCTAGAAATCAATAACAGAGTTAGATGGAAAATTCACAAATTGTAGAAATTAAATAATGCACTATTAAACAACCAATGGGTCAAAGAAGAAATGGAAAGGACATAAGTAGATATGTTGATGGGAATTAAAATGAAAACACAACATTCCAAAATACATGGAATGAAGCAAATCTGTTAAGAGGGAAATTTACAGCTTAAATGATTACATGAAAAAGAAGAAAGATATCAAATCTGATACCTAACCTTATAACTAGATAATCTAGAAAATGTTGAGCAAACTAAAAACAAAACAAGCAAAAGGAAGGAAATAAAAAAGATTAGAGCAGAGAGAGATTAGAGAACAACAAATACAGAGAATCAATGAAAACAAAAATTCATCCTTCAAGAAAATCAACAAACCCTTTGCAAAGCTTAACAAAGTAAAAAGGACACAAAAAACTGAAAAGATAAATAAAAGCAGAGATATTACTACCTATGCAAAGAAATAATAAGAATAAGATGATTCAATGGGCCACTTTTATGCTAAAAAAGTAGTTAACATAGATGAAATGGAAAAATTCCTAGAAATTATCTTCAGACTCCAGAAGAAATAGAAGTTCTCAACAGAGCAATAAAGAGTAAAGAATCAGTAATAAAAATGTCCCAACCAAGAAAATCCCAGGACCACCTGGCTTCACTGGTGAATTTTACCAAACATTTCAAAGTGGGTTAACACTAATCCTATTCAAATGCTTCCAAAATATGGAAGAGGTAGGAACACTCCCAATCTCATTTTATGAGTCCAGCATCATCCTCATACCAAAACCACATAAATATCCAACAAGAAAAGAAACTTATAAACTATGTCCATTATGAATGCAGATGCATACCTCATCAACAGTATAATAGTAATCTGAATCCAATAGTCCAGTAAAATAATTATACAACATGATCAAGTGGGACTTATCCCAGTTATGCAAGAATAGTTCACCATAAGAAAACCAGTTAGCATACTACACCACATTAAATGAATAAAGGAAAAAAAAAAACACATAAGATAATTTCAATTGAAGCAGAAAAGTTATCTTTTCTTAATAAAAACACTTAGAAAAATAGGAATAGAAGGAAACTTCCTCAAAATGATAAAGATCATACATGAAAAACCCACAGTTAGCATCATACTCAATTGTGACAGGCTGAAAATTTTCCATCTAAAAGCAGGAAGAAGACATGGATGCCCACAGTCACCACTGTTAGTCAACATTCTATTGACAGCTCCAATCATAGCATTAGGTGAGGCAAAAATTAATAAAATCATCCAAAATGGAAGAAGCACAACTTTTGTTCTTTGCAGATAACATGATCCTATATGGAAATAAGTTCTGGAAAATCTACAACAAACTTATTAAGGCTCATAAATGAATTTAGCAAAGTGATGGGCTAAATTAAAAGATTTACAAGCAAAAATCATTAAGGTTTCTATACATTGCTAATGAATAATCTGAAGAGGAAATTATGAAAGAAATTTCACGTACAACAGCAGCTAACACAGTGAAATATCTAGGAATAAGGATTTAACCAAGGATGTAAAGGATGTTGTGGTTTGGACTATGTACCCCAGAAAAACAGGATTTCTTAAACTCAATCCCTTTCTTTTGATGGGATCCCATTGTAAGTAGGACCTTTTGAAGATCTTTTCAGTCAAAGTATGGCTCAACTCAATTAGGATTGATCTTAATCTTATTATTGGATATGTATAAGCAAAATGAAGTTCAGAAAGTGAAAGGGAAAGTCACAGAAGCGTTTCAGTGAACAGCCAAAATTCAAAAGAACCCACAAGAAAAGGGAGAGTCTAGAGAAGCCACAAAGTACATTGCCCATAGACAGAAAAACTAAAGACCGAGCATCACTGGCAGCCGGGCTCAGAATGCTTCAGTCTTCTGGAAGAAAGTATTTTACCATTTTGATGCCTTGGTCTTGCACTAATTTTTCCCTCAAAACCATTTGCGAATAAATTATTATTGTTTAAGCCACCCCATTACATGATATTGGCTTTGGCAACCAGGAAACTAAAACAGATTTTGGTACTAGGAATTTCGAGTGTTACTATCTCAAATAACAAAAAAGCAAAAACAACTTTGGAATTGCATAAAAGGTAGAGGCTGAAAGAATTTTGAGGTGTTGGATAGAAAAAGTCCAAACTCTTTGACGAAATTGTTGTTAGAAATTTGGATGCTAATGTTGCTTCCCATGAAACCTTAGAAGAAAATGTTGAATGTGCCATTGGAAATTGAAGTAAAAGAAATCTTTACTTTAAATTGACAGAAAACTTGGTGAAATCGAGATCTGATGGTGGATGGAAGGCAGAACTTTTAAGCAATGAACTTATATTGAGCTGAAGATATTTCCAAAGTAAGTCTAGAAGGTGTAGCCTGATTTCTCCTTGTGATATATAGTAAAATGAGGGAGGAAAGGTAAAAGCTGGAACTGAACTCCTGGGTACAAGGGAACCAGTAATGGAGCTCTACCAGGGACCTCCCTGAGCTTGTATAATGTGGGGTTTGATCTGAGCATGGATACAGTCAGTCATTTCAGTGGAAGTTGGGAGTGGAAATGCAGCTCTATAGAAAGGATCTGGGGAATGTTCTGCTGATGGGTTGGATACCTATCAACTGCATTCAAACCCAACAAGGTTTATTGTGAAATTTGTATGAATATAGCCACTGCCCACCTGGAGTGTTAGGGACAGAGAAGAGACAAACTGAAGGCAGAATGACTTCAAGGGCAGAAACATGAGAACTAAGACCTGGATTGAAGAGATCCCCTTGGGCCAAGAGAGTGGGCACACGCATGTGTGTGGAAAGGGTGGGACCACCCTGAATTTGAAGGGAACTGGCCATCTGCCCCATCATTTGGCATATGTGGGCATTTCCTCCCTGTTTTACAGGGAGAGTGCTTCCACCTCAGTGCTTGGAGAGGGTGGGCCTGACTCATGGTATGTGGCGAGAGCGTAATAAAGGATTAGAAGACTAAGCATTGTCAAGTTCTCAATTCTACCCAAAGTAATTTAAAGATTTAAAGCCATCTCACTCAAAATTCCAACAGTCTCATTTGCAGAAATAGAAAAAACAATCATCAAGTTTATATGGAAAGTTAAGGGGCCTGAATAACCAAAATCATCTTTAAAAAGAATGATATTGGAAAATGACTTCCTGACTTAAAACTTATTACAAAGCTACAGGCATCAAAATAGCATATTTATTGTACAAGGACAAATTTATAGGACAATGGAATCAAAAGTAGTGCTCAGAAATGGACCCTCACACCTATCAGGAACTGAATGTTGCCACAGTTAGCCTCGTCAATTTCGAAAGAATAGTCTCTTTAACATATGGTTCTTGGAAAACCAGATGTCCATATGAAAAGAATGAAAGGGGACTCCTACCTCATACCATGTACAAAACCAACTAAAAGTGAATAAAGACCTAAATATAAGAACCAGGGTTATAAAGCTCCTGGAAGAAGAGTAGAGAAGCATCTTCAGGATCTTTTTTTAGGCAATGATTTCTTATACCATGCAAAAGCGTGAGCAAAAAAGAGATAAATGGGACTTCATCAAAATTGAAAAATGTGTGCATCATAGGTTTTTATAATGAAAATAAAAATGCAACCTACAGAATTGAAGAAAATATTTGGAAACCATATTTTGGCATGGATTAATATCCAGACTTTATAGAGAAATCCTATAACTCAGCAACAAAAACAGAAGCAACCAATTAAAAGTGGGAAATATATGTGAATAGATTTTTCTCAAGAAAAGATATATAAATGTCAAAAAGCACAGAAAAAGATGTTCAACATCATTAGCTATTGAGGAAATGAGAATCAAAACCAAAATATGATAGTATTTCACACACACTAGTATTAACAAAATGAAAAATGACAAGTATGGAGAGATTGTCAAGTATTAGGAAGATTTGTTCATTGTTGTTGGGAATGAAAAATGTTACAGCCATTGTGGAAAAAAGTTGCACAGTTCCACAGGAAGTTAATAGAATCATCATATGACCTGCCAATTCCACTTTTATGTATATACCCAAAACTATTGAAATGAGTGTTTCAAACAAATATTTTCACACCAACATTCATAGTGGCATTATTCACGATGTCCAAAAGATAGAAGCAACCTAAGTGTCCATCAACAGATGCATGAATAAACAAAATGTGCTATATACATATAATGAAATATTATTCATCTGTGTAAAGTAAAATCTGATAAGTGACAACTTGAAGATTCTTGAAGACATCATGTTGAGTGTAATAATCTAACACAAAAGGACAAATGTAGGATCTCACTGATATGAAATAACTAGAATGAACAAATTCATAGAGTCAGAAACTAGATTATTAGTTACTTGGAGCCAAGATAGGAGTAAGAAATGAGGAGTTAATATTTAATTGGTACAGAATTTCTGTTTGGGGTGATTTAAGTTTTCGGTAATATATGTGGAAACTTTGGATTATGGGTAACATAGAACTAAAATAATATTATCCCATCATTGGTAATAAATGCACCATACTAATGCAAAATGCAAGCAATCGGTGTGGGTAAATGGAAACTATGTACTTATTGCATGATTTTTTTAAAAACCTATAAATTCCGTAAAATTCTGTAATTAAAAAATGTCTGACATGGAAAATTAAAAAATAGGCATACAGAGATATAGGACTACAAGGCCAATAAAAGGCATTATAAATAAAGCAACAAGTGATCCAGACATTGGCGTTAGCAAAAATTCATTTTATTACTAGATTTTGTAAAATGGAAAAGAATGGAAAAATAGATTAAATATGGAGATCGCAGTAGCTATTTGGAATACATATAGAGATACCAAATGCACATAAAGAATTAAACAATATAATATCCAAATTTATTTTAAAAACACAATTATTTTAATTGTAATGGAAGACTACTCTTGTATAAATGGAAAAAAAGTAAATGATAAACATCCAGTATGAGACACAGGGAGAACAAAGGAAAATTGGGAAAACTGAGGAAGAGAAGATAGTGTGTGAGACATGTGTGGCACAGTCAGAAATTCTAAGATACATGTAAATTGATATCCTAGAAGATGAGGAGAGAGAATAAAAAGCAGAAGCAATATTCAAGTCAGTAACTGCCAAGCTTTCCAAAGTGAAAAGATATCAGACAACAGACTCAAGGAGCTTAGAGAAACTGTTGGGTGAAATAGAATTTAAAAGAAAATTTGCCAACTCAGAAAAACTCCTCACAAAAGTATGAGAGGGAAAACAATTTTATTATTGAACAAGTATTGAACCATAATGTGACATGTGTCACAAGCAATTAGCTAAAGATTTGCTAAGAGAGAAAGAAATTTTACTCTTTTAAATAGCCAGACAGATGCAATTTGTTACATCTATTACATATATATATAAAGGATAACCAGAAGATTTGACAGTACCACTTGTTACACATGCCTCACCCTAAACTCAGCTTGTGATTGGGGTGGCCATCTGGGCAATTGCTATCATTCAGAGAAAAATGAACTTCTTAGATCTGAATGAGAGGTAAAGACCACATGGAGCCAGGTGCTAGCAGGCATCTACTTTCCCACAGAAACTGGGACATTATCTTCTCTGATCACTACATTTCTGAGATGGCTCCAAAGTCCTTAAGAAAAAATGCTTGGTCTACAAAAGTGTGAAGGGGCTTATTTAGCTTCTAAAAAGACATATATACATCTCAAATGGACAGAGAAAGAATTGAAAATGAAAATTTTTCAGAAGTAACTGCACTAAGAAAAAGAGCAGGGGTATCTATTATTACATCTGGGATAATTAGTTTAACTTTCATTTATTGTATTCACACCTACAAAACCCACAAAAGTGTAATTACAATGAAAACCATGTTCTGAGGTATTTTCATTAAAGATTAGTAATATCAAATACAGGCAAAATCATTCTGAGGTCACAGCCCATGTTAATGACTCCTTGGTTCTCTTCAGTCACTATCAAAACATCCTTAGATGACATTTGGGATAATGTGAAAGGTAATAGAACAGGTAATGGAGGGATGATGCATGTATAGCATATATGGAAGTCATTTTTTGCCATTCACCAATATTTGCATTCTTCTGAGTATCAATTAGTGTCCCAAAGTAAAATATATACCACCAAGGGAGATTTCATACAAGGAATACTATATAGAATTTGGCACTGGTGAAAGAGAAAAAAGAGTACACAAAGTTAACTCAGAAATAACTATCACCTCAGAATGAGGTTTTTAAAAAAGGAACTGCCTGCATGTGTCTGACTTCTGGGGACACTTAAAATAGACATTGATATATTGGATAGCTTTCTCAGAAGGAAAAAGTGGATTTGCAGAATTCAGGAGTCAAAGTAGAGGCTTCATAGAGTTGGGTTCTAACTTATGAATATGTGATGTTGTATGTTTGCTTTTGGTTCCTGGAGAATCAGAGGAGTTAGCCCACAAACTTAGTGTACAGATCATCTGAGGGCTGTGATGTGGCTACTTTTGGGAATCTTAGAATAAGCTGAAACTGGTACCAATTGTCTCTATGAAGTCACCACTGCTGGGATTATACAGACAGATATCTACGCAAAAAAAAAAGGAAAAAAAATCCCTTTTGTTTTCTCCTACTTTCCAATTTTGCTCTAATGTCAGGAAACTAGCTGGCAAAGGAGAGCTGATAATGCAGTTTGCAGAGTACATCCCCAAATTTTAGGGTTAGATATTGAAGGGTAGGTTTGGAACTGAAAAATGATCTGCAAATAATTAGCACATTCACTTTTCTGACAATTAGTGCGATTTCAATTCCTTAGCTTCATAATTATAGATAGGTCTTCTAGACTATTTAGGGCCATGAAATACAGGCAGAAATGCCATGTCAATTACAAATGGAAGTATGTAGTAACCTCTGCATTATTCTCCATCGTATCTTCTTCCTGCTGCTTACTGATGATAAAGCAAATGATATTTTCTAGAATCCCAGAAGGAGCATAAAATGGAGGTGAGTCTTCTGTCAATTTGCATCTGACATGTATTGAGAGTGAGAAATAAATCTGAATTATACCTTTGACATTTTGATGTTATACATTAGTGAAGTTCACCATAGCCTGTTTTGAATAATGTACTTTATGAATAATGGCTTTATAAAAAAATTGCAGAAAACAACACAGTGTTACCTGTCAATATATTTTTTCTTATTTCTTATCTATCCACATTTTCCTAAATAGTTTATAGAAGAAATGGTGTTGGTGCTGGCCTTTGTAATTTGTGTCATCTTGCAAGATAGCAAAGGGGTTTTTTTATTGAACTATGAGATGAATGAGTATTACCCAAAGATGAATAAAGCTGATTACCATTTGTTATATCTTTTGGTGAAGAGATAGAACTTGTTTCTGATTGTTTGAAATATAGTGGCTTTGAATTAAACAACTGTATTCCGTTGCTTTTCTAATGGCTTATTGTTTTATGTGGGTAGAAATTTTTCAATAAGGGTAATTAAGCAGCAAAGATAGAGTCTGTGGCAGATGAGATGTTTTTGCTAATTGACTTCCTTTCTACTGTTTTCTACTTGGAGAGATGGGAGGGTAAAAAATTACTTTTCCAAGCTCCATTATCTTTTAGGAATATTGTGAGTACCTAAATTCAAATATTTCTACACATCTCCTAAACTAATATATTAGAAGGGAGAATAGAGTAACCCATAGATCAAACCCTCAACACAATTAGATTATAAAAGTCATCCAACTTTTATATTACATCACGACAAAATGTAGTGTAGGAATTTTAGGGAATGGATGAAAATTACTTATGCCTTAAGTACGACAAAAATTAAAAATGATAAGGTCAGTGAGAATGTACTTAAGAGGAAATGTCATTAAATGGAAAATGAATGAAATCAGTGCATCAGATTTTGGATTGCCAAGGAGTTAAAATAATGGGATTGGAAATTTTACAGAATCTGAACTGGCTTTCTGAAAAAAAAAATCAATCTTCATTGAGGTTGAGAAAGGTAGCTGGTATATGAACTCAGTATATTGAATAGCACATTACTATAAACTTAGCACTTTAAAATAACACACATTTATAATCACATGGTTTCTATAGCCCAGGAATCCAGGAAATGCTTAAGTGGTGCTCTGCAAACTAGTCATCCAAGTGTCACAAGGACTGGATCTCCATTTGGAAATTTAGCTAAAGATGGGAGCTCTAGGGCTTATCAGGTTTTTGTTCATTAGTACACAGAACTAATTTACTTATGTCTGCAAAATTCATGAAAGTTTCCTTCTTCTAAGACAATAACAGAGAAAGAGAGACTTTAGATCAAGTCTATTAGTAATTGTCTTATTGAGTACAATAATCATGAGAGTGGCATTACATAATCTTTGTTGTATTCTGTTGGTTAGAAGAGAGTCAAATGTCCTATACACACATGGAAATTAGAACATGCATGAACATGAGCATTAAGAGTTAGGAGTGGTAGGAACTACCTTAAAATCTAACTACTGCAGTTGGGAAAATATTACCCTTGAAAGTTAAGTGGTGAAAGTAAAAGAAAAGAATCTGAAACACTGACACTTATTCAAATATCTACAGAATATTAGGGAAAAAAAGAGCCAAATGAATTAACAAAATACACATATTATTAACTAATATTTAGATTTTATTTGAATTTTATTTTTCCAAAAACAAATAGACCCTTGTACTTTTACAGAAAAAAATGCAAATTTTTGACCAGGGTAAGAGTTTTAGGATCAGGTAATGGCAATAAGGATTTGCTTCCTCTGGTTATAGGAGATTATTGCTGTACTTCAGCCTATGAATTTTGACTGAGAATTGCTTCTGGGGTTTAACCTCTGGGATTCTTGGTAACAGTCCTATTGGACCTCAGTTCCATGGAAAACCTCAGTCTTATTGAAGAAGGAGTTCTTATTCAACACTATGTGATTATAAAATAACAAAATTCATCTTCTGTTTTATTTGGATGAAATGCTGAATTGGAATGCACAGTATCTTCAATCTTAAATCCCTAATTTTCTCAATATTGCAATGCAGCATGAGCTATAACATGTCAGTACAATACCTGATACTGCATGGGAGCACAGCAGGTTGGCCAAGTAAAGATCCCTAAAAACCTGGTAGAAAAGATGAACTAAGAGAACAGAGAGAGACAGAGAGAAGAGCTCATAAGAGTTTATAAACTATAATGTCACACAATATAGTAAAAGATGTGGAAATCTAATGTTAGGAGAAGCATGTTGAGGATGTCCCTTTCTATTCCTATCCTTCAAGGTATTTTCTTCAAGAAAGAATGTTGAATTTTTTCAAATGCCTCTTCTGCATCAATTGAGATGATTATGTGGTTTTTCTCCTTTGATTTGTTGATACGGGGTATTATATTAATTGATTTTCTAATGTTGAACGATTCTTGCACGCCTGGGATAAATCCCACTTGGTCATGGATATAATTATTTTAATATTCTGCTGTATTCTATTTGTGAGAATTTTGTTGAGGATTTCTGCATCTGTATTGATTAGAGAGATTGGTCTGTAATTTTCGTTTCTTGTAGTATCTTTGCCTGGCTTCAGTATGAGGGTGAAGTTGACTTCACAGAATGAGTTAGGTAGCCTTCCCTCACCTTCAATTTTGAAGAGTTCAAGCAGGAGTGGTACTAATTCTTTCTTGAATGCTTGGAAGAATTTTCACATGAGCCACGTGGTCCTAGACTTTTATGTTTTAGGAGCTTCTTGATGAGTAACTCAATTTCTTCACTTGTGATTGATTTGTTGAGGTCATCTATTTCTTCTTGAGTCAATGTTGGTTGCTCCTGCTTTCTAGGAAGTTGTCCATTTCATCCATATTTTCTAGGTTATTAGCAAAAAGTTGCTCATAGTATCCTCTCATTATCTCCTTTATTTCTGCAGGGTCAGTAGTTACGTCTTCTCTTCCACTTTGGTTTATTTCTTTGCATCCTCCCTCTTTTTCTTTTTTGTCAACCTTGCAAAGTGTCCATCAATTTTATTGATTTTCTCAAAGAACCAACTTCTGGGTTTGGTGATTTTCTCAATTGTTTAATGCTTTCAATTTCTTTTATTTCTACTCTAATCTTCATTATTTCTTTACTTTTGCTTGTTTTATGGTTTGTTTGCTGTTCTTTCTCTAGTTCTTCCAAGGAACAGTTAATTCCTTGATTTTTCCTCTTTTTTCCTTTTTGATATAGGCATTTAAGGCAATAGATTTCCCTCTTAGCACTGCCTTTGCTACATCCCATACATTTTGCTGTTGTGTTTTCATTTTCATTTGCCTTGAGATATTTACTGATTTCTCTTGTAATTTATTCCTTGACCCACTGGTTGTTTAAGAGTGTGTAGTTTAGCCCCATGTATTTGTGAATTTTTCTGATCTCTGACTGTTATTAATTTCCAACTTCCTTCCTTTATGATCTGAGAAAGTGTTCTATATGATTTCATTCTTTTTAAGTTTATTGAGACTTGCTTTGTGACTCAGCATATGGCCTTTCCTTGAGAATGATCCATGAGCACTTGAGGAAAAAAGGTATATCCTGCTGTTCTGGGGTACAGTGTTCTATAAATATCTGTTAAATCTAGTTTGTGTATTGTATTATTCAAATTCTCTGTTTCTTTATTGATCCTCTGTCAAGATGTTCTATCCATTGTTGAGAGTGGGTTATTGAGTTCTCCAAAGATTGTGGTAGAGGTGTTTATTTCTCTTTTCAGTGTTTGCCTCATGTATTTTGGAGCACTCTGGCTCAGTGCATAAATATTTATGATTATTATGTCTTCTTGAATAATTTCTTTTATTAAGACATAGTGTCCTTCTTTGTGTCTTTTAATTGGTTTACATTTGAAGTCTAACTTGTCAGATATTAGTATAGCTACTCTTGCTGTTTTCTGATTGTGGTTTGCATGAAATATCTTTTCCCAACCTTCCACTTTCAATCTATATTTGTCCTTGGGTCTGAGATGCATCTCCCATAGACAGCATATAGATGGGTCCTGTTTTTTAATCCATTTTGCCAGTCTATGTCTTTTGATTGGGGAGTTTAATCCATTAATTTTAGTGTTTTTTTTATTACTTTAATGGTAACACTCTCTTCCACCATTTGCCTTTTAGATTTTATATGTCATATGTAATTTTTTTTTCTTTTTACCTTTACTGATAGTCTTCACTTCTACACTCTTCTTCACACCTCTGTCTCCTGTCTTTTCCTGTCTGCCTTTAGTGTATCCTTTAATATTTCTTGCAGAGCCAATTCCTTGGTCACAAATCTTCTCAGTGATTTTTTTTTGTCTGAAAATTTTAATATCATTCTCATTTTTGAAGGATAATTTTGCTGGATATAAAATTCTTGACTGACTGTTTTTCTCTTTCAAGATCTTAAATATATCATACCACTGTTTTCTTGCTTCCATGGTTTCTGCTGAGAAATCTTCACATAGTCTTATTGAGCTTACCTTGTATGTGATGAATTGATTTTTTCTTGCTGCTTTCAAAAGTCTGTCTTTCTCTTTGACATCAGATAGTCTGATTTAATAAGTGTCTTGAAGTATGCCTATTTGGATCTTTTCTGTTTGGGGTACACTGCACTTTTTGGATCTGTAATTTTATGCCTTTTATAGAGATGGGAAATTTTCAGTGGTAATTTCCTCCATTAGTCTTTCTCCTCCTTTCCCCTTTTCTTCTCCTTCTGGACCACCGACAACATGTATATTCAAGTGCTACATGTTGTCATTCAATTTCCTGAATCCCTGCTCATATTTTTCCATAATTTACCCTGTATTTTCTTTTGTGTGTTGGATTTTGATTTCCAGTCCTGTTTCATTAATCCTTTCTTCTGCCTTTTCAAATCTAACATTATATGTTTTCATTATTTTCTTAATCTCTTCTACTGTATCTTTCATTCCCATAAGTTCTGTGATTTATTTTTTCAGACTTTCAATTTCCTCTTTTTTTCACCCATTACCTTCTTTATATCCCCCCTTAAATTGTTGATTTGATTTTTGATGAGATTTTCCATTTCTGTTTGAATATCCTGAATTAGTCGTTTCAGCTCCTGTATCTCGTTTGAATTGTTGGTTTGTTCCTTTGACTGGGCCATATCTTTGATTTTCCTGCTATGACGAATTATTTTTTGCTGACATCTAGACAATTGATTTCCTTAATTTATTCTGGGGATTGTTTTCACTCTTACTGAGAACTTTCTTTCTGGATGGCTTTGTTCTCTATATGTTCTTTGACATTCAGTTCACCTTATTCTAGACCTCTACCATAGGTTTTCATTAATGGATCAGAATTTTTCAGTTCTTGTTTTTCTGTTTCTTGTCTTTCTTATATGGGGCCTTTTTTTTTTAGGATGATCTACTTAAATATTATAGACCTTAGCCAGATTTTCCCAGACCAGACTGGCTTCATTTCAGGGGGACAGAGTCACCTGCATCATTTTTCCCTGAGGGTGAGACCCGGCAGGTTGACAGACTTTCCTATGAAGCCTCCAGACTCTGTGTTTTTCCTATCCTATCCAGCAGGTGGTGATTGTCTACCTGTGGCTTACCACCAGCATAAAGTGAAGCAGTCTCTTTAACATCAGCAAACTCTCCCTGCTGGGGGCATGGTTGAGACAGAGGTGAGGTTGTAGGCTGGTTTTAATTGCTTCAGTTTTCCAGTCCTGGGGTCTGAATTTCTTGAGGGAGGGATTCCACCTGAGCTGGGCCCCACCCCTCTCCTTGGGAAGGCATAGCTTCCAGGGAATTAACTCCTTTCAGCTGACCAGCTGCTTTGTCTCTCACACAAGCTTAATTCCATCCTTTCCTGGGCCAATTGGAGCCTGAAGACTGACAGTTCCAAATTTTTAAGTAGTAGAAACAAAGCAAAAAGTAAATCATTTTCAGAGCAGGATCTCTATTCATCTATTTTGATAATCAATAGCTTAAGCTGTTACATTGCTCTATGTATCTCCTGGTTCTATGTGCACACCCTCTTTTAGGTTCTGGCCCTTTTCAAGTATTTTGTACTGTCTAATCCAAAAATCCTGCTTGTTATTGTTGCTGTTTTGTTTTCATCAGCCCTGTCCCCTCTATGCTGGGGCAAAAACCCCTAGTAACTTTAGCTCTTATTTGAGGTTTTTCAGAGCTGGGGCCTATTTTTAGTAGTCAGAATTTGTTAATTAATTCCACAATTAGAGCATGGAATTATGGATGCTCATATTATGAATTGAGCAATTCCACAATTAGGGCTTAGGTTGACCTAAGCCCCTGCTGCTAGTAAAGTCTCTTTCCTTTCCTCACCAGGAACCAACCTTTGGGGGTGGGACACCAAGTTTCATGGCTTGGGGGACTTACAGTTCTGTGTGGATCACAACTGGTCCAGCTTGTCCAGACTGGTGTATGCTGTGTGTCCAGTCACTGATGCCCCCCCACCCCCAGTAGTTGTCCTGCACTGTTCCTGGCTATTTACTAGCTGCTCTGGAGGATGAGCTAAATTCCACACCTCACTAAATTGCCATCTTGGAATCTCTCCTCCAGTAAGTTCTGAGAACAGGAATATGGAAAAATGGGAACTGATGCAGCTGGCAATCCTGTGAAGGAATCCCCTCAAGAAACTGAGTACACCTGAAAATTCAGATTTAAGAAATAACTTCTTTGGATTTGAAAAGGAAGTTGGCTAAAATTGTCCACAGAAGTGACTAGCTCCATAATTATAAAATACTCATGGATAGGTAATATTCAATGAAAATGCTCACCATCATGAAAATTGCTAAGAATTCTAAAGGGCCCCCCAATTATAAAGTGTGTTTGTATTGAGAAAATAAATATAAAAAAGTAAGAATAAAATAAAAATAATCATCAATACCAGTCCTATGAAGGAATTGCCTCAAGAAATTGAGTAAGTCAGGAAATGATAGAAAGATGTTTTGAATCTTTGCCATTCTGTACCCCAGATTCAGAGACAAGGTTTCTTGTTTTGTTTAGTAAGAAAACAGGCTGCTGTTTCTCTATACTTGTATATTTTAATTTGTAAAATAGTTTATGTGATATTTTCATACATGATTGCACATCCCTAATAGATTCATAAGGCCACACTCAAAAGTGGTAGTTCTGTGTAGTTTGATACGACACACCCATAATCTTTTTGGAGGAAATGTTCATATTCTAATTTTATGTTGATTCTTTTAGTTCAGGGGTAAAAATAATCAGGCAAAAGGATTATCAAATAAGTCACACAGGGAAAAATTAATAATGGGAATTATATACTGCAATCTGTCCTACAAGCATGTAACTTTGAGGAAAATTTTGCTCTCAGAAAGAGAAGAAGATTAAAACATGTATAAAGATGAGTACAGAATATGTAAAAAAGTGCAAAAGAATATATGGGAAAAATAATCAGCATCCAATGTCCAGAAAAGAAAATGATGAAATAGCATAAGTAAGGAAAGAAAAGGGAAAAAAGAAATGGAAAGAGAAAAGACAAAGAAGAAAAGTCTGTCTCTTAAAAAAAAACGAACAAATACATTTGTAAATGGGAGAGGTTGCTTGGCAATTTCAACATTTTTAGAAAGATAAGACTTTATTAAAAGAGAAATGCAAAGCCACCCAAAGTGCAAGCTGTTTATAGAAATAATGAAAAATAAAAGGAGAAAAAGATAAGACAAAGCACAGAAGAAATATGGTTAATATAGTAATGCTTGCAAATAAACAAGCTATAATAGAATTACAAGTCACACCCTTAAAGCCCAAAAATTTGATACTGTAGCAAATAAAAATGGAAGACAGTTCTTGTTTCTGCAGCACATATACTGAAACTGGAACGATACAGAGAAGATTGGCATGGCCTCTGCTTAAGGATGACACACCAATTCATGGAGTGTTCCATATTAAAAAGAGAAAGAGAGAGAGAGAGAGAGAGAGAGAAATGGAAGACAAACAAAAGTTCTCTCAAAATTCAGAAGAAAAGCTTTCAAAATGATGAAGGAGAATTTAACACCTGTTGAAATATTGGAGACTCCAAAATGTGAAAGATTATTTTTACCCCAGGAGAAAAATAGCGTTAATTTTTAATGCAATGATATTGAGATATATTCACATACCATATACTCATCCTAAGTGTACAACCAATGACTCACAGTATCATAATATATTTGTGCACTCATCACCACAATCAATTTTAGAACATTTTCAATACTCCAAAAAGTAGAAATAAAAATAAAAAAGAATGCCAAAATATTCAATACCCCTTATCCCCCCATCACTTATATATTTTTATCTTTAGTTTATTACTCACCTAGCTATACACTGGATAAAGGTGTGTCAGTTACAACAGTCACAAGGTAAGAAATTACATTTGAAACAATGAAATGACAGTTTATTCTTGTGAATTTCTAATTTAAAAATATATAGATGCCCTTTTGATGATAATGTTGAGATACATACAGTAAAAATGTATAACTTAGAGAGAGTGAACTCTTAAGGGAGACTAAAAGAATATTTATCATTATTCAGAGCATGAAATTTGGAATAGAAATAAAAGAATACCAGACAGCATATAGACACACTAGTGACAGAAAATATGGCAAAATATTGTAAGATATAAAACAGTTTTGTATGGGTTAAAATATATACTGCAAATATCTCAAACATAAGCTTTATTTGTGTCCACTAGAATTACACAGAGTCAGTATTTTCTGTCTCCTAAGATAGATTTTCAAACATTTTAGGATAGTTGTTAGTCACTCCCAAGTTTTTTCAGACTAAATAAACCACTGGACTCACATAAAAGCCTATTGCAATTTATTACTTGCATATAATTTGAATTTTTAAAACTTAGATACAAATTTAAGATCTAGCATTTACTTGCTTTGTGACTTTGGTATTATCAACCTAGATAGACTCTTCAAGTTAACTTCAGATATAAAAGACTCTTTCCTAAATGAAAAAGGATCCTTTGACATAAAGTTGAATAAATATTATGAGATTTAAAAAAATCTCATCATTAAGCCTGAACATGAATATTTCTATTAAAGTTCCTTTTTTCATTGTACTTTTTTTTTTTTGCATGGGCAGGCACTAGGAATCAAACCTAGGTCTCCAGCATTAAAGTTCATTTTTATGTTTATAGACACATCATAGAATTTGCCAAAACATTTAAATTATGTGATATAAGGATGAAAATTTTCCTAGACATTTACAAAATCAAATTAATGAATATTTATAGAGTACACAGGTGGTCTATGTTTTGAGCAAATCTATGCTAAACAAAATATGGATATATTGGATTTCCCAAATGAATTCTTAGTGGAATACCTTGAGGTTGAACAAAATCAAAAAATTAAGTTGAAAGAATTAAGTGATTCCAGCAGTGAATATGGTAATCTCATGGAGACAGATAATAGCTAAAAGGCTAGTCTGGATGACTTGGGTCATTACCATCATATGAAATAAAATAAAGGGATATTTCAAAGGGAACTTGAAATATGGTGCAATTTTCCATGGGCCATAAAAGTATACTTTTATAAAAGTCAAAGCCTGTAGTTTTCAGGTGATAAAGGCTATTTTAAAATTATATCCTTCAAGGGTTCACAGTTGGTTCCGTGGTAGAATGCTTGCCTTCCATGCGGGAGACCCAGGTTTGATTCCTGGACCATGCACCTCCCCCCCAGAAAAGAAAATTATATCCTTCAAGACTTGTTTTGCTTGTTTATTATTTAGAGTATATATAAACAGATTTAGATGGGTGCAAAGGAAGTGATGAGTACTATCACCCCCTTGCTTAAAGATATCCTTTTCTCTGAAGAAGGTTTAATATACATAAAAATGCTGCTGCCATAAGAGCTAGAAATGACAATCATGTGGGTAGAACAGGTAGAAAAAACCCTTTTTCCTCTCCTGGGCAGAAGGGGTCATCAGAATTTCCCCTATAATATTTGCAAAGGAGTGTATCACCAGGGCCAGTGTAATCAGAAATGCAACAATGGCTAAAACAAAACTTACCAATTCTCTGGTCTGTGTATCTGTGCAAGAGAGTTTCATGAAAGGAATATTCTTGCAGGCCAATGGTCAGTATATTGGCATCACAGATATCCCACCACAGACCCAAGGTAAATCCCAGGGAGACTGTTAGCCATCCAGCTAACAATCAGCTGGGTGCAGACTCTACTGCTCATAATGGTGGCATAATGAAGACATTTGTCAGTGGCCACATAGTGGTCACAGGACATGGCAGCCAACAGGAAAAATTCTATGAACCTAAGAAGAAAAGAAAAAATGATTGGGTTAAAAAAGTACCATAGGAAATTGTTCTATCCATAGTCACAATGCTGACCAAAAATCTAGGGATGCAGGCAGATGTCAATGAGATTTCTAAGAAGGAGGAATTCCAAAGGAGGAAATACATGGGTGTTTTGAGGTGGGAATCCACCAGGGTGAGCAGGATGATCATCAGATTTCCAGTGATACTCAATAAATATGTTGGAAATAGAAAAAAGAATACTGCAATTTTCCAGGTGGGGTCATCTGTGACTCCTAGAAAAATGAATGTTGTTACCATTGTATAGTTGCCCATGATTAAATATCTTCTGAATTACATTAGATCATGGAAAAAATAAATAATTGTTTTTTAAGTTTAAAAGTCTTCCTTAAGCAAAGATTTGAATGTCATGTAAAAAAGTCCAAGTAACACAGGTGAAATTTAGAATGGTAAATACCTTTATTAGTACTTAAACTCCCATGCTTACTCAGGAAGCTACAAAGGAGAAAAAAAAGGAATTGAGGCAGCCTTTGAGGACATAACAATGATCCTTTGCAGTGCTTATTAAGACGCTGACTTCTTTGGGACATGAGATCCTCTAATAAACAAGTCATACTGATACCAGAAAGTCTGTTTATCTTCAACAACTAGGATCATACCTACACAAATTCTGCCTGGGCAGCTTTGGCAAATTTATGGTACCCAAGATGCCCTGCCCTAAACAATTCACATAGTCACATCCTTCTTACCTCACCTTCCCCATTCCACCATACCCTTTCTTTGTTCTAAGCAGATATATAAACTATTTTCCCACCACTTTTCTTTCAGCAGTAAGTTTCTTTTAGTTCTGCTCCTTTGTGTGCCACTTAGCTCAATAAACTTATTCTGCATTTTAGTTTTCAGACTCTGTTTCCAACTTAAGGAATGCTTATGTTTTCCTAACAATACTTGCTTGTCTATGGTATTTTTTTCTCCATCTCTAAGAAGTGGGAATATGCAAGAAATATTTTGGGATCAAGTGCTTGTCCTTGATCATCAGTTGTACCATCTCAACATCCACTTCAGACCTTTCTATTCCTCTGCTTTTAGTCCTTTCACATAACAGTCAGAAGCACAGGCTTAATCCTGTTGATTTCATCTCCTTCTCTGACTACTCATATTCTAAATACTGTTCAGATCTTTACTTTGCAACAGTATGGCTTTAATATTTCTTTTTCATAAGTGTCTATAAGTTTCTCTGATTTAAAGTTTTGTTTAAGATATTGAGAAGTGATATTCCTAAATATTTTCAATTTTTTGATTTCAGAAATTTATTTTATCTAATATTACTATAACTTTCTATAGTTATCTTTGCTGTTTTTTGTTGTAAAATATAACATATATGTGTGTGTGTGTATATATATATATATATATATATATATATATATATATATATATATACAAACAAAAGAAAGAAAAAAGCAAAATTTTCAAAGCACACTTTAACAAGCAGCTATAAAACAGTTCCCAGAGTCTGTCAGCGACTACCATGACTTCAACTCAGATTTTTCCTTCTAACTGCTCCAAAACACTGGCAGCTTTATCAGAGTCATAATAATTGAATCATAAAGTATCTGTCCTTTTGTGACTGGCTTATTTCACTCAGCATTATATCCTCAAGATTCATCCATATGGTCATATGTTTCAGGGCATCATTTTGTCTAAATGCTGCATAATATTCCATCATATGTATATAACACATTTTGTTTATCGATTCATCTGTTGATGGGTACCTGGATTGTTTCCATCTCCTGCCAATTGTGATCAGTGCTGCTATGAACATTGATGTGCAAATATCTGTTCATGTCACTACCCTTAAATCTTCTGGGTATATACCAAATATTGGTATTGCTGGGTCATAGGGAAACTCAATATTTAGTTTTCTGAGAAATCACCAAACTGTTTTCCACAGGAGCTGAACCATTTTACATTCCCATCAACAGTGAATAAGTGTTCCAATTTCTCCACATCCTCTCCAATTTATAGTTTCCTGCTTAATAGCAGACATTCTTGTAAGTGTGAGGTTATATCTCATTGTCATCTTATTTATCTTAGCATTTATCTTAATTATTGAACCATAATGTGACACACATCCTAGGCAATTTGTTAGAGAAATTGCAAAGGGAGAAAAAATTTTACTCTTTTATATAGCCAAGCAAGTACAACCTATTACATATATGCACATATACATAAACACAAAGGGGGGACTAGACAGTTCAGTTTGTCACACAGTTCATCCTAAATTCAGCAGGCCACTTGTCTTAGCCAATCGCCTTTATTAGCAGCAAAATAAACTTCTTAAATCCTAATGACAGGTAAATGCAACTTTGAGCCAGATGCCAGCACACATTAGTCCTCTACACTCCCACAGAAACTGGGGCATTTTCTGCTTTGATGATTACATTTTAAAGACATCATACACCCTAGTCCTTAAGAAAAAAGCATTCCTGGTTTATAAAAATATCACGAGGCTTATCTACCTTTTAAAAAGATTTCCATACATCTCAAATGGACAGAGAATAATTTACAATGAAAATTTTTGAAACATAAATGCTCTAAGAAAAGGACTGGGAGTGTCTTTTTCTATTTTTACAATGGGGAAAATTTAGTTTTCTTTTCTGTTTTGCATTTACTCTTACAAAATCCCAAAAAGGGTAATTACAATGAAAATCACACTCAGAGGTGTTTCCATTGAAAATTACTATGATCAAGGGCAATCATTTTGAGTTCACAACCCTTAATGATTCTTTGGTTCTCTTCAATCAGTAACCAAATAATATACTTGATGAAGTTTGGGCTAAAGTCAAAGCGAATATAGTACAGCCAAGGGAGGGATTATGTATAAATATCATATAAGGAAGTCATTTGTGCCATTCACCAATATTTATGTTCTTCTGGGTATCAATTAGAGTACAGAAAGGAAAATATAATTACCACCAAGAGATATTTCACACAAGGGATTCCATATTGAAGTTGGCAGCAGTGAAGAAGGAAAAAGGAACACAAAGTTCACTCAGAAATAATAACTCTTACCTCAGAGATTACATTATAAAAAAGGTAGTGCAAGTGTATGACTTCTGGGGATAGGTCATAAAATGCATTGATACATTGGATTGCTTGCTGAAGAGGAAAAGGTGGATTTTGGAACCTAGGAGCTCAGAGTAGAGGCTGTATGGAGTTTGAGTTCTTATGAAGACATGATGCTGTATGTTTGCTTTTCATTCCTGAAGAGTCAGAGGAGGTACCCCACAAAGTTAGTGTGCAGATCATCAGAGAGCTGTAGTGTGGCAACTTCTGGGAATCTTAAAATGAGCTAAAACTGAACCTATTGTCTCTATAAAGTCAATTGCAACTGCTGGGGTCATGCAGGCAGATACCAAGGCAAAAAATTTTTTTAAAGTTCCCTGAAATTAGAAATAGTTTCCCATTTTGTTGCAGTGCCAGGAAACCATCTGGCAGAAAAGACCAGGTAATGAATGCAGTGTGTAGAGAATGATGCTCAAATTTTAAGGTTACATATTGAAAGGTAGATTTGGAGCTGTGTAGAGAATGATGCTCAAATTTTAAGGTTACATATTGAAAGGTAGATTTGGAGCTGAAAGATGATATACAGATAATTAGTGTATTCTGCTTTCTGACAGTTAGTATGATTTTGATCCCTTGCCTTCACAATTATAAATAGGCTTTTTTGACTACTTAGGGATGTGAAATATACACATACATTTTGCCAGTTATAAATGAAAATATATATTAGCCTTTGCATTATTCGCTATCGTATCTTCTACTGGACAATTACTGATGATTATTCAAATGATACCTATTCACATCCTAGAAGGAGTAAAATGTGAAGGTGAGTCTTCAGCCAATTTGCATGTGACCTCTATAGCAAGTGAGAAATGAATCTGTGTAAAAACACTGAAATTTGGTGCTGTATGTTAATGAAGCACATTCATAAAGTACATCCTGAATAATGTACTTTATAAATAATGGGTTTGTGAAAAACTACAGAACATAACACAGTTGCTAACTCTCTATAAGTTTTCCTTGCTTCATTATCCTTCTACATTTTCCCAAATATTTTATACAAGAAATGCTGGTGGTGAATTTATAATTTATAAGTTATTTATAATTATTTATTATTTAAATATCATTAAATATCATATTCAAGATATTAAAGGAGAATTTACTGAAATACAAAAGAATGGATATTACCAAAAGAAGAATGAAACCAATTACATTTTAGCTCTCCCTTCAGTCAAGGGACTGAATTTATTTTTGACTGTTTCAGAGGTAGTGGCTTTGTATTAGAAACTGTGTTTAGTTGTTTCTCTAATGGCTTATTGTTTTATGTGGGTAGAAAATTTTCTATTGATGTAAGCACCAATGGGAAAGGCTGTGCCAGATAGGAGATATTTCATAATTGATTTACTTTCTACGTCTTCTGATTTGAGAGATGGAAGGAAAAAATACATTTCCAAGTCCCATGTTCTTTTAATGAAATTGTGACTACTTAAAATCAAATCCTTCCACATCTCCTAACATAATATATTAATAGGGAGAGTAAATAGAATTACCCATAATTCAAACATTCCACATAAGTAGATTATAAAAATCATTGCAAAGCCTGCAAGAGTGCATCATAACAAAGAATACTGTAGGAATTATATTGAGTGGAGGAAAGTGAATTGTGTCTTTGATATGAAAAAAATGTATTAAATCTGATAAGATCATTGTAAATGCACTTCAGATGTTAAAAGGCACTAAATGGAAGAATAATGACTTTGGTGCACGAAGCAATGGATTAGAGGGAGTACTAAGTAAAGAATCGGAAAATTTACAGTCCTTCTGAAAAAATCAGCATTTCTGAGTTTGAGAAAGTACCCTGTGTATTAGTTCCATATACTGAACAACATATTGCTATACACTGAGCAACTTAAAATAGCACATGGTTTCTATAGCTCAGGAGTTCAGGAAATGCTTAGGTGGGTGTTGTGCAAACCAGTCATGCAGGTGTCACAAGGGCTGGATCCTCCTTTGGAAGCTCAACTAGAGATGGGTCCTCCGAGCCTTACTGAGGATGTTACTCATTAAGCTTAATCTGAATTAATTTCCTTACAACTGTGATATTCATAGAAGCATGCTTTAACAGTAATAAAGAAAAAGAGACTCATAGCAAGTCTGTTAACAATAGTCTTATATGAAGTAAGATAGTCATGAGAGTGACATCACTCAATCTTTGCCTTTTCCATTAGCTAGATGTGAGTCAGAGGTCCTTTCCACACAGATGGGAAGGAGGATGCACGTGGACATGAGCACTAAGATTGGGGATCATGGAGACTACCTTAAAATCTGTCTGCCCCACCGAGGTAAATATTTCCTTTAGGAGGTAAGTGGTGAAAGTAAAAGAAAAGTGTCCGTAGCAATGACATTTTCTTTTAAAAACTATTCAGAAAAAGTGAACAAATGTGCTGTTTTTAATGGAGAAAAATACTGTCTTTGCAGAAAATACTTTCTTGAAATTTCTATACCTTTAGAATTTCCTGCCATGACAAAGCCCAGGAGTATATAAAACATATAATTCTAAGGACAAAAAAAAAAAAGAAAAATCAGCAACTGTAAAGAATACTGTCAGAGGATGGCAAAACATGAAAATGAAACAGTTCAATAGCTAACAATAATGTACCAAACCTCAATAGTCTGGCAGGAAAATTTTGACAAATAGAAAACAATACACAAACTCTGCTTGCTGTCTCTTCTAATGTGAAATAAACATTTAAGGAATTTTTGCAGAAAAGTGATATCATCAGTTTTATGTTGATCTTATAGTCTTTCAAATTTCATTGCATCTTCATGCTATGCCTTTCCACTGACAAACTTACCTAGAATAAGTACAGAATACATTTTGTATTTAAAAAAACTAAACACTGAAATACACCTTTTATGTGTTTTTGGCCTATTCCCCTTGCTTATTTTTATTTCTTCAGATGTTTACATAAACTTTGGAGGGACATATCTTTCAGGTTAAAATAAAAATAATACTTATAATATGAAAATCAAAATAATTCTGACTATTATTCCCTCTCTGTTGTTTTACATTGTATACCTCTCTGAATTTTAATGCTCAAAAACATCAGTTCCCAAGGATATTTAACCAAAATTGTGCAACTTAACTTCAGTGTGCACCAATCAGAACCATTCTCTAGAGATGATATTTTCCTATCATGTATAAATTCTATGTGACCAGCTTAGGAAAAAGTGATTTAAAGTCTGACCCATAGCAAATAATATTTAGAAAACCCACATCTCTCTCCAGAAGGCAAAGATTAATATTTTGCACCTCATCCTTCTTCCCAAGAGTATTTAGAGCCAAGAAAAATATCCTATTAGGTGGGTTATATCTCAGCATCTAGGATTTTAGAATAACTTTATTTTCATGGAGTTTTTTGGAAACAGATATTAAATAACTGTACTTGGAGTGTGCAATTCAAGAGAATCCCTTACATTTCAAATGTTTTCTGTCTCACCAATTCTCATTCATATGCTCACAGAGCTCACCTCTTTCCTATAGGTATGATTCCTTGATTCTCACTCAAGGATTGAGCACTCTCACTCTTATGAAGTCAAAGCTTTGCTTAATTAATCAGAAAAATATGCAGGTTTATCACCTCAATTTATCTGAACACTGTAATTATTGCTCTGAATCTGCAAAGTTCCCACATTTTCCACTTTTCTGTCCTTTTTAATTTTTTTTTTATTATCTTAAAGAGTACTATACCCAGCTCATGCATGCTTGAGCTCTGGTCCTGAATTCCTGTTTAATCAGTTGCCAACCTATGATAAGGGTCTGTTTACATCAATTCCCTCCCATTCGTAAAGCCGCTACCTTTATTTCTGAACAAAGTCAAAAATGCTAACTTTATTCCAAAGTCCCTGTTACTCAATGAAAGACTCTGCAACACTAGCTGAGTTTCAGACAGTCATTTTACATGGATTGACTGCTGAGTAAGTCTGTGCACACGTGTTACTATTGATTGGGACACACATTTCTCACCATGTTACCAACTCTTTCTTGAATCACAAGCTCAGTGGTTAATGTATTGTCTCAATATAGGTCTTTTGTGTTTTTTAACCAGCTGATGTAATGAAAAAAATAACATTTATGTCAATGAATTAATGTTTTTGTCTTTATTTATAGATTTATCAGCAGTCAATGATTAGAAATGAAAAATCAAACATCTGTGAAAGACTTCATCCTTCTGGGATTAACACAGAATCCAAAGCTAAATGTTTTGATTTTTCTATTTCTGTTTGTCACATATATACTGAGTATAATTGGAAACTTGACAATCATCACCCTCACTCTGATAGATTCCCAACTCAAAACTCCCATGTATTTCTTCCTTAGGAATTTCTCTTTCCTAGAAATCTCATTCACAACAGTTAGCATTCCTAGATTTCTAGTCAGCATTGTAACAGGGAAAATGAGCATTTCTTATCATTCTTGCATGGCCCAACTGTTCTTTTTCATCCTCCTTGGTTCAACAGAATTTTTCCTGTTGACTGCCATGTCATATGATCGTTATGTGGCTATCTGCAAGCCACTGCATTACCCAACAATAATGAACAGCAAAGTGTGCATCCAACTTGTAATTAGCTCTTGGCTGGCTGGATTTTTCATTATCTTTCCACCTGTGATCATGGGTCTCCAACTGGATTTCTGTGACTCCAACATCATCGATCACTTCACTTGTGACTCTTCTCCTATGCTGCTGATCTCCTGCACAGACACAGCATTCCTAGAACTCATGGGTTTTTTCCTGGCAGTGTGCACTCTCTTGTCAACCTTAACATTAGTGATTCTTTCCTATGCATTCATCCTTAGAACAATTCTTAGAATCCCTTCTACAGAGCAAAGGAAAAAAGCCTTTTCCACTTGTTCCTCACACATCATTGTTGTCTCTATTTCTTATGGAAGCTGCATTTTCATGTATGTTAAAACTTCAGCAAAAGAAGGAGTGGCTTTTACCAAAGGTATAGCAGTGCTCAATACCTCTGTTGCCCCAATGCTAAATCCTTTCATTTATTCCTTAAGGAATCAACAGGTTAAAAAGTCCTTTAAAAATGCATTCAAAAGATGTTTCTCAAATAAATTCTATTCATAATAAATTAATAACCAGGAAATTAAATGAAAGCTATGTGTAACACAATATTACCACTTTACATCTCTCCATCCACTTCTACATTCAACTTATTTTTCCTTTAAGATTTGTTCTCCATTCATCTAAATTTTAACCTCATTTGGTTCACTGTTCTTTTCATATATATTTACATGTCCTGAAATTTTCTAAGCATGGCTGTTTTGAAATCACATGGATGGATTTGAATGGCATCTAATAAGAATGCAATAATTTACTCACAATCACTGAACTCTCCACCTAGACACGAATCAAAAGCTAAAAAAAGCAGTTGCAATCAATCAATTCTGAAAAATTATTTCTCTCAGTACATTAAACAAGGCCATTACAAGGAGCTCTTAAGTCAAGTGAAGGCTTCTACCCATTAGATGTTTCTATTTCTCTTTGTAGCTTCTATGGTTTTTACTTTATGAACATGGACATTAAGTTATTTGGACATAGATGTTATCTCTTCATTATGAATTGCACCATATAACATTATAAATTATCTTTTTAAATTTTTTGGGAGGCCAACTTCTGAGGATACTTTAAGTGTGGCTTTGATTTTTCTATCAGGCCTCAATACCATCAGCAGGAAACATCTTTAAATAATTAAACTTATTATTATTCATAGAGTCTGGAGCTTATCTGAAATGCTTTTGGAGAGAATCTCCAAAATTTGCCTTGGATGTCCTGATGTCTAATTTCCTTTCTTGATTTTTCTGGATTTTCAAAGGCATAGGTTTTCCATATTTAGGATATTTCTCAAAATATTTGGAGTATTTATGATAACTAAATGGTCTTCTAGTGTTTTCATGGATTCATTCTTCTAAAAGAATCCCTCATGATTCCTATGTGAGGTAGGAAGGTGTGGAGTAAGCGTGTGTGCTCAACCACAGCCTGATATAGAACTTTTCCTTCAAGTGATTCTTAGTAAGAAGCTCTACATTTATAGGAACAAAACTTTGCTTAGGGGGTGGGCCATGGTGGCCCAAAAGGCAAGAATGCTTGCCTGCCATGCCAGAGGACCTAGGTTTGACTCCTGGTGATTGCCCATGTTAAAAAAAAAAAAAAAGCTTTGCTTAGGGATCATCCATTTCTTTCATCAATATCTTCTTCATCCACAAGAATTGCATATGTATACAAAGTCATTTACCATATGTATACTTTTATTCCATATTCCTTAAAATTCTGTTTTGATTCTCTTTTCCCCATACTAAAGATATGTTCTTCTAGAAAGAGTTTGTAGAAACAGGGTTACACATAAGCAAAAACTAGGTGAAAATTCTATCTATGAGTATACATTTATAAACCATCTTTATGCTATTTGCATTTGATGTCTCAGTAAAAAGATTTAAAACTTTCACAACTTAAAAATGTTTGGCTAAATTTGTTAATGACTTCAGTAAGATTTGGGGAATTTACTGGAGTCTCAGTCTTTGTAGATATGAATTTTCTAGCTACTCCAGATTTCTAATTTGTTTCTGTCTTTGCTTCATAAGGATTTTCATAGTTTCATTAGTGAGGGCATACTCAGCAAACTCACCAGGAATGAGACGGAGAACAAAAGAGTTCAGGCAAAGGCTTTATTTCAGGGAGAAACAGAATCTCCTGGTCAGCATTTTAGAAGTGAGGGAGAAACGGCTGCCCTGAGGTGGTGTGGGATAGGGTTTTTAAGGCTTAGGTTTAGGGTTTTTAAGGTTTAGGGGATCAGGGTTCAGACAGGTCTCTATTGGCTAGTTTTCAGAAATAGGGGGCTAAGTTAGGAGTTGGCAGCTCTCCATTGGTAAAGTTTAAAATTCAAATACTGCCTTAAGCAGCAGGATTGTAAATACTGGAGGGTAGAGAGTGTATAAGGGAAGCTTACACAAGAATGTATTTAACAGTGAGTGGAGGCTGAGTAATGGGAGGTTATCACAAGAGGGCAGCTGATTGAGGATGAAGGCTTTGATGGACAGGGAAGGAGATGCCAGCTGGTGTGGTTTGGGCTGAGAGAGGCTATCTGAAATGTTTGCCAGGGGTAGGTTATATCCTGAGGTGAAGGGGTCTTGTTCTCCAGGCCTAACAATTAGTTGCCTGGAGATTCCATATACCTTTCGGTACTTGCTTCCCATCTATTGATGTAGCTATAGCAGAAGCACTGTGGTGCTCTGTGAAGTCCAGATCTTTCAATGCTTAAAGGTAGAGAGAAATTATGTGCTGGTTAATATTTAATAGCCAGTTACTTTATATCAAATTTTTGTTGAAAATGGACATTTAGTTAATATAGTGTCACCACTCTATATCAGATGTCCCCCCAGACTTGTTGCTATCATTATTTCTCTTGCTTCCTGTTTGCTTAGTAACCTCAATGAACTATTGCAGTTGGTTCTGAATTCTGTGCATTGTGAATCTGCAAAGTCCTTTTGAAAAATATAGGTGGTCAAATTTGCTAACCGCTGGAATGAAATATACAAGAAACAGAATGGCTTTTAAAAAGGGGAATTTAATAAGTTGCTAGTTTACAGTTCTAAGGCTGAGAAAATGTCCCAATGAAAACAAGCCTATAGAAATGTCCAATCAAAGGCATCCAGGGAAAGATAACTTAGTTCAAGAAGGCCAATGAAGTTCACAGTTTCTTTCTCAAGTGGAAGGGCACATGGTGAACACAGTCAGAGTTTCTCTCTCAGCTGGAAGAGCATGTGGTTAAAATGGCGTCACCTGCTAGCTTTCTCTCCTGGCTTCTGGTTTCATGAAGATCCCCAGGAGAGGTCTTCCTTCTTCATCTCCAAAGGTCACTGGCTTGTGGACTCTCTGCTTTGTGGTGCTGTTCTCTCTGAATCTCCATTCTCCACAATATTTCCTCTTTTATAAGACTCCAATAAACCAATCAAGACCCACCCAAATGGGTGGAGACATGTCACCACTTAATCCAGTTTAACAACCACTCTTGACTAAATCACATCATCCAGGGTGATGATCTGATTACAGTTTCAAACATACAGTATTGAATAGGGATTATTCTACCTTTATGAAATGGCATTTTGATTAAAACATGGATTTTCTAGGGTGCATATTTCTTTTCAAGCCAGCACAATAGGGGAGGAGTTATCCAATGATACATGATATTTTCTTAAAGGTGCTGCCTGTAATCTTCTACAAAACTGCTCTGGGTGAAAAGTCATTCTTTTAAACTCCAGGCACTTTACAAGACAGACCTATATTTCACTTGCTACTGGCATGTCACCTCCTGTCAGTCAGAACTCTGAGAGTCTTGAAGTCTCCTTAGCCAGGTCTCTCCTGGGCTTGCACACAGTCCTTCCTGTGTTTTCCACTCTAGATACTCATGAATATGCTGCAGTTTATGAAAGTTCCCTATAGTTGTCTGGTTCTTTGGAATTTTCTTAAAAATATTTGGCTGAGCTCTTGTTTGTACAGTTGAAATAAGAGTTTTAGTGAGCTGTGATGTTGGTAGTGTTACCAGACAAAGACTGTGGATTCTTCTGCTTGATGTGCTCAATAACCAATTCCTAAGACATCAGGGTTTCAAAGAGAGAAAGAGTTTATTACTATACATGTAGTAGGAGAGCAGATGGCCTCACTGCCCAAAATCAGACTCCTCACATTTACAGCATTCAGGGTCTTTAAGGATTTTAGCTAGGGGAGAAGAGGTCATTTTGGATAGTAAATTTGAAGCAGAAAAGGAGACAAGTATTATTGTGATCACTTCAATGAAAGAACATAAGTTGAAAAAAGGGGAGGCAGAGCTATCACTTCATTACTAAAGGATGAGTCAAAAGGAAGGGAGACAAGTTATTTTTCAATAGGAGAGCCTGGGGGATATGATTTACAAAGATAAGGGGTTGAGGCTAGTTAATGATTGACTTCATTAGCATTAGGGCCTTTAACCTAGAAGAAAATTACCAGATAAGGGAGTAACAGCCTTGCAGTCACAAAGGCACAAAATAAGGGCTTTTACAATAATTTCAGATATCCATACAGCTTAATTATAGTTTAGGGCATTCAGATATTCTCCTCTGTTTATTCCAATATGCCAAAAAGCAAAAACGAACATATGTACAATGATTCAGTAATCAAAGCCATGCCTTAAACTTTGATTTCTTGGTTACAATAGCTAATTACTGTTGTTTTCAGTAATGTCCTGGAGAAAGCACCCCCCACACACACACAGTCAAATCAAATAGTTAACAACATTCAAAGAACAGAGATTTTCCAGGGAATGTAGTTCAGACTGTTAGGCATGGAGTTATTAAAAATTCTACACAGGAGAGTGAGTCAAAGCTTAACAGATTTATTAAGGGGGTAAAGCAAGGAGAAAGCAAGTGGAAGCCTAAAATTGGTTCCCACCTGGGGAGCCAGCAAAAAAAAAAGAGAAAATAGCTCTGGCTTTTTCTTCTGGGAGTTGTATTTTAAGGAGAAAGTGACACTAGGAGGGAAGAGTGCATACTAGGTCTTGTGTCATCCCTTGAATGGACAGGGGGCTTATTAATTCATGATTTGATTGATTGCAGAGTGTATTAGTTAGGGCTCTCTAGAGAAACAGAATCAACCGGGAATACTTGCAAATATAAAATTTATAAAAGTGTCTCACAGGACCACAGGAATGCAGAGTCCAAAATCCACAGGGCAAGCTGTGAAGCCGATAACTCCGATGGAGGGTCTGGATGAACTCCGCAGGAGAGGCTCACCAGCTGAAGCAGGAATGGGGCCTGTCTCCTCTGAGTCCTCCTTAAAAGGCTTTCTGTGATTAGATTTAGCATCATTAATTGTAGAAGACACTCCCCTTTGGCTGATTACAAATGAAATCAGCTGTGGATGCAGCTGACGTGCTCATGACCTAATCCTATGAAATGTCCTCATTGCAACAGACAGACCAGTACTTGCCCAATCAGATAAACAGCTACCACAACTTGGCCAAGTTGACACATGTCCTTAACCATGACACAGGGGTTCTGACATGCTGCTCTGTTATCGCCAGCATGTCTGGGGTCGAGAAGCTGAAGGGCCCCTGAGTCACGGAGTCCATTTTATATGTAAAGATCTTTTTCTGAGGCCTGACATTCCTGCCTTTTTATTTTAATTAAATTGACTGGAGCTGGGGTTAGGTTTTGGGGGTTTGCTCTAGTTCAGCTCAAAGCAGGTTTTGGAAGGAGCAGGGATGTTGTGTACTTTCTTTAGCTACTTCTGGCTGAGTTTGAGTGAAGTTAATGGGGGAGAAATTGCTCTGAGCTGAGCAGGGGCATCATTAATTGAGTCTGGGCATTTTCTGTTGGAACAGGTTGATAACAATATCTTTGCTGTGACAGAAGTAGACTTTCAAATTTCTCTTTTAGCGGGAGTATGTTTTCAGAATTTTGCTGGTTGGTCATGGCTGCTATTGACCTGTGAATAAACTTAGTCAGAAATTGTAAGAGGCAGGGGCTAGGAGGAAAATTAGTAGAAGGATAATTAAGGGCCCAATGGGAGAGCAGAATAGTTTGTAAATGGGGTGGAAAAGAATGAAAGGAAATTTGAGAGAAAGGCAAAGTGATGAATGATGAAACTAGTTGTTATTCTTGAAGGGCTCAGCAATTTTGGACTTCAGAGCTTCTTTGGCTTTGGAACAATCTGGAGGTTTTAGGTTTCTGAAAAACAAGCTTAATAAGTAAAATTGTATAGAGCAGTAGGTATTTTTAGGGTCTCTAGGAGAACTGTTGGTTGGGGTTTGTCATTTTGTGGCAGTTTGTAGTATCTGGCTGAAGCTTGCATGAGAGTAACCTCCAGAATAACTTTTCAACTCAGTTTGAACTCTCTTAGCCATTGAAACTCTATTCTTTTCCCCCTTTATATCAGCTCATCTGTGTTAGGGTCAGACTCATCTTTAGTGCTTATATTTCATAGTGCTAGTGTCAGCTATGTTCTGTGATATGAGGGTCAGTTATATTTCACACTGCCAGTGCCAGGCTTACACTCCTGGAAATGAAGTCCCACTTTGGGGGGAAGTTCAGAGTTTGGCTTAGAGAGAGACCACATTTGAGCATCAGAGCAGATTTTCTGGAGATAGCTCTCAGACACTAATTTTAAATAGCTTTAGTTTACTATTGCAGAAATAAGTTTCATAAGGGCAAACCTCAAAATTGAGGCCTTAGCTTATTAAATTGGGAGCTCTTCTTTCTTAAGAAAAATGTTAAGCTTGTCCATCTGGGGAATTACTAATAGTTTTATCTTTTCCAGTCTCTCAGGGATTTTGCAGACACCTTTTCATTTTGTGCTCCAAATACTCTGAAATACAGAATATAAAACATGAATTTGTATAAAACATTAAGATTTTGTTCTTTATTTCAGGTTTCATATTAAATAAAACTGAATTAGGTTATTTAATTCACTAGACAGATTAAATTAGGTAGTGCAAATTTTAGACAGAATAAAATTTTTCTTTTATTTCACACAAAAGTTAAAGCTTCAAAATACAGACAATATTATTTTTTACCCTGTATATTGATTTACCTTGGTTTTAACCAGATCAGTTTCATCAGATCTTTAGTTGGGGTTTGATTTGTTTTAGTTGCAGTGTGGACTCATGATAACTTTTAGAGTTGGAGGACTAAATTTGAGTTCTAGGTTCCACACAGACATTTAAAATTCCAGGGAATTACTGGGCTATAAAAAGAGTAAAGCACCTCAGAATGTAAAGATCACAAAGTTTGCAGTATAAGCTCTGACCTTTATAAGTATCTCTCAATGAAGCTATCTTCAGAAACAAATTGCCAGACAGCTGTTTCATGTCAACAAATCATAGCAGAGGCCCTGCTGTGCTCCACTAGATGTATTAGAGTAAAGCAGTGCAACTGAGAATCTCTGATCTGTAGCTTTTTAAAGAAAAACTAAAACTATAATTAACAACACCATACTATTGCTTAATATCATATAGATTAGTATCAGGATATAACATTGACAGTGAGAATATTGTTGAATTTTTAGGAATTTATACAATGTCCAAATATATGAATATTTCACTTATTTAAATTTAATTGGTAACAAGATAGAAAATCCCTTTTAACCATGGTAATACTTCCCAAATATTTTTTATGCAATAGGTCAAGTTTTTTTAACACCTTACTTATATGAAGT
Source organism: Tamandua tetradactyla (assembly GCF_023851605.1). Taxonomy (NCBI): domain Eukaryota; kingdom Metazoa; phylum Chordata; class Mammalia; order Pilosa; family Myrmecophagidae; genus Tamandua; species Tamandua tetradactyla. Next base: position 119,397,570 of record NC_135333.1, read on the forward strand.
GAAACAGCAAATTATATGTAACAGTTTTTCCCCAACAGTGAGAAGACTTATCTTCTGAAATAAAGGATAATGCCAACATATACATTAACAATGACATCATTCTGATGTAAAATATTTTAGCACAGTACTTGGATGATTAAGAAAAAATGTTTTTCAAAATACATTAAGAGCATGTTAACTATCCATGTAAATAGAACACAGAGAAACTTAACTTTAGTATTGTATGAATACCCAGCCTGATACAAAAGTTTCTTTTATTTAAAATATGTGAAACAGACAATAAATTTTGGTTAGCACTGATTATGACAGGCAGAATTCATTTTCATAAACTCTTTCTTTATAACTGCAATAATTCAGAGCTTATAATTAAAAATGACTATAGCAAATAAAATTTATTTCCCCCAACTTTCTACTAATTTGTGTGCATATTCAAGGCTTGTAGTCATCAATGACTATAATAACAGAATCCATTTTTTTAACTATTATCTTCTGTATCTCTTCCACTTATACTTTTTATCTATATAGATAAATTTGATAATAAATTTGCAAAGCTTTTGAGCCTGCATATTTTTTTCCAATAGCAGTATTCATGAAAGGGAAAGAGACAGAAATATTATAAAATAGTGGAGGAAAGGAAGAAATTTATGCTTCAGTTTAGAACATAGCTAGGCATCTATTCACTTTATATTTAGAAAATATAGATGATTATTTTATAATATATTTAAAATCCTTCAGGCCACTTCAGCATTATCTTCAGAGATCGGGAAAGCCCCAAGTTTAAAATATAGCCAGCTTTTTTTTGTATTTAAGGGATTCACATCCAGAAAAAAACTCAAATTTTTCTCAAGAATATGCCTAACTTAATGTAAACAATGCAGGAATATGTTAATTCACAAAATTAAGTTACAGTTTCTAAAAATAAGTTCAGAATTCTATTTGTTCAAATGCTACTTTCTTATTTAAAGGTCTTATACATATCATCTCTATGAAGACTTCTTAGGTCATTTTTATCTCTGTGCTTTTTAAAATTCTTCCAGTATTTCTATTGTAGCAGGCAGGCCTTCCCCTCTTTCTGGCTCAGCTGTGCTATCTGTGGAAAATCCCCAACCCCCCTCTCCTGACCTTCAAGAATGGGTAAAACTGCAGGCAAGCAAGATAAGACACATTCCTGGGATAGAAACCCCTTTCTCCTAGCCTTCAGGAACTGGTGAAGCTGCAAGTAGGCCCAATAAGACATTCCTGGGGTGGGGACCCCTCCCTTAATGGCTCAGGTTTGGGTCATTCTCAACTTAAATCAGCCAATTGTTTACCTTGTCTTTAACGTGTCAAAGAATCTATAAAAGCTAAGGTTGCCTTTTGTTCGGGGCTCAGACTTTCAGAGGCTACTCAGCTGAGCCCTATGGTCATAGCAAATAAAACCTGCTTCCTGAAACTATGGATCCTTAATCTCAGCCTGTTTTAACTTCACAAAACATTCCTGGAGGCCTGTGGCCTAGTTCCTGGCTTTCACACTACACTATTCCTTTATTATGTGACTGTTTTACACTATGCCCTGGTACAAGTATATTCTAACTAGAACATAAACTCTTTTAAGCCAAGAATTCAGTTTTTCTCTATTTATGACAGCATTTACTAATAGAAATATTCTAATTGATGTTAACAGATCAATGGCAAATTTAGATTCTTTCAAGTAGTTAGGTAACAAATGGCCAAATAACTAAAAATTAGGTTCTTTGAAATTCAGGTAATCCAAGTTATAAAAAATCCATTTATATTTTTATTAAACTTAATTGATTTCTTAAATAGAATATTTGAAGCATTGGTATATTTTTAATTTTATTATACTTTATATGTGTCATTATTATCAAGGACATTGCTCAGTTTGTGTAACCTGTTAGGCTATTTTAAGAGGAGTTTTGAAAATGTACTTGTAATATTAGTAAATTTGTTAGTAAGCTTATTTAAATTTAAGGAGAACATACCTAAGCAGAATAAAAGTGCATTTGTTCAATTCAAAAATTCATCATTCAATTCCTTCTATTCTTCTTACAATATTTTAAAATTATGGAGAACTTTAAAAGTACATTAACTATTAAGTTGTGGGAAATATATTGAACTCATTTAATTTGTCCCAAGTTAAATTTAGGAAAACTTTTTAATTGGTTGCACAGACAGAAAGATATCAGGCTTTTAAGGTTTGAATGTTTTAGGTAAGGGCCATGGAATTTTGAGAGTTTTTATGCTTTTCTTTTAACTATTTCTAATTATCCTATTTATTTTATTAAAAGTTGTTCCCAGGATCATTGGAAAAGGTTTTGCTTTTTCCAGAGGCAGCTCTTTGGCAGTTTTCTGTTGCCTTAGGGAAATTCCAGGGGCAAGAGGAAAATTCCAGAGGCAGTTTCTAATGTCCCCCTTTGTTTACAGTAATTACAAGATTAAAGTTTTTGAATCTTGCCATTTAGAGTTTTTTTTTCTTTTATTTAAAAAGTACCAATTTAAATATTTATATCAGGTACCTAAATATTTTTAAGCAGTTCAAATAGAGCTTGTTAAGAATTTTCTTATTAATTTGTTCTTATTATCCAAAGTCATAAGACCATACATTGAAAATGTATACACACACAAATAGGAAATTCATTACTTCAAAAGAAAAGCAGAAATACTTTTGAAAGAGATAAATAAAGGATTGAATATGTTATTTCATCTCATTTCTACTTTTTGCAGATTAATTTAACTCTTTTATCTTTGCCTTTAACTATAATAGCAGTATTTTCATTTTAAATTATAGTGAGGCCAGATTATGTTACAGAAATAAAACTTTTTTATAGACTTATAACCAAAATCTTTTCAATTTCTAATACAGCCCAAAGGTTTCCTTTCTAAAACAACTTCTGTAATTAGTAACCAGTTATGGACATTTGTCTAAACAAATGCAGGAACACAGTAATTAATAGACAAACTGAACACATCAGCTACAAACAGGTATTAAATATATTAATACATCAAATATATTAGTTAACAATTAAACAGACATGAAACACTGATCACACCAATTTAGAAGTTATTGGAGGACTCCTTAGCATTAAGGGAGTTTACTGAGGGATAAGAAGGCTTAGAGGTTTTTTATGATGGAGGCAAAGTAACAGAGTAGCACAAAGGAAGGACAACACTTTCATAGATTTGTGAAGCTTCAGAATAAGGGACTTTCAACCACATACCATTGTGCCAAATAAAATTATCAAGTTTGGTGTGGGTTTGTTAATCCAGAGTGCCATCTGGTGGTCAAAGATTTTGCTGCTCCAACGGGTATTGAGGGAGGCTTACAGATGTCTGCTCCATGGGAATCTTATGTGAGGCTTACAATCTCCTTGGGGACGTGAGGCTGACATGTGTTGAGGCTTTTCTCCTGGGTGCTCCTGAACAGTAGGCCAGAATACCACATAAAAGTGGGATGGGGTGTTCCCAGTTTGTTGTCTGGGATGAGGAAATTGCATACAGTTTTTTGGTCAAGGTGTCACCTGAGCTATTTTGACTGCTGCATGGGGTAAAATTCTCCCTGAGTATTACACTCCCTGAGTGTGGGACAGTTATGACTGAGCTCAGATTTTTAGGTCACCACCTCCCTGAGGTTGGTCAGGGTGTTTCCTGAACACTAGATATCCCCTGGAAAGTGAACAAAACTCTTAGGGGGAGGATCTGGGCAGAAAGACATCACTTACCTAGGGCTGAATTAGATGTAGATGTTTGAGTGCAGTGGAGGTGAGCCACTGTTGCATCAGGGTGGTCTGAGTCAGTGAACTCAAGCCATCAACTGCATGGAAACTTCAACAACTGTGTGACTCTGTGAACAGTGACTGGGAAGCTGCCCCATCGCCCTGAAGGGCTGGAGAGCTAAGTGTCAGTCTGACCTCTGTTGCCAGGTTTTGGCACCATTATTTAGACATGGAGTCATTAAGGATTCCACCTGGGATAGCAAGTCAAAGCTTAACAGATTTATTGAGGGGAGAAAGCAGGGAGAAAGCAGGTGGAGACTGAAAATGACTCCTGCCTGGAGATCCAGTGAAAAGAAAGAGAAAATGGCTCTGGCTTTTTGTCTTGGGAGCTGTATTTTAAAGGTAAAGTGATGCTGTGAGGAGAGAGTACCCACTAGGTGGTGCGTCATCCCTTGATTGGATGGGAGCTTGCTAACTTATGATTTGAGTGGTTACTGGGGTTCTGACACACTGCTCTGTTATCACCAACATGTCTGGGAGAAAGAAGCTGAAGAACTCTACCTAGATGCCTGAAAGAGGTACCTGTAAAATGGCATGTGCTTGTTATTTAATAAAATAATAGCCTAAAATGCTGCTTAGAATATAGACTTGATATTCCCACTGTGATATAAGATAAGCTCTTAAAGTGGTAAAAAAAAATAAAAAGAAATTCAAAATTGTCAATTGCTAAGAATGGTGAGCAAGTTTGGCAAGGTTACTCTTATTCTTTGAAATATTTCTGGTTTTACCATGAATGACTATGATTTGGAAACAAGGTTATATACAAGAAATAATGAATATTGTTACTATTATTAAAACCAGGGAATGAGAAACATTTACTGTCTAAAATGTTTTATATTTCCCTAAGCAGTACAAAGTATAAATATAGTGGAAATAACATAGAAGACTTGTAACTTATAGGATAATGAGAGAAATAATAGAAAGGAGAGATTACATAGTATTGAAAAATTAAAATATAATTGGAGAAATGTAGAAAAATTCAGGAAAGTGCAAAAACAGGGGTGGGGAGAGACAATGTAAAAAAAAAATACAGAGAACGTTAGAAGATACTCAACATCATTAGCCACGAAGCAGACGCAAGCAAAACTCCAATCAAATACAACTTTGTAACCAGTTTGATGTTGGTAATTAACAATATAATAATAACTATTGGTGAGGATGTGGTGAAATTGGAGCCCTCACATATTGCTGGTAAGAATGTAAAATTGTACAGCCACTTTGAAAACTGCTTGACAAACACTCAAAACATTAAACACCAAGGTAAGATTAGCAAGATGGATGACTAAAAAGTTGCAAATGCATGACTCCCCACAGAAATATTAAGAACCATTTAAAAACTGTAAAACCCAACTATCTGAAAACTCTGGAAAGCCATCACCAGTATACAGCAAACAAGTGAAGTTTGACTCAAGAAAAAGACAACCTAAAAATAGAAGGAAAGTGGCATGAACTTTTACTTGCCCTGGTTCCACCGCTTCCCACTAGGCCCTACCATCTGTGGATTGGAAGCCCAAGTTCTCAGTGAATGACCCTGGTATCTGGATATAGAGGGAGCAGAGCATATAAAATGTGCAAATTTACCCAACTATCATTTGATACTTGCAGGAATTTCAATTTACGGAATCAACCACTACTTTTTCTTTAAAAAAAAAAAAACAAATTGCTCATTATTCAAGTCTTTATTGTATAAAGCAGCATTATTTGAAATTTATTTTTTTATTTTAACTTACCTTCATTGGAACAGTTTTATGTAGTTTAACAAATTCATCAATTCTTAAAGCCACCACCACAAACAGGATACAAACTGATTCCAATACCCCCACAATTTTCTTCATGATAACTATTCATACTCAGATACACCTACCATCCTAAACCCATGACAATCACTGACCTATTTCTGTCCCTTACACTTTGCCTTTTTAAGTATACCATATTAAAGAACTATGCAGTTTGTAATCTTTTGAAACTGGCTTCTTTCACTTCATATAACACCTTTTTCAGTTTTTCAGTGTAACAGTAGTCTGCTTCTTTTCACTACTGAGAACAATTCAATATATGGAAGCATCAAGTTTGATTAAACATTCATCCATTAAAAGAAATTGTTTTGTTTTTACAAATATGAATAGTGTCATAAACAATCAAGTAGAGGTTTTTATGTCAACATAAGTTCTAATTTCTCTATGATAAATTGTTAGAAGTGGGGATGTATTCGACCTTATGGGAATTTAAAATTTAATTTTAAAAGAAACTCCTACACTTTGTCCAGAGTGACTGTATCATTTTATTGTTTTACAAGCAAAACAAGAGAGTTCAAGTTACCCCATTTCCTTGTCAGCACTTAGTATTGTCAGAATTATTTTCAGTCATTCTAATAGGTAGCAAAAATTTGCATTTTCTTGCCACCTAAGATACTTAATATATTGTAAGGTGTTTATTTGCTATTCACAGATTGTCTTTGGTGAAGTGTCTTTATTTACTGCAATTATATATTTGGTCATGTGTTTTCCTATTTTTAGTTTTGAATGTTGCTTATACATACTGAATGTAAGTCCAATGTGATGCATGTAATTGCAATTTTTTTTCTCATTCTGCTGCTTGCTTTTTATTTCCTTAAATGAGTCTTTTGCAGAGCATGTGTTTTGCATTTTGATGAAGTCCAGTTTAACCTTTGGTTTGTTTTTGGATCATGCATGAGGCAGTGAGCATAAATAAAATAAGGGCAGATACTCTTGCCATGGATGCTTTCCAGAGATTCAGCTTCTCATCCTTCCTTTTGCAGGATTCTTAATAAGAAGCAAGGAGAAAATAAAATAAAACAATTGAAATCTAGTTGAATATTTGTGGGTATATCTACCATTCAAAGATCAAGGATTCCCTGACTGACATAAGAATAAAATAATCTCTCCAAGTAGAATCAGGCTGTTAAGTCTCATATTGTCTTCACCACAGCTCAAGTAATCTGGGAGCACTGCTTGCCACAATAATCACTTCTAGCCCCACAAATCCTTCCTGTTATGAAAAGTAAATGAGTACTGCTTCAGCTTTTATTAGCATGGTAGAGCATAGAACACATGCTCAGGCATTCTTGGCCATGTATAATATACAAAACATATATTAATACAGCCTTAGAAAGTACACTTTACAAAACAATAATTTATCAAGTTATTACTTTTGAAATCAGAACTTAATATTTTATAAAAAATATTTTATATAAAGCCTAGAATCTAGTATTCTACTGACCCGAATCAGATTTCACCCTAAAACTATCCAATACCAGATCAAACATTTTATCTATTTTTTCTAAATCCAAGGGTGTCAACTATTCATTTTAAGAAAGCTGTAATTCTTTGTCATGTTACTCTACTAAAAATTAATGAACTTTCTGATGGAGAACCTCAATACTACCCACAAAACTACTACTTATTCATCCTTTGACACTATGGAATCACCTAGGTTGGATTTTTTTTCTAGGCATCAATTAAACACCAGTCTCTTAGTTCATGTTTTCTCATTGAGATAGACTAGATAGACAAAATTGTCTCTCTCAATTTAAAATCATATAGAGAAGGATAATTTACCAGTAGGAGATCATTATTTCATCAGTTTTTCTCTTTGCTTTAAAGAAAGTCTAAGATTATATCTAGAATTCTCTATTGCTCCAACATTCCACTAATGGCTCTGGAGGGAACCCCATTAAAAAGTGTTGCCAAAATTAATTGCATTGTGGATTCATTAGCTTCTATGTCTCCAGAGAGATTTCTATATATTCCCTTCAATAAAACCCCACCTCCTCTAGCATATTTTAAAACATGAAAAATGTGTATTTCTTTTGGATAACAGATTATTGGAAAACCTACCTCAATCAGCAATATTAGAACAATCATGAAATACATGCCATTTGAATTCCACAAAATAATATTTATGGGAGAATACTGATTGAGTTTTCCCATGCAAGGGATCCTAAGGCTTTGAATTGGGAAATGGATGGGTTTTGACCAGAAATAACCAAATATGAACTACCCTAATCCACAAAATATGAGAAAGGATACCCTATGACATTCTAGCTTTTCTTTCTTTCTTTTTAAAATTGCTTTGTGACTGTACTTGTGAGAATAATGGACTGCATTATCTATATTCACCAATTCTGGAAAATCTATAAAATATTCCTTAGGGCTGTATAACTGGTTTCCCCATATCCTTAACTTGCAGTCTCTGGATGGTGTTCATCTGTATTGTTACATAGAACTCAAGTTACAGAACTGTCACTTTTTCTATGTGTCCTGTGTAGAATCTACCTGTTTACTAGAAGGTGGTACCTTGAAATTCATGGGTTTTTTGTGATCATTGTTACTGTGAACATTTTTTAGTGACAGATTCCTCATTTGTAAATTATGTATAACAATACTGGTAAGAGGTTCACAGTTTGCATACAGCAAATTGGTTGTGCAAAAAATGCAGATTCTTTGTTTTCCAAATCCAATTTCATCTTGTTGTGGATGCTCCAAACCTACTGCCGCAGAAGCAAATGAAATTCCCCATTAACTATATACTGTATTTTCCAGGCTACAACGTGAATTTGGTTAATTCATGCTCTTTGGGTAAATGTTCAATCAATTCAAATCTTCCAAAAGATCTGTTCTTCTCTTGAACTTTTCCTCTTCACCCTATTTTCAAGGTGGCTTGTGGGTGATGGGGGATAACCTGTAATTGCTATTGAATTTGTTAGGTATAAGCAATTGGCACGTTGTGCTTCTCTGCTGGCACCTATTGACATCCTGCTGTGGCACACTCTTTGTCTTCACTGCCTTTGCAGATGAAGTATCCATGACATAGTGAAGTCCTAGCACTTACCTGCATTGATAATTTATCTTTCAGATCATACAACCATAACAATTGCTCTTTCTGCTTTGTCTTCAATGCAACCTGGGACATTGATGAAAATGCATTTCATCAATTCTTGCATTTTTAAATTTTGCCTCTATTTTCTAAAGTTTGGGAAAGCTGAGCTCAGAAACTGATCACAACTGCCTCAGGAGGGAACCAGGTAGATTTTTCATAGGCAGACTTCATCTGGAAGACACTACAATTATTCCAGTCTCAGGATGCACATGCACTTTCATCCTCATCTGCACTCTGGCTAACACCTTACACACAGTCTGTTTATTAATCAGCCTACACTTGTGGTTCACTGAAGGATCGCTAAGCCTATCTTCCTAGAACTGGTAGCAATAGATCATACACAGCTTCCCAAGTAAATATCTTTCAGGATGTTTAGCATCTGCTTCACTATGGCTCCAGGAGGTATTTTCTAGTCTTTTCATTTTGTAGGCAGGCCCTACTGTAGGTACCTATATAGGGCAGTATCAACTAGCTCAGAATTATTGGTAGATAAATACATTGGTAGATCATAAATCTAAAAACAGATCCCTAAATATTGAGGATATTCTTACTCTGGGCTGGACGTAATTTGTAAAGTCATTCACTCAGTCTTTGAATCATCAGATGAAATTGAGTTTCCAGTGTTAGGAGAAAAGATATATAGATGTTTTTCTATAGTAATAATAATAATTTAAAGTACATAATTATATGATGATGATGTTCATTCTAAAATACGTATTTTATTGAAATACAGCCTTAGAAAGTACACTTTACAAAACAATAATTTATCAAGTTATTATTTTTGAAATCAGAACTTGAAAAAGTCAGGCATAGAACTTCCGGATTCATATATTTACTCTTAATCAATGCTTTAGCTTGCTAAGGCTACTGGAATACAATACACTAGAGATGGATTGGCTTTATAAAGGGGATTTATTTAGTTACAAATTTACAATTTCTTAGAGGAAAGGCAGCTGGATCTCCTCTGGCTTTCTTTGTCACATGGGAAGTCTCACAGTGATGTTTGCTGGCCTTCTTTCCTGGGTTCTGGGCTCACTGGCCTTTTTCAGGGCATTTCCTCTATTCATCTCCAAAATGTCTGGTTCTTCGTCAGCTCTGAGCTCTGAGTTGAGCTGTGTTGGGCTGCTAAGCTACTTCTCTCTCTTATGACTCTTCCTTTCAAGACTTCAACTCTCTTCTGTCTCTTCCTTTCAAGCCTCCAACTAATTGAACTAAACTTCATTCATCCCAGAAGGCACCAACCCTTAGCCAACCACAGATGTAATCACCCATAGATGAAATTCACATCTGGCCAAGTTGACACCTGACCTAACTACTATAATCAAATTTATCTGCAATCATCATTTTTAGGATGTGCAATTAAAAGTTTATCACTATGGCTTTATTTATTAGTAACAATTAAAATTCTGTTATGCCAAATTTAAGCCAAGGAGGACCTAATAGAGTCAATTTGCATAAAGGAGGAAGGGGTGGGTTGTGATTAACTTACCATAGAGCTTGTTTGTTGTTTTAACTGTGAATTGAAACCAAGTATCACTATGAAAAAAACTATTTTGTGACTCAATAATAAATTTACCAATGAGGAAATTACCATCTAGTATTTTATGGCCATTAAGGTTAATAATATACTATGCATTTCAATAATTTGTTTATTCTTCCCCAAACACAATGAAGTGTTCTAAATACTTGTCTTTGTTACTTATTTTTATTACCATAAAAAGCAACTTTCTGTAGCTTATTGTTGTTTATATAATCAACAACATATAATAGAGAATTAATGAAGTGGAGATTGATTATATATATATATTGCCCTGTCCCCCCTCACCCTATTGGCAGGCACTGGGAATCAAACCCGAGTCTCCGGCATGGCAGGCAAGAATTTTGTCTGCAGAGCCACCATCACACTGCCCAATTACCTATATTTTTTAAATAATAAAAGCAACTACTTTTTTCACTACTAAATTGATTCTGCAAAGGGCCTGTATATGTGAGGGATAACTTTTTAGCCATTTATTATTAAGTGTATCTTTTATGGTTCTTTGTGCAGCATATAAGCACTTTAAAGGTATTTGAAATCATATAACAAATTGGTATCTATTTTTATTTTTACCTACAGACATAAAAATTCAGCATGTCAAATGATACCTCAATTACAGGAGTTTATTCTTCTAGGGCTTACAGATGATCCAGTTACAAATTGTGATATTCTCCTTTATGTTGTTCATATACTTATTGAGGGTAAGTGGAAAGATGACCATAATCACATTAACATTAACAACTGTTTCTTTGAAGACTCCCATGGATTTCTTCCTCAGATGTTTCTCTCTCTTACAGCTTTCATATACAACAGCCTGTATTCCTAAATTACTGGTCAGCATTGCTATAAGACCACATCCATTTCCTAGAATACTTGAATGACTTAAGTATCTTTTTTAATCATTCTGGAATCAACAGAGGTTGCTATGCCCTATGATGGCTATGTGCTATCAGCAAACCTCTAAGCATAGTGAACAACTAAGTCTGCAACAGGCTTATAATCAGTGCCTGGTTGGATGGATTCCTCATTATCTTTCCCCCTGTGATTATAGGTCTCCAACTGGATTTCTGTGACTCTGAAATTATTGACCACTTCAGCTGTGACTCTTTTCCTTTGCTGCTGATCTCTGGCACAGGCACAGCATTCCTAGAGCCCATGGCATTCTTCTTAGAGGTACTCACACTATGGTAACTTTGACCTCGGTGATTATCTCCTATGCATTTATCCTTAGATTCCCTCTGGCCAGCAAAGATAAAAGGCCTTATCCGCTTTCCAGTTGTCCCATATGATTGTAGTTTCCATTCTGTATGAGAGCTGCATTTTCATTTTCAGCAAAAGAAGCAGTGGCTTTCAGCAAAGGTGAAGCAGTACTGAGCCTTGTTCCCATTCTGAATCCCTGCAGTTGTACCTTCAGGAACAAGCAGGTGAAACAAGCCCTTAAGGACTTGATCAAAAGAGTGTTATTGTAAAAGAAAAGCTAACTATTATTAACGCTGTACCCCAAATCACAAACAAACAGAAATCATTGTTCTAGGTGGTGGAATACCCAAGGGAATAAAGCACAAAAAGTTTCCTGTTATGGCACAGTTAACTTTTAAGAGAAAGCATAACTAATGAGTAAGTCACCGAATCCTCTAGTAAGAGTTTCGAGAAAAGGAAATACAGAAAGAAGAACGGAGGGATCAGGCTTCAATTTAAATAGGCTCTTCACAGTAATTTTAAAGTTCCTTTTGATTGTATTTTTCTATATTCAAATTTATATCCTTGTATAATGTTTTTCCTTTCCTCTAATTTTCCCAGGTCCATTTGCTCATCTGTTTTGCACATACCAAATACAGGAAGATTGTGAAGTGTGACAAAGAAATAAAAAGGAAAGAGAGGAAGGAAGGATGAAGGAAGGAAAGAAAGGTGGAAGGAAAGAAGGAAGAAAGGATGGAATGATAGCATTTTTTCTTTGCTTCAAGGTAATAGGTGGCAAGTCTTAGACACAGTGTTCAAATCATTCCTGAAAATAACTTAAAGAAAACTGCACAGCCTTCATTTAAAAATGGAATGAGCCTTACTTTTGAAACCTATAAACAGTTTTTCAGGATTTCTATTTTTTGGAAAGGGCTGTTTCCACCTCACTCTTATTCTCTATTCTGTTTAATAAAATATTCAGAATACATATCAGAAAAAGAGCTGAGAAACAATGTTCTTAGGCTGTGAAGATAGGATACTTTAAGCTGTCTGGATTACTGCTCCATCAACCCTGCTTTGTCAAAAATATTTATCTACATCCATTAAGATTATGCACCCTGATAAACAGATAGCAGTAGAGGAACAGGTGTTGGAGAGATTGATATACTCTCACAAAATTGCTATAAACAGGGTTAACAGGAAAAAAATGATATATTATAAAATTTCCTTATGTAATAGAGGAGGTGTGAGATGATAAAATTCAGCCAAAATCCCATAAAATTAATGCAGGTTTCATTCATATCCATTAACATGTATAAAAGGATCAAAGAATATGATCTTATTGGCCCACAAATAAGGAGAATACATGGACAAATTATACACCTTTGCTATAAGCAAATAATCACTCTAAATAGCTCATGTTAATAATTAGTAGGAATGAAAATACCAGAATTAAATGAGAAATTTAAGGCATGGAAAATTAAAAATAAATGGTTGAAAATGAAACTAAAGATATATGGAAATTAACTAAAAATAAAAATACAAGCTTTATACAGCATTTCATTACTAAAAATCTTCTGCAATGCTAATACTATAAAACTTGTGAGATAAAATCATAAAATTTGTAAGACTAAAATACTCCTAGTTCTACTAAAACACAGCAAAATTGTGTAGTTTTATTTTACCAAGGTAGTAATGATTCTATGTGTAACTATATAATAACACTTCTGAAAAAATTCATTGAAAAAAGTATGGATTAGCAAATATTCATGAAGTATCAAAAATTTTTAATATACGTTTTCACTATAGTAACCTTAAAAAATATTTTTTATTAAAAAAATTTTCTAAAAGTGTTGCCTCCAAATATTCTCATGACTTTATGAATATCCGTTTGTAAACTTAAAATGTTTAAAAATTCATTCATTGTATAAGTTTAAGTAAACAGTTTCAGATCACAAAATATTTGAAAATATTATAGTTATTATATATAAACTATCCATAACATATATGCATGGATTTTCTATAAATCCTAATACAAGAAATCAATGCAGAAAAGGAAAACATACTAGGACAAGAAGAGGAAAACAAAGAGATTGATTATAAGGACATTTTATGATAATGCATCATATTATCCTTCAAATAGGTAAGATAAGAAAGCTACTTATGGAGATCACAAAAGAAACTATACCAAAGCCCTGAAAAATACATGTTAAATGAAAATTAAAATCTTAGTCAATGTTAAATAGTAGTATCACTCATATTAATGACAATACAATAATGCCACCTACCTTCACTACTATTCATTAATTCCTCCAGAGAATTAGCAAATTGCAAAACATAAAAAATAGAGGTATTATCCATGAATATTTAAAATAAGAATATAAATAGCCTATTCATTTTATGAACATTTCTGAATAGTTTAAACTGAGTAGTAATTATTATTTAACTATTTAGCAGAATTCACCAGTGGAATCTTTGGCTTTTCAGTATCTTTGTTATGTGGCAAATTTAATTTTGCTACTAATAATTTCTTTTTTTTAACTAATAATAGAAGTTCTACCTCTATTTAGACTGTGTGTTTCTTGAGTCAATTTCAGTAAATGCTGTCTTTCTAGGAAATTTCCCATTTCATCTAATTTATCAAATTTGTTGGAATACAGTTTTACAGCACCACTTCAGCTGTATCACATCAGTTTTAGTATGGTAAGTCTTCATTTTCCTTTGCCTGAAGTTATTTATAATTTCTCTCTTCATTTATTTTTAGGCCCATTAATTATCTGGAACTGTTCCTTTTGTTTCCACATATTTGTACTTTCCCCAATTTCTTTCTGTTATTATATCTATTTAATTCTATCATGAATGGAGGTGGGCCATGGTGACTCAGCAGGCAGAGTTGTCACCTGCCATGCTGAAGAACTGAGTTTAATTCCCGGTGCCTGTCCATGCAAAAAAAAAAATAAAAGATTCTATTTGTGAATGGAGAAAATACTTTCTATAATTTCAATCTTTGTAAATTTATTGGGACTACTTTTATTGTTTATTCTGAAGAATATTCCATTTACACTTGAGAAGAATATATGTTTTGATGTTGATGAATGACATGCTCTGTTAGTGACTGGAAGGGATTATTAGTGTATGCTGTTCATGTCCTCTATATTCTTACTGATCTTTTGCCTAATTTTTCTATTGATTAATGAAAGTGGGGTATTAACAACTCCAACTATTATTATTGAATTGTCTATATCTCTCTTTAAGTCTGACAAATTTAGTTTCATTTAATTATGGGCACTCTTGTTAGGTGCTTAGATGTTTATAATTACTATATATTTCTCATGATTTTCCTCTTATCATTATGCAATATCACATTTTATCAGTAATAACATTTTTATGTTATTTCCCCTGATATTTGTATAGCCCTTCTGGGTAGAAACTCTGGTACTAACCACTCCCCTCCCTGGGGATTTTTGAGGTTTTCTGTTTTGTTTTGCTTTCATTTTTGGTGGCTTCTCTGGACTATTTTAATGAAGTCTATTTCCCTCATAGTGTGAGGATGCAGCCTTGGGTATACACAGTCACACTAGGAAGAGAGTGGTTTTATCAAGGCTCTCTTTGACTAATACTTGGAGCCCTCTATTAAGCTGTGACCTCTGTTGGTTTTGTACCAACTCTCAGGTTCTACTAATTGCTGACTGATTTCTTTCTTGTTTTCCAGATTGGCATGGGGATATAAATTGCCTCACAGTCTGATCCAATTAAATTCAGGCCCCTCTGAAGTGATAGTTTTGAGATTTGTCTTGTGGATATTTTCGATTGGGAGTGTTCTTAGTTTCCTCTCTTCCTTATTCTCCAATAAACTAACTGGCCTATGGTCTGGCTTCTTGCTCTCATGGAATTACCAGTTTCCACTTACTTGTTTTACACCAAAATCTCCATTGTTTTAAAAAGGTTCCTTAGGTGTGAACTTTCCCACACTCTGTTCCAAATGAAATCAGTCCTTTGGAAAACTTCAGAGCTTTCTACCCTTATGATCTGCCTTCCCACACAGGCAATATCTCTGCACAACTGCTCTGGAAAGGAGTAGGTTCAGTGACCTTCTTCTAATGAACTAAGACTCCTCCTTTATTATCAGGGTGAGAGGCTGGGGTGGCAACCTCTGGTTCTCCAATCTTTCCTCCCCAAGCTGGAAACTTCACCTTAGAAGTGAGGTAGAGCAAAGGTGACTAATGATACCGGTGTTCTGATAAAACTGCCACACCTGGGGTAAAGCTTCTGCCCTAAAGTGGAGGATGCCTATGACCTATTGCTCTATCTGGAATTTAGACTCTTCAACATAGAGCTGATGGGTAGAGACACACTGGTGGGCTCTGCTTCATGGGGAATGCCATAGCTATTAACTGGAGAGATGCAAGAGGAAGCAGTCCAAGTTCTTGGTCACATCTAGCATGAAGATTCCTTCATGAACATGTAGGAGGAAGAAAGTATGAAGCAAGTAATGGATCAAGTGCAACAGGTTCTCACTCTCTTACAGAAGTTTAGTAGCTATTCTTGAATAAATATTGCTTGCCTTTGCTTTGTATTCTTTGGACAATTTTCAGAGACTTTACATGCTTGTTTTAAAAGTAATTTTCACTGCGTATGGTTGTTTTGCTGAGGAGTAGGTCCATAGAGCTCCAAATGTCACTGATATTCTAGAATTGAAGTCCCCTGACATTTACATTTAATTATTTGTATAGTTTCCATCACTCTGCTGAAAATACCAATTGGAACAGGCATGTTGTCTACTTTTTCCTATTAGAGCCTCTAATATATGAGGCATTGTTTTAGTTTGCTTGATTGCTCAAAGCAAATATCATTAAATGGGTCATGTTAAAGAGCAGGAAATTTTTACCTTATAGTTTTGAGACTGGAAAAGTGTCCAATCAGAGCATCACCAAATTGATACTCTCTTCCCAAAGCTGTGTCATTTTGGGACTGGCTCCTGGTGACCCTTGGTATTTAGCTTGTCATGTGGCAAGGCACATGGTGGCATCTAATGGTCTTTCTTCTCTTCTAGGTTTCATCTCAACTTATTGCTACATACAATATTTTTTCCTGAATTTCATTCTTCTATAAAGGATTCCAGTATTCATATTAAGATCCATCCTGATTGAGGTGGGTCACACATTAACTAAGTAACCTCATCTAAAGGTCCTAACTAAATTGGGTTCACAAATACAGGAATTGAACAAATTTAAGACCATTAAGCTTTTCTGGGTTCTACAGCTTCAAACAACCATACTTCATCCTCTGAAACCCCCAAATCCATCGACTTTTCACATATAAAATACATAATTTTCTTCAGAGCACCCCAAAAGCCTTAAGTTTCTTTAGTAACAATACTAAGCACAAAGTCTCATAAAAATCAATCATGAGTATGGTCTGTTCTGTGGCATAATTGCTCTCTATCAGTGAACCTGGGCTAGAGAACACTGTTAATAGAGAACAAGTTGTCTGCTACAATATACAATGGAGGGAAATGGATATTTTCATTCCCATGGGGAGAAATTGAAAGGAAAACAGGACTCACGGGTCCTATCAGTTCTGAAATCTAGCCAGTCAGACTCCAGTAGATTTCAAAGCCTTTGAGTCACTTATGGAACAATGTTTTGTCCTCAGGACCTAAAGATCAGGCTTATCCCTTCTAAGCACTTGCACAGGGGCAATGCTCCCCTAGACCACTGGGATGAAGGCCCCACCTTCTCAGAACAGTGGAGTGACAAAAGTCTTCCTGAACAATAAGCTGAAGGCCTGTCCTCTCCCAGCCTCTGGGAAGACTCACTTTTTCTACACACATGTGTGGGCCTGCTCTCATGGCTGTAGATGATGTCTTTGGTCCAGACCTCAGATTCCACAGGTCTCTGTTCTAGTCTACCAGAGATGACAGAATGCAACATACCAGAAATGGGTTGGCTTTGAATAAAAGGAGATTTATTTAGTTAGAAACATATAGTTCTTCAGAGGAAAGGCAACTAACTTTCAACTGAGGTTCTTTCTTATGTGGGAAGGCATAGGGTGATCTCTGCTGGCCTTCTCTCCAGGCTTCTAGGTTCCAACTTTCTCTAGAGTGATTCCTTTCTGCATCTCCAAAGGCCTGGGCTGAGCTGCAAGTGCTGAGATTAGGTTTCCTGAGCTGCTTGGGCTGTACTATGTTAAGGGCTCACATTTAAGCATCCAGTCAATTAAATCAAACATCATTCATTGCAGCAGGCTGCCTCCTAGCCAACTTCAGATGTAATCAGCCACGGATGAGGTTCACATGCCATTGGCTCATGTCCATAGCAATAGAACTAGATACCTTCAGCTGGCCAAATTGACACCTGAACCTAACTACCACATGTCCACCCCTTGTCAACTTGGCCATTATACACATCACCTTAAATGCTATTAAAATGGCAAAAAATTCTCTTCCAGCTGTGGACCTATGAATATCAAAACAAGTTATCTGGTGCCAATATGCAAAGGAGGGACAGTCACAGGATACAGGTTTTCATTTCCATAGGGAGAAATTAGAAGGAACACAGGAGCCACAAGATCCAAACAGTTCTGAAAACCTGCAGGACAAACACCATTGGATTTCAAAGTCTGAAGTCATTTATCCTTCTCCTTTAGAAAGTGGCAGACCCACTCTTTCCAAGGGTCTATGCAATGGCCCACCTCTTTCTGAATCAACCTTGGGGAACACTGAGGAAACCACCTTTTTCCTTGGCTTCACCCTCTCCAAGCTTTGGGGCCACACCTGGGCTCTCTGCCATTTCTGGGGCACACGCTCAACCCCCCCATGTGGAGGTAGCCAGGCTCTCCCCAGTTCCCAAGGAGTGTGCTATACCTTCTCTAAGGCCTGAGGCAGCACAACTCTTCCACCGTAAGGAGGTGAGAGACTCATCCTCTGCTGCCAGGGCAAACTCACCCTCTCCATGTATTGGGTGGGTCCAATCTCCTGGCCCAAGTGTTCTTGGTTTCAGACCCAACCTTCCATGATTCTCACTCTGCAAACTAAAATTTGCCCCTTTTGTGTCCCCCTTTGTCCAGGTAGGCAGTGGTCCCATTCACACCAACAGTCTCTTCAAGCACTCCAGGACATCTCCATCATACTCTTCTTAGTTCCTCTAAAATCTTCCCCTTATCCATCTGAGAAACCATACATATCTGGTATTTGCAAACCACTGCAGCACCCCACTTCTCCAGTACCAAATCTGTTCTAGTTTGCGAGCTGTTGGAATGCAACTCACCAGAAATTGGTGGATTGGAGATAAATAAAAGGGGATTTATTTAGTTAAAAATATATAGTTCTGCAGAGGAAAGGCAGCTAATTTTCAACTGAGATTTTTTCTTACATGGGTGATCGCACAGGGCAATCTTTGCTGACCTTCTCTCCAGGCCTCTGGGTTCCAACAACTTTCCCTGGAGTCATTCCTTTCTGCATCTCCAAAGGCCTAGGCTGAGCTCCAAGGGCTGAGATGAGAGATGCTGAGATGCTTGGGCTGGGCTACATAGAGCTCTCTCATTTAAGCTTCCAGCCAATTAAATCAAACATTATTCATTGCAGCAGGCATGCTTCCTAGCTGTCTGCAGATGTAATCAGCAACAGATGAGGTTCACATGCCATTGGCTCATGTCCATAGCAATAGAAGTAGGCACCTTCAGTTGGCCAAGTTGACACCTGATCTAACTGCCACAGTCTCTTTAAGTGTTTTTTCCTTCAATTTGTCCCTTCTCTGTCCTTTTTAGTCCAGGCTTGCAGTGATTTAATTCATACAAATTATGCAAAAACCTTGTCAGTTTTGCATATAGAATACAGAGGTCCAAACCGTCAGACAAAAGGACTTTTCACAGATCTTTCCTGGATTACTGCATTTCTAATCCTGGGTTACACAGATATTACTGACTAGTTGCATGTTCAGTTAAACCCTGGCCTGGAAAACTATTCTCTGGGAACACAGTCTCCAAAAGCTCAGAATTTTCCAAACCATCAGTTTTCAGTTTCCTTATGCCCAGGTAATAGTTAAACTTTATGTTCTGTTTATCCATTTCCTTTCCCATTTTATGATAAGCTGCAAGGGGAAACCAGGTTGTAATTGCAATACTTAGCTTACAAATCTTCTCAGCTAAATGTGTAAGTTCTGCCTTTTATCAACATTAGTACTCAATTTTGCCAAGTTTTCTGTCACATTAAAACAAGGATTGCATTTCCTACAGTTTCTGATAGTATCTTCATCATTTCCTGCTAAGGCCTCATTGGAAGTAATTTTGGCATATTTCTACCATCAGTCTCTTCAAAGCAATATATACTTTTTTTATGTTAAACACCTCTCAATTCTTCTAGCCTCCATGCATTACCCATTTCCAGAGCCATTTCCACAATTTGGGGAATAGTAGCCCCTGACTCTATTGGTACCAAAATCTGTTTAGTTTTCTAGGCTGCTCAAAGAAAATTCTATAAAATGGATCTTTTTTTTTTCAAAGAAAAAATTTTTTTATTAATTAAAAAAAGATTAAATAACACAACATTTAGAAATCATTCCATTCTACATATGTAATCAGTAATTCTTAGTATCATCACATAGATGTATGATCATCATTTCTTGGTACATTTGCATCGATTTAGAAAAAGAAATAGCAAGACAACAGAAAAAGAAATAAAATGATAATATACAGAAAAAATAAAAATAAAAAATAAAAAAATATATATAAAAACAAACAAACAAAAAACTATAGCTCAGATGCAGCTTCATTCAGTGTTTTAACATAATTACATTACAATTAGGTAGTTTTGTGCTGTCCATTTCTGAGTTTTTGTATCTAGTCCTGTTGCACAGTCTGTATCCCTTCAGCTCCAATTACCCATTATCTTACCCTGTTTCTAACTCCTGATGGTCTCTGCTACCAATGACATATTTCAAGTTTATTCTCGAATGTCGGTTCACATCAGTGGGACCATACAGTATTTGTCCTTTAGTTTTTGGCTAGACTCACTCAGCATAATGTTCTCTAGGTCCATCCATGTTATTACATGCTTCATAAGTTTATTCTGTCTTAAAGCTGCATAATATTCCACCATATGTATGTACCACAGTTTGTTTAGCCACTCTTCTGTTGATGGACATTTTGGCTGTTTCCATCTCTTTACAATAGTAAATAATGCTGCTATAAACATTGGTGTGCAAATGTCCGTTTGTGTCTTTGCCCTTAAGTCCTCTGAGTAGATACCTAGCAATGGTATTGCTGTGTCGTATGGCAACTCTATATTCAGTTTTTTGAGGAACCGCCAAACTGCCTTCCACAGTGGTTGCACCATTTGACATTCCCACCAACAGTGGATAAGTGTGCCTCTTTCTCCTCATCCTCTCCAGCACTTGTCATTTTCTGTTTGTTGATAATGGCTATTCTGGCGGGTGTGAGATGATATCTCATTGTGGTTTTGATTTGCATTTCTCTAATGGCCAGGGACATTGAGCATCTCTTCATGTGCCTTTTGGCCATTTGTATTTCCTCTTCTGAGAAGTGTCTGTTCAAATCTTTTTCCCATTTTGTAATTGGGTTGGCTGTCTTTTTGTTGTTGAGTTGAACAATCTCTTTATAAATTCTGGATACTAGACTTTTATCTGATATTTCGCTTCCAAATACTGTCTCCCATTGTGTAGGCTGTCTTTCTACTTTCTTGATAAAGTTCTTTGATGCACAAAAGTGTTTAATTTTGAGGAGCTCCCATTTATTTCTTTCTTCAGTGCTCTTGCTTTAGGTTTAAGGTTCATAAAACTGCCTCCAATTGTAAGTTTCATAAGATATCTCCCTACATTTTCCTCTAACTGTTTTATGGTCTTAGACCTAATGCTTAGATCTTTGATCCATTTTGAGTTAACTTTTGTATAGGGTGTGAGATATGGGTCCTCTTCCATTCTTTTGCATATGGATATCCAGTTCTCTAGGCACCATTTATTGAAGAGACTGTTCTGTCCCAGGTGAATTGGCTTGACTACCTTATCAAAGTTCAAATGTCCATAGATGGTAGGGTCTATATCTGAGCACTCTATTCGATTCCATTGATTGATATACCTATCTTTATGTCAGTACCATGCTGTTTTGACCACGGTGGCTTCATAATATGCCTTAAAGTCTGGCAGCTTGAGACCTCCAGCTTCGTTTTTTTTCCTCAAGATACTTTTAGCAATTTGGGTCACCCTACCCTTCCAGATAAATTTGCTTATTGGTTTTTCTATTTCTGAAAAATAAGTTGTTGGGATTTTGATTGGTATTGCATTGAATCTGTAAATCAATTTAGGTAGGATTGACATCTTAACTACATTTAGTCTTCCAATCCATGATCACGGTATGCCCTTCCATCTATTTAGGTCTTCTGTGATTTCTTTTAACAGTTTTTTGTAGTTTTCTTTATATAGGTTTTTTGTCTCTTTAGTTAAATTTATTCCTAAGTACTTTATTCTTTTAGTTGCAATTGTAAATGGAATTCATTTCTTGATTTCCCCCTCACCTTGTTCATTGCTAGTGTATAGAAACACTACGGATTTTTGAAAGTTGATCTTGTAACCTGCTACTTTGCTGTACACATTTATTAGCTCTAGTAGTTTTGTTGTGATTTTTCCGGGTTTTCGACGTATAGTATCATATCATCTGCAAACAGTGAGAGTTTTACTTCTTCCCTTCCAATTTTGATGCCTTGTATTTCTTTTTCTTGTCTAATTGCTCTGTTTAGAACCTTCAACACAATGTTGAATAATAGTGGTGATAATGGACATCCTTGTCTTGTTCCTGATCTTAGGGGGAAAGTTTTCAATTTTTCCCCATTGAGGATGATATTAGCTGTGGGTTTTTCATACATTCCCTCTATCATTTTAAGGAAGTTCCCTTGTATTCCTATCCTTTGAAGTGTTTTCAACAGGAAAGGATGTTGAATCTTGTCAAATGCCTTCCCTGCATCAATTGAGATGATCATGTGATTTTTCTGCTTTGATTTGTTGATATGGTGTATTACATTAATTGATTTTCTTATGTTGTACCATCCTTGCATACCTGGGATGAATCTTACTTGGTCATGATGTATAATTCTTTTAATGTGTTGCTGGATTAGATTTGCTAGAATTTTGTTGAGGATTTTTGCATGTATATTCATGAGAGAGATTGGTCTGTAATTTCCTTTTTTTGTAATATCTTTGCCTGGTTTTGGTATGAGGGTGATGTTGGCTTCATAGAATGAATTATGTAGCTTTCCCTCCACCTCAATTTTTTTGAAGAGTTTGAGCAGAGTTGGTACTAATTCTTTCTGGAATGTTTGGTAGAATTCACATATGAAGCCGTCTGGTCCTGGACTTTTCTTTTTGGGAAGCTTTTGAATGACTGATTCAATTTCTTTACTTGTGATTGGTTTGTTGAGGTCATCTATTTCTTCTTGAGTCAGAGTTGGTTGTTCATGCCTCTCTAGGAACTTGTCCGTTTCATCTACATTGTTGTATTTATTAGCATAAAGTTGCTCATAGTATCCTATTATTGCCTCCTTTATTTCTGTGAGGTCAGTGGTTATGTCTCCTCTTCCATTTCTGATCTTATTTATTTGCATCCTCTCTCTTCTTCTTTTTGTCAATCTTGCTAAGGGCCCATCAATCTAATTGATTTTCTCATAGAACCAACTTCTGGTCTCATTGATTTTCTCTATTGTTTTCATGTTCTCAATTTCATTTATTTCTGCTCTAATCTTTGTTATTTCTTTCCTTTTGCTTGCTTTGGGGTTAGTTTGCATTTCTTTCTCTGGTTCTTCCAAGTGGACAGTTTTTTCCTGAATTTTTGCTTTTTCTTCTTTTCTGATATAGGCATAGGGCAATAAATTTCCCTCTTAGCACTGCCTTTGCTGCATCCCATAGGTTTTGATATGTTGGGTTTTCATTTTCATTCGCCTTGAGATATTTACTAATTTCTCTTGTAATTTCTTCTTTGACCCACTCGTTATTTAAGAGTGTGTTGTTGAGCCTCCACATATTTGTGAATTTTCTGGCACTTTGCCTATTATTGATTTCCAACTTCATTGCTTTATGATCTGAGAAGGTGTTGTGTATAATTTCAATCTTTTTAAATTTGTTGGGATTTGCTTTGTGACCCAGCATATGGTCTATCTTTGAGAATGATCCATGAGCACTTGAGAAAAAGGCGTATCCTGCTGTTGTGGGGTGTAATGTCCTATAAATGTCTGTTAAGTCTAGCTCATTTATTGTAATATTCAAATTCTCTGTTTCTTTATTGATCCTTTGTCTAGATTTTCTGTCCATTGATGAGAGTGGCAAATTGAAGTCTCCAACTATTATTGTAGATGTGTCTATTTCCCTTTTCAGTGATTGCAGTGTATTCCTCACGTATTTTGGGGCATTCTGATTCGGTGCATAAATATTTATGATCGTTATGTCTTCTTGTTTAATTGTTCCTTTTATTAGTAGATAGTATTCTTCTTTGTCTCTTTTAACTGTTTTACATTTGAAGTCTAATTTGTTGGATATTAATATAGCTACTCCTGCTCTTTTCTGGTTGTTATTTGCATGAAATATCTTTTCCCAACCTTTCACTTTCAACCTATGTTTATCTTTGGGTCTAAGATGTGTTTCCTGTAGACAGCATATAGTAGGATCCTGTTTTTTAATCCCTTCTGCCAGTCTATGTCTTTTGATTGGAGAATTCAGTCCATTAACATTTAGTGTTATTACTGTTTGGGTAATAGTTTCCTCTACCATTTTGCCTTTTGTATTATATATATCATATCTGATTTTCTTTCTTTCTACACTCTTCTCCATACCTCTCTCTTCTGTCTTTTCATATCTGACTCTAGTGCTCCCTTTAGTATTTCTTGCAGAGCTGTTCTCTTGGTCACAAATTCTCTCAGTGACTTTTTGTCTGAAAACGTTTTGATTTCTCCCTCATTTTTGAAGGACAATTTTGCTGGATATAGAAGTCTTGGTTGGCAGTTTTTCTCTTTTAGTAATTTAAATATAGCATCCCACTGTCTTCTGGCTTCCATGGTTTCTGCTGAGAAATCTACACATAGTCTTATTGGGTTTCCCTTGTATGTGATGGATTGTTTTTCTCTTGCTGCTTTCAAGATCCTCTCTTTCTCTTTGACCTCTGACATTCTAACTAGTAAGTGTCTTGGAGAATGCCTATTTGGGTCTATTCTCTTTGGGATGTGCTGCACTTCTTGGATCTGTAATTTTAGGTCTTTCATAAGAGTTGGTAAATTTTCAGTGATAATTTCTTCCATTAGTTTTTCTCCTCCTTTTCCCTCCTCTTCTCCTTCTGGGACACCCACAACATGTATATTTGTATGCTTCATATTATCATTCAATTCCCTGAGCCCCTGCTCAAATTTTTCCATTCTTTTCCTTGTAGTTTCTGTTTCTTTTTGGATTTCAGATGTTCCATCCTCCAGTTCAGTAATTCTAACCTCTGTCTCTTGAAATCTACCATTGTAGGTTTCCATTGTTTTTTTCATCTCTTTTACCATATCTTTCATTCCCATAAGTTCTGTGATTTGTTTTTTCAGACTTTCCATTTCTTCTTTTTGTTGATCCCATACCTTCTTCATGTCCTCCCTCAATTTATTGATTTGGTTTTTGAAGAGATTTTCCATTTCTGTTCGTATATTCAGAATTAGTTGTCTCAGCTCCTGTATCTCATTTGAGCTATTGGTTTGTTCCTCTGACTGGGCCATATCTTCAATTTTCCTGGTGTGATTTGTTATTTTTTGCTGGCATCTGGGCATTTAATCAGATTTCCCTGAGTGTGGGACCCCGCAGGTTGAAAGACTTTCCTGTGAAGTCTCTGGGCTCTGTTTTTTTATCCTGCCCAGTATGTGGTGCTTGTCTGCCTGTGGGTCCCACCAGCAAAAGATGTTGTGGCTCCTTTAACTTTGGAAGACTCTCACTGCTGGGTGTGTGGAGGAGACAGAGGAAAGGTTGTAGGTTGGTTTTAATGGCTTCAAATTGTGACGTCCTGGGATCTGAGTTCCTTGAGAGAGGGATTCCACCTGAATTGTGTTTCACCCCTCCCGCGGGGAAGGTTCAGGTGGTAGAGAGCCCTGAAAGCAGCCTGTTTCTGCATTTGGGGCAGTTGTAACCTATGTAATCACAGCGCTGAGCCCAGAGGCAATGAAGCCTCCATAGAATCAGCCGCAGAAGGCTCTGTTTCGCCCCCTTTCCTCTTTTTCAGTTAGCCCAATTGGCGATTTCCACCTTGATCAGTTTCGCCTGAGCTAAGGGCTTATTTTTAGTGTCAGAAGTTGTTCATTAATGCCACTGTTGGTGTTAGGTTGGGCTCAGTCTCTACTACTGTTGGAGACTCTTTCCTTTCCCTCCGGGAAGTCACCTGTCGGGGAGAAGCACCAGCCACCGCGGCTTGGGGAACCACTGTTCGGATGCCCCCAGCCTGCCCAGGAAGCCACGTGTGTGGAAGTGACTGTGGTCGTCAGCCACCATGGCTTGGGTGACCACTTTTCCAAGGCTCCCAGCCAGCCCGGGAAGCCACGTGTGGGGGAGGGATGCCGGCCGCCATGGCTTGGGGAACCACCGATCCAAATCTCCCAGCCGGCCCAGGAAGGAGAAAGTGAGCTCCGGCCACCAGCTGCTGTGGCCCGGGGAAATGCGTGCCTCTCAGGGACCTCACCACAGTGGAGACTCTTAGCTGGTCCAGCCATTCCAGAATGGGGTACGGTGTGTGTCTGGTTTCTGTTGTGGCTCCAGGAGCTGTTCTGTACTGTTTCTAGTTCCTTAGTAGTTGTTCTGGAGGAGGAACTAAGACCCACGTGCCTTACTAAGCCTCCATCTTCTCTGGAAGAGTGATGGTGCTTTCATCAAATTCCACACTCAGAAGTTCTTTATCAGTCTAGAAAAGGTAACATTTTCATGGAGGACTCTCCTTTAATGCAGCTGAAAGTGTGATCAGTCTCAGTCTCAGGCATGAACAAGAAGCAGTTTACTCCCATGCACATGGCCCAAGTACTCCACCAACTATGGACGCGTCCTCCGTAGGTCGGATAGTATGTGGATGTACTCCAAGTACTTCCAGAGCTACGGGCACCTCCTCTGTGTCTCCCATGGGAAGAAATTGTTTCTCCTTCCTGTGGTTGTGGTCAAATGGATCTTTTTAAACAATAAGAATTTATTATCTTTCAGATTGGAGGTTGGAAAAATTGCCCAACTCAGGACAATGTTTTCTCTGTAAGACTATGAAGTTCATGGGCTGGCTGCTGGCAATTCTTAACTCGTCACATGGCAAAGCATGTCATGGTGCTTCCTGGTCTCTTTCTTCTCTCTGGATTCCATTTCAGCTTCTTGCTTCATGTGACTTTTTCTACATTTGAATATCATTCTTTTATGAAGAACTCCAGTAATAAGATGAGGATCCATCTTGATTTATGTCTTAATTGATGTAACTTCATCAAAATGTTCTACTTAAAATAGGTTCACACCGAGGGGAATGGATTAAATTTAAGAACATTGAGAATATACAGCTTCAAACAACCACAAATATGGTAACTTTAAATTCCCTCCCTGAGTCCAAATATGTTATAACTGAATCTTATTCTTATGATTGTTTTTCTCTTCAGACTGCAGTTTTCTTTCTATTTTTACTGCCTTATAATTTTTTCTTTTAATAATTTGGAACACACTGGGAATCAAACCCGAGTCTCTGGCATGACAGGAGAATTTTCTGCCATGGAGCCATGGTAGCAATGCCTAGTTGTATTAGTTAGGGTTCTCTGCAGAAACAGAATCAACAGGGAAAATTCACAAATATAAAATTTATAAAAGTGTCTCACCTGACCGTGGGAACACAGAGTCCAAAATTCATAGGGCAGTCTGTGAAGCCAACAATACCGATGGAGGGTCTGGACGAACTCCATAGGAGAGGTTCACCAGCTGAATCAGGATGAAAGCCTGTCTCTTCTGAATCCTCCTTAAAAGGCTTCCAGTGATTAGATTGAGCATCACTCATTGCAGAAGACACTCCCCTTGGCTGATTACAAATGGAATCAGCTGTGGATGCAGCTGACATGATCATGATCTAATTCTGAAATGTTCTTATTGCAACAGACAGGCCAGCACTTGCTCAACCAGACAAACAGGCACCACCACTTGGCCAAGTTGACACATGAAGCTGAGCATGATACTGGTCATAATTTTTTTTATGAAATCCAGACATGTTGTTTAGGACAGTACATAAATGATCCATATTTTTCTGCTTAAAGATGAGTACCTTTATTTCTGTTTAACCTTTAATGCAAGTGTTTTTGTTAGTAGTTTGAGAGGTTTTGGAATTTGTTGCCGCTATGGTTACCATCAGTTGCTCACTTCTCTGCCATTTTAATTATAGGAATCACTGTAATGATACCTTGTTTTTAAGATATTTGCTAAATTGACTTTTTAAAATTTTATTTTCTACTCTATGAAGATAATCTGTCCCTTCCAACTCTCCCATCTGTTATTTTCCCTTACTAGTTCTTAAGAGGTGGTGGGAGATAGGAAGGGGAAATCCTCTGGTGTTTTGATTGAACTTCGATTTCAAATATTCACACTGAGTCTTGGTCTTGGGGCTGCAGCCTTCACAAGCACAAGTGTTCCTCTTCAGATCTAGTGTTAAGCCTAGAATATATCCAGGTGCATCCTCAGAGGTATAGCTTTTTCCTTGTTCCACTTCCACTGTTTACATTTATTTCCATCAGTGTCTTAAGGCTACAAGTTTTGCTGACCTTCCCCCTAAAAACTGTGTTTTATGTAGGAGATAAAGGACCTGGATTGGGAAGAACTTGGCAGGAGCTGCTTTTTTGCTCTTCTAGCCAGCATCACATAGGAAACTTGATTTCTTCCCTATCTTCTCTATAAATTGTTGATAGAGATTCTTGCAGAAAAGCCTGGGAGTGGGTATGAAATCCCTCATGTATAAGGCTCCCAGGACTTCACATTCTTACACTAGCCTGCACTTCAGCAATGATATACAAATTCTTTTTTATTGAATTATATTATCTTTGGTGGTGTCAGCGCCAAATAAACACAACCTTATTTCTTACTTCTCCCTGCAGATGACTGTCTATCCCAAGGTTTCAGATTAGCTGATTGTCATTTGTCCTCAGTCCTCAGATGGTTCTAAGAAAAGTCATGATTTTGCAGTATGTCCAGTATTTTTTTTTCTTTTTGATGATTTTATACCGTTTCCACTTCTCTATGTCTCTGACAAGAAATTGAAATTTGGATATTTTAATTGTAGATGCTTTAATTTAATGAATTCATGTGGGGTAAATTGACTCTTACAATGTGAGTATTCTTATATATGTTAATATTTTATTATCTCATTTATTCAGGTTTACTTGCACATACTCTAAAGGTCTATTTATTTTTGCTCATATAGGTTTTGCAAACTTATTTAATTTACTTATAGATATTTTTTCTTGTTTTATTTTTTTTAATTTATTTTGTGTTATCAAATCAAAACAACATACAAACATGAACATTCTTAACATACAAACATTCCATGCATGGTGTGCAGTCAGTGGCTCACAATATCATCACATATTAGTATATTCATCACCATGATAATTTTTTAGAACATTTGCATCACTCCAGAAAAAGAAATAAAAAGAAACAAGAAAAACTCATACATACCATACCCTTTCCCCTTCCCCCTCATTGACCACTAGTATTTCCATCTACTCAAGATATTTTAAACTTTGTTTCCCATATTTTTTTTCTGTACTCCTTACCAATACCTTTCAATGTTCAATAGCATTTCAATCTACCCAATTTATTTTAATATTTGTTCCCCCTATTATTTGTTTATTTTTAATCCACATTTTTTACTCATCTGTCAATATCGTAGATAAAAGAAACATCAGGCACAACGTTTTCACAATCACACAGTCTACTTGTAGGTATTTTAGTTTTGTATTGTGATATCCTTCTATTTTTTCTTAGATTAATTTAGGCTGATCATGTCCCTCTATTAATTTATGCAATTTTCCTGTGTTCTTTGGTATCATACTTTATTATTAAAATCTCTGCTTTCAATGAGTATTTAGGGCTGTAGCTTCAAAATAAGTCTTAAATCAGTTTGTCAGTTTACATCCCAAAATACCAATGTTTGAGTAATTTCACCATATCTATAAATAGATTTATAAAATATTAACTGCTCATATTTTGATTATTCCAATTCATGTGATTGTAAATATTCTCCATTTTTATGTCCCTAAAGTACCCTATAAATTTTAAATATTTTTCAACATATGCATTTTGTACCTAATTTAAGCTTACTAAAATTGTACCTTTATATGATGTTAATAACTCATTTATAAAATTTAATTTTCTAATAGATTGTTTCTGATATATAGAAGTGCAATCATGTTCAGGAACTGACACAGCAATGATACCTATGTGACTGCACGTCACATCAAAATCAGGGTTCAAAACCGAAAATTATCTTTTACCTCCTACCAAACCTGATCTCTCTTTCTCTATGATCTTATTTGATGGATATCATCTTTATTGGTTGGGCAAACTGGAATCCTGGAATTCATCTGTTACTGCTCCTTTCCCTATTTTTACATCAAATTGTTCACCAAATCCTCTTGGTTCTACTTCAAAATATTTCTCAAATTTTCCCATTCTTCTCATCGCTCTATACCAATACTTTAGTTTGGTTTTTAAAAATGTATTATCTGGCTCAAATCAGCATTACTCCTGTTAAAAATGTCTCCATTTCAGTTGGGATCATGTGAGGAAAATAGAAAATACCAAAGGTATTTTAAGTAGTAAAGAAATCATTTCAGGGAATCAGAGGATTATGCAATTAATGAAAGGACTGGGAAATCAAAGATCAAGAAAGGAAATATTATTTAATAAAGTGCTTGAATATGGAAAGATAGTCATTAGTGTTCTCAGATATTTCCAGCAAAAAAATCTCTCATGAGCATAGAAGCAAAATTTTCAATCAAATGTTCGTAAACTGAATCCAACATTGTATATAAAGAATTATAAATCGTGGCAGGTAGGATTTCTTTCAGTTATGCAAAGTTGCCTAAATACTCAAAACTCTTTCAGTGTAGCCTTCCACATCAATAGGTGAAAGAAGAAAAATTCGTATGATCATACCAACTGATATAGACAAAGCACTTGACAAAACCCACCTCCATTTGTGGCCAAAAAAATATCAGCAAAGCAGGAATAGAAAGGAAATTCCTCAACTTGGTAGAGAATATCTACAAAAAACTTATAGCTAATACAATATTTAATTAGATGGTTCTGCCATAGAAAGGGAGCAAAACAAAATGTTTCCTTTTACCACTTCTCTTCAACATTGTACTTCTCAGTTAGTATAACAAGAAAAGATAGGAAAAGAAAAGTTTATCTTATGGAGGAGTAAACAAAATTTTAACAATTTTCCGTATTTGCTGTCTATGTTAGAAAATTCCAATGAATTTATTTTAAAATCCTGAACTAAAAAGCAGATTAATATACAAAAATCAATTGCTTTCTTATATACTAATTATGAACAATTGGAATTTGAAATTCAAAAGCAGAATACCATTTAAATAAACATCAAAATTAAGAGACATACTAAAAAAATTGAGACATACTGAATTTTAAATATATATTTTTATGTTTATATATATATATATAAAATAACACATTTACAAGATTTATATTCAGAAAACTATAAAACCCTGATGGAAGAGATAAATAAATAGACGCATATTGGGTCTGAAGACTCAATATTGTGAATACCTCCATTATTCTCAGCTTAATCTAGAAAGCCGATACAAACCATATCAAAATCCCAGAGAGCTATTTGGTGGGCATTGATGAATTTATTTTAAAGTTTATTAGAAGACAAAAGACACAGAACAGGCAGGCCCCACAATACTGAAGAAGAATGAATGTAGAGAACTGACTCTATCTGATTTCAAGAGTTACTGTGAGGCATTGGTCATACAGAAAGCATATGTGGGTGAAATAATGCATACACAAATCTTTGGAAGATAAGAAAGTCCAGAATTAGAACTGCACAAATATGGTCAACTGCTTTTTGACAATAAAAGTAAGAAGTGCATTTCAAGGGGGATAGGGGAGTGTTTACAAAAATGGTTCTGGATCAATGTTATAGCCATGTAAAACTCAACCAAGATACTGACCTTAAACTGCCAAAAAATTTTCTCAACGTGGATCATAGATCCAAATATAAAGCACAAAGCCATAAGATTTGCATGAAATAAGATAACACAGTAAAAAGTCTAGGGGACATATGGTGTGGCTATGCACTTGGAGATAAAGACCAAAAGGAAACTCCTGAAGGTAATATTATTTCTGAAATATTGATATTGTTAAGGGAATGAAAAGGCAAGGCACAGACTGGGAAAAATATTTTCAAAACAAATATCTCAGCAGGCAGAATTCTTGCCTACCATGCTGGAGACCTGGGTTCAACTCCTGGTGCCTGCCCATGCCAAAAAAAAAAAAAAAAAAAAAAGTGATAATATCTAAAATATAGAAAGATACTTAAAACTCAAACAACCTGATTAAAAATGGGCAAAGATATGAACACATACTTCATCAAGTAGTTAGGCAGTGGAAAACAAACATCAATAGATGCTCAATATCAATTGCCACTAGGAAGTTAAAAATTATTACAACAATAAGATGCCAGCACAAAACTATTCCAATGACTACAACCCAGAAAACTGACTATACTGAATGACAGCAATGAACCAGCATTCATTGATTACTTGTGGAAATGCAAAATGGTACAGTCAGTTTGGATGACACTTTGGCAGGTTCTTAGGAAGCTAAACATAATTATCATGTGATCCAGCAATAATGCTCCTGAATGTCTACTCATTTGAATTAAAAACTTATGTCCAAACAA
This sequence comes from Tamandua tetradactyla, assembly GCF_023851605.1. Lineage (NCBI taxonomy): Eukaryota > Metazoa > Chordata > Mammalia > Pilosa > Myrmecophagidae > Tamandua > Tamandua tetradactyla. The sequence goes on from NC_135333.1 coordinate 119,429,901, forward strand.
ATATTGTAATGCAAATTTTTGTAGAAGCTTTATTCCTAATATCTGAAAACTAAAAAACACCAAGTTCTCCTCCAATATGTCAATAGATAAATAAGTGGTGGTATATCCGTAAAATAAAATATTTTTCAGTAATAAAAAAGAAATGACCTATCATGCCAAAAAAAATACATGGAGGAAACATTAATGCGTATTGCTGAATGACAGAATTCAATCCAGAAAGCTAGAGGAGGGGACAGGAAGGGACAGACTGCCCTGTGATGGAGGCTTGCCAGAAAACCATCTCCAGTTCACTCCAGGCTTTGGAGAAAACCTGGCCTTACCAGCACCTTCATTTTGGACTTCTAGCTTTCAAAACTGTGAGCCTCTGAATTCCTGTTGTTTAAACTAACCACTGTTTGGTGTTTGCCATAACAGCCCTTGAAAACTCAGGTGGATATGAAAATTAAACTCTCATTTTTGATGAGAGAAGAAATATTTTTCTCAGTTTTTCTTCTGTAATGTGTTTAGTTACACGGGTTTCAGTTTTCTAATAAGGAAAATTGTTGTATATGAACTATGAAGCTATTCAACTATCCTTTGAAAAGACAGAGGTCATAGCCAGGGCTTTATTTATGTATCCATAAGTGATCACTCATGCAGTGCAATTTTAAGGACAGATACATACCTTCCAACCCCCTGGAATATATTCCTGAAAAGTACAGTCCACTGTTTACCATTCCAACTTTGATGATGAAAAATCCAAGCAGAAATAATCAATCCTGCCTGAATATATATTATTTCAGCAACTAATATCTAAACAAGATAAATTACTTTCACTAGACAGCAATTTGATGACAGAAGAAAAGAGAAGTATTTTTGTGCACTATATAGGATTAGCAACATTGACAAGAGTGCTTCCTTAAAGCAATCTTTTCCTGAGGTATGTGTAGAAGAGAATTTGAAAATGAAGACAGCAATAAAGATGTTAATTCTTAGTAATTTCATAGTCTTTTCTATTATTGCTCTTTTTGTGGCCCAAAATAGTTGGGAGAGAATTAGTTTTTCAACCAAAATCAAAGATTAAGGCAAATAATATAGTTCAGTGAATTATTAACACAATATTTTGCTCATATAAAAGAGAAACCATTAATAAATTTATTTTATCTGACAAAGGGGAAGTAAGGTTTGTATAAGAGAAAGAGGACTGAGACACAATCCCATAAAAAGAATAGAAACAAAGAGCTCCATCTTCCTTTCCTTTTATAAGTTGTTGATTATGTGGGAAGTTAGCAGAGGCCAGTCTTTGAGCAGTGAGAGGGTCATCAAGCAAAGCAGCTCCAGTTGTTTATAAATTCCTTGAAAACTCTTGTGAATTTAACTCTGAAGTAAGTACATTTGACGGTCCATTGCTGAATGATGTTGGACATTGTACTTTGTCTAAGTATTTTTGTCTTAGTTTTGTCAGATCAGCACCATTTCCCTTGTTATAGTTTTTTCTTTTAGGCTTCCTGTGTAAGTGTTCATTACCTGTGATGATTCCTTTAATCAAATTGGACCTTGTTACACAACTCTCATTGGAATGTATAAGTCATATCCCAATAAATGAGGACAATTTCATTTTTTTCAGACCCAAAGGACACATGCTACTTGGGATATATTTTAAAACAAAATGAGTGAAAAATCATTCATAACAACCTAATTGTTGTCTCCTGAGGAGAAATAATTTCTTTAACTGATAAAGAAGCAGCAGAAATCCTAGAGACCCTGTTTGCAGAAAAGACACAGCTTCATTGTTACCATTATAAATTAATGCTGGGTAAGAACTAGAGCAGTTATTGTTCCATGAACAGAAATATAGACTGTTCTCTTTTCGCTGAAAAAAAAAATCAAGAAAATAAGAGCCATACTGTAGGAAAAATAAGTCAGTTAATATCTTAGTTATCCTTCATTTGTGCCTGAAAACTATAATGTAAATATATAAATTAAGTGATCACATTTGAAATATAAGCATCGACACTGACGGAAAACAGTATAGGTGATATGATTGTGGTTGTGCAACAACCTTCCTTAGTTGCCTGCATGATTCTCAAACACTCATATCCATGTGAAACTCCCAATTATATTAAAAATAAGATTTATCCACTCGCACCTTTTCCCAATCCCCCACTTCTGACTGAAATGTACTAAGACTTTTTGAGTCCCAGGAATCTGTATTTGTAATAACCATCCTTGGTGATTCTAATTGAGTGTCACATTTTAAATATCCTAGTCAGATGCAGCTACTTCTGGAAGAAGAAAGTAGAATATTACATAAATAAATACAGTGAGAATTTCAGTATAAATTAAATGAGTTTTGTGAGACAAAACCCATCCCTGTACATGGCACATAGTAGAAACTGGTTGCAATCATTCAATTTAAAAAAGCTTGTCCCATATTTTCCAGCAGTCAGGTGGAAACAAGTTCTGACATAGAATTAAGCAGACATTCTCTAATAAGAAGGAGGAAAGAAAGAAGGGCACAGAGCTGCTTCATTCTCTGGAAAAAGTGGACAAAAGAGAATATCAGAGTGGGTCATTTTATGCAATCAGGGCACACATCCAACACTCCTTGGGAATAGGCAAATGGAGGTTGGGACTTTAAGTGGGTTGGAACTGGGGAGTGGGGGGTGGTGTGGAAAACAAAGACAATTGAGTAATACAAGCAAATTTCACTTTTGTTGCAACGTTGGCTACTCTGCATTTGTGGAAAGATTTCTGAGAGGAAAATAACCAATTAAAGTAGGAGAAGGGGAGGATCCATGTTTTCCAAAAGAATTGAAGATATATTCTCCCTTACTCAAGAAAATATGGAAAATAAAAAGAGGATTACAAGTTATAGTATATTGCAGAAGAAAAAAAGAGAAAAGAAGCTGGTTAAAATTAAGGTTTGGGCCCCGGGCCATGTTAGAAAGTACAAAAAGTATAAAAGGCAGACTATAGACCACAGCTTTAATCAGGTAGATTTTGTTTTTAAATCAGTCAAAATTAGGGTAGACCACAGTGGCTCAGCAGGCAGAATTCTCGCCTGCGATGCCAGAGACCCAGGTTCAATTCCTGGTTCCTGTCCATGAAAAAAAAAAAAAGATAAGTCAGTCAGAATTAATATTCTAGTCTTACTGAATTGAATTGTTGTGTTATTAATCGTATCCGTGAATCACCAATACCTTGTTCACAAGGGGCTCGCTGCCATCATTGGCTGTGGGGATGGTTTAGAATATTATTTGGCAGAATGTACCTCAGCCTGATAATAATGATTACGTTTATTTATTTATTTTTTTGGTTTACATCATTTCTAAATCTCTCAGCAACTCTGCGAATTATTATTGTTTGTTTATTTGTCTTAATGAATATCAGGATCAGAGTCATATTTTTGTAACTTTGATTCTTAGGAAGCTGTGTAGTCAGAATTACTTTATGAGTGTTTCTGATTCCAACCTCCTACAGTTTCTACTACACCAAAGAATTTTAACCATAAATCACACTTCCTATAGGGAGGGGGCATGTCACAGAATCACCAGAAAAGAGGTAAATTTTAAACCTGTCTTTTTGTTTATTTGCTGCAAAAGGGAGCCATCCACAGCTATTGTAGGATAATGTTCTTTACCTCAAAACACTGAGACAGAAAAAGTTCTAGCATGCTGTTCTATTTGAGTAGACTGATGGACAAGGAAACAGTAGTACTACTAGCAGAGCAATTAAAAGTTGAATAATGTAGCATTTTAAGCAAATTTATAACAGCCTTAAGTCATAGAAAAGTGGTGACATTCATTTCTCCTTATGAAAGGTAGTTTTTTTTTATTTGTCATGAAAGGTAGCTTTTTTTATTTGTCTCTATGCATAAGCATTTGTTTCCTCTAAAAAATATTATACCCTGTGGTTGGTTCTGGATAGTAGAGAGAACTGGACAGTTTAGAGAACCTTCTGGTATATGCATTAAAAAAGGTAGAATTAATACTATGAATACGAAAAGGCTGTTAAATTAATTTCAGATTATGTTGCCAAGTGGTCAAGAAGAGCAGATGTGAGAGAAATGAATTTAAGGATCCAGATAGGGCTACAAATTAATTAAACAAGGGAGAAAAATATTATATCTTGTGTATAGACACAGGATTTAGCAGTAATTTGAATCTTCCTGATTTTGCATTCTGAGCCTTTTAGCTATCAGCATTATCTGAAAACTTCTCCTCTTTGTAAAAGATTAATATCGAGTTAGAAACCATAATATAAGGTACATTAAATCATTCATTTAAAAGTTATTGACATGTCAGCAAGTGTCTGTAGTCACAATGATATAACAGGTTCAAGAACAAATACCCACATAGAGCTTATTTTCTAATGACGCTAATGAACCAATGACCCTAAGAATATTAGAATATGTTGAACTTCTGGAGTAGCTCCATATATGTATATATGCAGATTTAATAAAAACCATACAATTTAATTCTTTAAATGAGAACACTGTTATTTATTATCAGGGGCAGGATATCTGGGTCTGGGGTGTGAAAACTGGAGAAAACATGCCACATTCCAGTGTCTTTTAGGAGCAGAATGAATCTTTAGAAACACTTTAAGTGATTTTAGCTTTGGAAATGAAGGGAAAACAGAAAGCAAAACAACTATAAGCTCTGAAAAATGGCATGGAGCAGCAAATTCTGGACAATGGGAAAAATAACCTAAACATAAGCAGGAGGTCCAGGAGAGACATTATTAATAGTAACAAACAAACAAACAACATCACGTGGGAAATTATAATATTCAGCATAAAAAGGCTAGGTCACAGAGAAAGAGATAGCACTAGAAAAAGAACATTTACAAAGTTCAGAATTGGGAATATTCAGACAATTTATGTAAGTTTATCCTTAAAATGAAATTGACATACAAATAAAAATTTTGAACCTATTGAACTGAAGAGACATTGATAAATACAGCTTAGTCCAGGTCTATAGACAATTCTCTTCCATTTCTTTTGCTTACATTTACTAACTGCCCTAAACATGCCAGAAATAAGGGAATATAAGAATATATGAAGCATAACTTCTACTTTGGAAATTTACAGAAATATAGAGGAGAAATATAAGTATACTCCCAATTTACAATAAAATGTAATCTATTCTAAGATACATAAGGACCAAATGCTTGGAACAAAACACAAAAAAAGCATAATTTCAAGTAGTCTGGGTGAGTAAATGAAATTCTCACTGAATAATCAATGCCTAACGAGAAACCTGAACGACTAATAGTTATTAATCAGTCAAAGGAGGGTGAGAGGACTTACAGTGAGAGGACATGCAGTGAGGACAGCATGTATGAAATATAAAGAACCATAATCAGATAGTTTTAATGCACGTCAATGTTCAGGAAGGAAAGGTCAGGAACTGGCAAGTGATGAGGTATGCAAATCAAAGACGATCCTGCCCATGAAGAGCCTTGCATGCCACACAAAAGAGATTGATTCTTTATCAAGAAATAATAGATGCTGGAGGAGGAAAATGCTTGCAGCAGGGACATGGCTTCACTTTCAGAATGTGATATGTGAAGGGTCTGTGGAACATCCAGCTGGAGAAGTACATTGAGCAATGTTTCCATTGAGAAAAGATCCAGGCTTGGTAAATTCAATCATATAAATGATGAGTTAGTCAATTTGACTAGGTGAGATCACCCCTCCAGAGTACAGAGTAAGAAGAAAAAAAAAAAAAAAGAAGGAAACAACAAGAAGAGCTCTGAAGATATATGGGAAATGCCAATATTTCATATACAGGCAGAGAAAGAAGAGCCTGTGCAGGATGGTGAAAAGAGAGCTCTAGAGTTCAGAGGAACATCAGAATGATACCAAGGAACCCTTTTGAAGGATGACTGAACTTTAAGGAAAAATGTTGTGAGGATGCAGGCATAATAAAAACTGAAATGTACCATTGGCTTCAACAATAGTGAAGTCCTTACAGATGTTAGGAAACAGTAAGGTTTAGAAATTAAGTAACAGTGGGTTGAAGCTTAAGTTAAGAGGTGATAAGATGAGAAAGTGGAGACACTTTCTCAATGGTATTAAAATCATAATAAAAAAAGACACAGCTTAAAAGAATATATTTAGTTTTAGCCTGAGTGACTTTGAGAGAAAAAGAACCAATTAACTGAAATTTCTATTAATTCACCAAAACATAACCTGAATATATTATATTAGAATATTTCTTTTCATAAATATCTTGGACACATTTTCTCACCCTATCTATATATAATTCCAAAGGTAATCATCTGTATGTACTATAGTGTTGGAAATAAGGAATAAGTAACAAGAACAAGAGATATATAGAGAGACAAGGAGAAGTTTAAGGACCTATTGTGTTTGTTGGTTTATTTTCCAGGACAAATGAATCTTAATCCTAAAGGATATTTGATATTAACAATGGAAGAGAATTTATGTTCTTAATTACCTGCGTATTTCCTATATCAGGGGTTGTCTGGGACATAAAAAAAAAAACATTTTAAGTACTCATTTAAGGGCATCATCTTCTCTCTAAGCTGTATGCCAATTTAATGCATGTAGTGAATTACACGTGTTAAATTACATTTGTAAATTCTCTGGAGGAAAGGACTACATTAGAAAAGCTACTTTATTCATAATGACATACACACTAAAGACAATCTCCACTACTCATACTAGGTAAAATTCAGGAAAGCTATTGGAAGAGTGGCAATAATGATTATGCCCTACAGGGAGAAAATACATTTATGCTGTTTGTTTGGCTTTTATATGCTGGGCCTTTAGCTGTAGATTTTGAATATCTACCTTCTCATGAATGTTCTTTGTTTTTTTTTATTTTTTTTTTTAATATACAGATTAGGTATGGGTGACAAAAGCCAGTGACGACTATCTAATTTAACCTATTTGGTTAGTTTATTTAAATAACCTAATTGCATGGGAACTAGAATAAGGAATGGGATCTTGATATTCTGTACAGGTTAATGTAATCCCCTGATACATTCCAGAGTATTTGGGGCAGAAAAGGAAAAAACATATGCACAAAGTTGCCTTGAGGGACTGGAGAAAAACTGTGGAACTGTTATACTTCCCCACCTGGGGAATTCCTGACAGTCTCTCAGGCATTAGGGACTCCAAAGTTAGTAAGCCAAGCCCTCAATCTTGAGGATTTCTCTTATGAAACTTATTTCTGCAATGGCGAAGCTCTGTCTACTTATAACAATGTCTAAGAGTCACCCCCAGAGAACTCATTTTATTGCTCAGATGTGGCTTCCCTTGCTGTCAGCCAATCTCAACAAATAACTTCATTACCCTCTCTCCTGTATGAGACATGATTGCCAGGGATGAGCCTGGTTCTGGCATTTTGGGACTGACAGTGCCTTCTTGACCAAAAGGCAGAAAAGAAAGGAAACTAAGTTTCAATGGCTAAAAGATTTGAAATTCAGTGGAGAGCTCATTCTAGAAGTTACTATTATGTAATCTTCAGTCAGATATTGCAAATTGCCGCAGTATGCCAAGTCCCCTCCAACAGTATTCCTGAAAGCCTTAAAAAATACCCTGGGCTCTATCTAAGTCTCTATAAAAGTTTTACTTGGTAAGATTATTTTTTCACAAACTTAAGGCCTCCAGAGTTTTTCTATGACTGATAAGCCCTGAAACACAGAGGTATCGGTCCCACAAAGACATCAACCAGTTTCATTGCTCTACACCAAAAGGTCAACACCCCTTTCCAGCATGAAGAATTTAAAGTAGTCATTTTAAATTCTTGGTCCAGATATCCCTGAAGATTGAGAAAATGATCAAATGAGAGGGAGCAGTGTAATGAGAAATCATGATTTAATAAATGATTATGACTACTGACTGATCATATAGACATTTTTAGTTTCTGGTGTATTAGAATAGACAGAGTAAATACCTGAAATTGTTGAACTGTAATCCAGTAGATTTGCTTTCTGTAATGGTTGCATAATTGTCTGCTTTTAACATGTGACCATGTGATTGTAAAAGTCTTGTTTTATATTTCCCCTCCTCATGGGCTTATGAGACTTCTTTCTTCCTTCTCACTGAACCTCAAGAATGGTGTCCAGTAAGTGCCAAGCCAAAGAAGCGAGGAAAAGTTGTTGGTAGTGGAGTATGCAAGTGGGATAAACTAAAAATAAATAAAAGAAAGAAAAAAAAAAAGTCTTGTGACCAACACACCTGTTAACCAGAGTGTGGATAGATGAGTATCAAAATAAAGGCGTGCATGAAAAAAAATAATAATAGATCAGGAATATGAGTAAAAGTATCCCTACATAAACCATGGACAATAGTTAATATTTTAATAATCTTCCATCAGTTGTAACAAATGTATCTACTGATGAAAATAGTAGAATTATAAAATATGTGCCATCAATTGTAATACATTTCCCCCCCTCAATGTTGGTAATGGGGTGGTATTTGGGAATCTTGTATTTTATGCATAATTCCTCTGAAAACTCATAGCTTATCTAATAATTTTATTTTTAAGTCAGTGATGAGAAACCACATAGCAATAACAACCTTTATCCTGCTGAGACTGACAGATAATCCACAACACCAAGTTCTCCTTTTTATCTTTTCATTCCTCACATATGTATTGAATGTAACAAGGAAACTGACCATTATTATCCTCGCAATGCTGGCCTCCCACCTTAAAACTCCTATGTACTTTTTCCTCAGAAACTCCCCCTTTTTTAGAAGTCTCATTCACTATTACCTATATCTCACATTCCCATATATTTTATCAACTAGCCTTAGCTAGAATTCTGACTCTAATGCCTTGATCATGTTAGCTTTGATTCAGGTTCCCTCCTAAAGATTTCATTCACAGATATATCACTAATAGAACAGACGGTTATATTTATGGTTGTCTTTGCACTCATTATCACCCTGGCATTTACAGTTCTGTCCTACCCATATATCATCAGGCATTTCTGAGATGCTCTTTGCCCAGCAAAAGGGAAAAAGGCCTTTACCTTCTGCTCATCTCACATGATTGTGGTCTCCATCACCTACGGAAGCCGAATCTTTAACTACACCAAGACTTCAGGAAAGGAAGAGGTGATTAATAAAGGAGTTTCAATGTTCACTACTGTGGCTGAAGTAAATAATGCTGAATGCCTTTATTTACATATTAAGGAACAAACAAGTGAAACAAGATTTTGATCACTCCATAAAGAGGAAGGCATTTCTCTCAAAGAAGTAAAATATTTGTTGAATCAAGATAAATACCTATATTTAAAAAGAGCGAAGCAAAATTATTGAGGTGTTAACTGCTCACCTGTAGGGAACAGAGAAAAAACAGCTTTCTTCACAGAAAGGGGGGAAAGAAATGGTAGAAAATAAAGTTTCAGTGGCTAACAGAATAAAAATAAAAATAAAATTTCTGGAACTGCACAACACAGAGAACTTTGGTTAAACCATGGGCTAAAATTAATAGTAAAATTATAAACATGTGCTTCATCAATTGTAACAAATGTTCTGCACTAAATGCAATATGTTAATAAGGTGATATATGGGAATTCTATAATTTATGTATGACTGCTCTGTAAACTCACAAATTCTCTCAAAAAGGGAAAAAATCAAACGGACATTCTGGAAGTGAAAAATACAATATGAAGGTTAAGATATATTTGGGTAGTTTAAACAGCAAGAGACAGGTGAAGATAGGTTTGGTAGACCCAAGGACAGGTCAATAGAAATATCCAAACTCTTAAGTGTAGAGTAGAAAGATAAAAATGAAAAGAACCAATTGGAGAGGGAAAATTTGGCAGGAGCGATATATGAATAATGACCAAAGAATTTCCAAAGCTTACTAAAGATACAATTGACTTATGCACAAAGTTTAGTGAACACCCAAAGACTCAAGAAAACCATAACTGCATACATCATGACCAAACTGTTAGAAGATAATCATAATTAGAAAACATTAAAAGCATCCATTTTTACCAGGTATAAGACAAACAGTTTACTCTAAACAGAAACTGGAAGCCACAGAATAATGGAGCAGTACCTACAAAATGCCATTATAAAGAAAGTAAGAAGGAAAAAAAAAAAACCTGCCAGTACATAATTGCAGACCTAATGAAAATAGCTATCAAAATAAAGGCCAAATAAGCAAAAGCAAGAAACATTTTATTTTCAGCATTATTCACAGCAAGAAACATGAAAAGAATTTTTGTAGGCCATGAAAAATGATCCCAATGGAATGCAATATCAGGGGCATAAAGAATGGAAAAAAGGTAAATGTGAGTGAAGCAACAGTAAAATGCATGTCTTACAAATTTAAAAATAATCATAGAAGTAAAATATGTAAAAACAGCATGGCAGAGTTGGCTGCAGGAATATAAACTATTGGAAGTTTCTTATGTTTTTTTTTATGTTTTATGTTTTTTTTCTCAGAAGTGCTAAAATTACTAAAGAGAGACAGTAAAAGGCAAATAATGTATGTTATAATCTCTCCTGTAACCCTTAAAACAATATTATAAAATTATGAAACTTAAAAGCTAATAAATAAAAATAATACTGAAAAAGGACTTAATCCAAAGAATTTCAGGAATGGAATAATAAGGAATGAAGAACAGATAGGGAAATAGAAAACAACTAACAAGATGTTAGACTTAAAAGCAACTATAAGATAATTACTGTAATAATTATTGAAGTTGCTGATAAATTCAGCACTGCAATGAAAAGACAAACATTAAAGAAAATCAATTTTAAGCTTTTATTATTCCATGAGGAAAAAATTAAACAATATAAATGAAGTAGTTGGAAGAGAATGGGATACAAAACTTTCCAAGAGCAAAACTAAACAATGTAAGTAACGTTGTCTATATGAATATCAAAACTAGACCTAAAACAAGAAACATGGCTAGAGATGAGAAGTGAAATTTTATATTGACAAAAGTGTCAACTAAACATTAAAGCACCCACATCTTTAATATGTATGTCCACTAAAATTAAACACCAACATATATAAGGCAAATATTGACAGCAAAAATAAGAGAAAAAGACAGGATACGATATTATTCATGATACAACCTTTAACACCTTTTCAGTAAATCAACCTTTCACATCTGGTGTTCCATGGAAGAATTAAGTCCCACAAAAATATATATCCAGATAAAATGAAGAATAAATTATTACCAAAATTTATTCTTTTTCAAATGACTCTATTGGATGTTATTGTATAGTGATTGCATATGGTGTGAAAAGTAAATTGTTTTTCATGGCTTTTCTTTTTTATATCCCTTTAAAACTTTGAATGCTTTTACATCTTTCTATCTATGGTATATTTCTTTAAGCAGTTATAATTAAACCATTTTCCTGTTCTAAGTTGAAAATCTTTTATTTGGCATTAAATCTATTGTTTTTTCATTTACTGTTGTACTTGGATTTATTTGCCAGCTTACAGTTCTTTTAATTTGCATCACATATTTTCTGTGCCTTTGTTTACCATTCTAACCTCATTTAGGTTTAACTAAACATATATTGATTTTATTTCTCTTAACTTACATATATATCTTGCCATTATTTCAGGGTAATGTAAATTTTGATTACTAATTAAAGTGATATCTGCCAGGTCTCACTACTGTCACTTTACCATTTCCCTTTTATTCTAAATAATTTCTAGGATGAAGATTTCTGTTTCTTATCAGACATTCACCCACTAGTTTGTCATCTATTCTAACTTATCAAGCATTCACCCATCAGTTTTGTCATCTATTCTAACTCCACCATTCCTCTTATGTTTGTTAGTTGGCATTTGACTACAAGAAAGAGCTTTCTTTTTTCACTTATTCAATCATGCTTACATCAGTAAAACTGTTATGGATTTTATTTTATTCTGTAAGTTATAAGACATGACTCTCTTTTTCAGAAGGTACTCAATTTGTTCCAGATTTTTCTGGCTTCAGCCCCTTCAACTGGCACCTGTGACCTTTTGGTGAATATCACTTTCTGACAAGTGCTAGGTAAGTGGTATCAGGGTCCATTTTGCAGAGATAATTGTGAGTATTTCCTTGCTTGTACATAAAAATAGATCATGCTTAAATATCAATTTTCCAACAATTATTAATCTGTAACATCATATATTTATGTTGAGATATCAGAGCCAGAATCACAAGTCTAGATTTTAAAGTAAATTTTTCTCATTTTAAAATTATCAAATTGAGGTTACTATTTGATTTTCATAGTGTGAATGTCCTTCAGTTCTTGCTAGTGCAGAGGATGGTTTATTCATCTGTGACTTATTCTATAATCCTTACAGCTGTCTGAAATATATTAAAAGAATGAATAAGGACCCCTACTTCACATATTGTCCAGAAATCCATTCAAAATGATTCAAAGACCTAAATCCCAGAGTCAGAACTATAAAACTCCTAGAAGAAAATTATTAAGCATCTTCAGGACTTTATGTTAGGCAATGGTTTCATGGACTTTACATTTTAAGCATAAGAAAAAGAAAAGCAGATAAATGGGACCTCATCAAAATTAAAAACTTTTTTGAATCAAAGGACATAATCATGAAAGTAAAAAGACAATTTACAAATAGAAGAAAATATTTTGAAACCACATATGTGTTAAGGGTTTATCTTTATCATTTACTTTAAAAATAAGTTTATCATTTCATTCATGATGGTATTAAGCACCAATGTAGGTTTTCTTGCTTTCAGGTGCTAGATCTTTCACATTCGGTAGGTCCTTGCTTGCTTCTCCCAGAGCTTACCTCCCTCAGCCACTTCTGATGTTTCTGTGTCTCAGTTCTCTTGGCCCTTCTGTCTTTATCTGCTCAGAAAGAATCCAGTAAAGGATTAAGAACCACATCTCAGTTGAAACAACCTTTCATGATTAGGTTTATGTGTCAACTCAGCTAGCTGGTGGAACCCCATTGTCTGGTTGGGCAAGTGCTGGCCTGTCTGTTGCTATGAGGAGATTTCATGGATTTAAATCACGATCACACTGGCTGCATCCACAGATGATTGCCTTTACAATCAGCTAAGGGGAGTGTCTTCTTTAATAAGTGATGCTTAAACTAGTCACCAGAAGGTTTTTAAGGAAGATTCAAAAGAGACAATCACTCTTCCTGCTTCAGCTGGTCAGTGTTTCCTGAGAATTTTTTGAGGACCTTCACTGGAGCTGCCAGTTCATGGCCTGCCCTACAAATCTTGTACTCTTACATCCCCATTGTTGCACAGTCAGCCTTTCCTGAGAGTTCATTGTAGACCTTCATTGTAGTTGCCAGCTCATGGCCTGCCCTACAGACCTGAGGCTCTACATCCCTATGGTTATGTGAGACACTTTTATAAATTTTATATTTACACATATCTCCTGCTGATTCTATTTCTCTGGAGAACCTTAGCTAATAGAGCTTGGTATTAGCAGTGGGGTAGTTCTAAAGAAACAGATTCTTAAAATTGGATTTTTACAATTGTTTTCTACTCTGAGTAGACTCAAAGGCAATAATGACTCTGTTTCCTGTAATCAAAATGACACTGCCAATCCATGGTGTGAGCTGCCAAAAGACATAGTCAAAACATTACCATTTCAGCCTACTAATTGTTTGCTTATATAAATCCAGGCTCTGGTTGAAAATGTTTTTGAAACCTTTATAGTTTTGTGGAATTAAGTGATATAGAGATGTTGGCTAGTTGTTGCTAGCTATGCTGTATATATTGATGAGGGAAAGGGATGAGCTGAAGTCTTTAAATGAGAAGCTTACATATGACTGATGTAAAAGTTTCTGTTAGTAACTTGGAGGAAAATCTCATTCCCTGTAGTCACAGACTTAAGATATCTGAAAATCAGACTCAGAGTCTCATTGTTAGAGTAATAACTTTACAACATAAAATGAAATTTCAACCTTGCATGGTGTCTACTATTAAGGTGAGGGCTTAGAGAGATTGGAATTTTAGAGTGGATTTTTCATGGAAAACCTGCTCATACACCCCAGAAATGTCCATAGGATGCACCTTTCACCAGAACCATGAGAAATAAATTTGTGAGACTGGCTCTATTATCCCTGAAGGGCTCCGTAGTTGCCCTTCTCTGTACATCAGATATTACTGTGGGAATTGCTGTCACTGAGCTGGAATGTGTAAACACATGTGGATGATTGGATCCTGAGTTGGCTGAAGCCTACTGGCAGCACTTAATCACCAAAGACAAGGTGGATGTGGTTATCATAATGAATAACAGACTCAAAGCAGGAGTCAAAATAATCTGACTCACAGAGACTTGTGGCATTGGCTAGTAGATCTTGGGGTACCTAGAAGTACAATAGATGGGCAATCTACTAAATTCTTGCTTGAGCTGTATAAACAAAAGAGTTCTAGATCAAGTGAACAGAAGTCTGATTTGAATTACGAAAATAGATATTCATGGCCTCTTAATCAATTTCCAGACTTGACGGGAGGCCCAGTCTCATTGGCAGAACCCTGTTATACTGCCACAAATTTATACTGTTAATCTTCCCCCAAGCCTTCCCCAAGGAGACCTCTGGCCTTTTACCAAGGTAACAATGCACTGGGGAAAAAGAAATGATCAGATATTTCGTGACTATTAGACACTTGTTCAGAAGTGGCATTAATTCCAGGGAACTCAAAATATCACTCAGGTCCACTATCTCCTTTTGGATATCAGGTGATCAATGGAGTTTTAGCTCAGTCTATCTCACAGTGGGTCCAGTGGGTTCCAAGACCCATTCTGTAGTTATTTCCTCAGATCTAGAAGACATAATTGGGATAGGAATACTAAGCAACTGGGAGAATCCCCACATTGGCTCTCTGACTCATGGGGTGAGGGCTATTATAGTAGAAAAGGCCAAGTGGAAGCCACCAGAACTGCCCCCTACCTAGCAATGTAGTAAACCAGAAGCAGTATTTGCTTCTGGAGGGATTGCAGAGATTAGTGCCACCCTTAAGGACTTGAACGATGTAGGAGTGGTGATTCCCACCACATCCCCATTCAACTTTTCTATTTGACCTGTGCAGAGAACAGATGGGTCTTGGAGGATGACAGTGGATTATCATAAGCTCAACCAGGTGGTAACTCCAATTGCAGTTGCTGTTCCAGATGTGGTATCATTGGTTGAGCAAATCAATACATCCCCTGGTACCTGGTATGCAGCTATTGATCTGGAAAATTCTTTTTCCTCAATAGCTATTAGTAAGGACCACCAGAAACAGTTTGCTTTCAGCTGGCAAGGTCAGCAATATACTTTCACTGTCCTACCTCAGGGGTATATCAACTCTCCAGCTCTAAGTCGTAATCTTGTCCACAGGGGCCTTGATCATTTCTCCCTGTCACAAGACATCACACTGGTCCATTATATTCATGATACCATGTTGATTGGACCCAGTGTGTAAGAAGTAGCAACTGCTCTAGACTTACCGGTAAGGCATTTGTGTGTCAGAGAATGGGAGATAAATCCAACAAAAATGCAGGGGCTTTCTACCACAGTGAAATTTCTATGTATCCAGTGGTGTGGGGCATGTCACGATATCCCTTCTAAAATGAAGGACAAGTTGTTGCATCTGGCCCCTCTTATGATCAAAAAGAAGCACAATGCCTAGTTGGTCTCTTTGACTATTGGTGATAATATATGCGTCATTTGGTTGTACCACTCCAGCCCATTTATCAAGTGACCAGAAAAGCAGCTAATTTTGAGTGGGAGCCTGAACAAGAGGAGGCTCTGCAACAGGTCCAGGCTGCTGTACAAGCTGCTCTGCCTCTTAGACCATATCATCCATCAGCCCCAACATTGCTGGAAGTTTCAGTAGCAAATAAAGAAGCTCTCTGGACCCTTTGGCAGGCAATTATAGAATAACAATGCAGATGCTTAGGATTTTGGAGCAAAGCTTAATCATCTGCTGCAGGTAACTATTCTCCTTTTGAGAAACCCCTTTTGGCCTGCTACTTGGCCTTAGTAGAGACTGAATGCTTAGCCAGGGGCCACCTAGTTACCATGAGTCCTGAGTTGCCTATCATGAGCTGGGTATAGTCTGACCCACCAAGCCATATAGTTGGGCATGTGCAGTAGCACTCCATCATAAAATGGAAATGGTATATATGAGATAGGGTCAGATCAGGTCCTGAAGGCACAAGTAAGTTACATGAGGAACTGGGTCAAATGCCCATGTGCCTTCCTGCCACATTACCTTCTCTTTCCCAGATCAGAGCTATGGTCTGTTGGGGATTTCCTTACACTGAGTTGACTGAGAAAAAGAAACCTTGGACCTGGATTACAGATGGTTCTGCATGATATTCAGGTACAACCAAAAGTAGATAGCTGTATCACTACAACCCCTTTCTGGGATGTTCCTGAAGCACAGTGGTGAGGAGAAATCCTCCCATTGGGCAGAACTTCAAGTAGTGCACCTGGTTGTTCATTTTGCTTCAAGGGAAATGGACCAGAGGTGCATTTGAATATTGACTCATGGGCTGTTGCTTATGGTCTGGCTGGATGGTTAGGGACTTGGAAACAGAATGATTGGAAAATTGGTGACAAATGTCTGGAGGACAGAAGGGGCATGTATATAGACTTCTCTGAGTGGGCTAAAAACATGAAGATATTTGTGTTTCATGTGAATGAGCACCAGAGGGTGACTTCAGCAGAGGAAGGTTAAATAATCTAGTGGATAAGATGACCTGTTTTGTGGATACCAGTCAGCCTCTTTCTCCAGCAACTCCTGTCATTGCCCAATGAGCTCATGAACAAAGTGGCCATGGTGTTAGGGATGGAGGTTATGCATGGGCTCAGCAACATGGACTTCCACTCACCTAGGCTGACCTGACTATAGCTATTGCTGAATTCCCAACCTACCAGCAGTAAAGATGCACAGTCAACCCTAGATATGGAACAATTCCCCAAAGTAATCAATCAGCTACATGGTAACAGGTTGATTACATTGGACCACTTCCATCACAGAGGGGCAGTGATTTGTTCTAACTGAAACAGACAAATACTCTGGGTACGGGTTTGCTTTCCCTGAACACAATGGTTCTGTCAAAACTACCATCCATGGACTTACAGAATGCCTTATGCATCGTCCTGGTATTCCACATAGCATTGTAATCAAGGAACCCACTTCACAACAAATGAAGTGCAAGAATGGGTGTATGCTCATGGAATTCTCTGGTCCAACCATGTTCCCCATCATCCAAAGGCAGCTGGATTGATAGAATGGTGGAAAGGTCTTTTGAAAACTCAATTACAATGCCAACTACTTGGCAACACCTTGCTGGGCTAGGGTGATGTTCTCCAAGAGAATGTGTATGCTCTGAATCAGTATCCACTGTATGGTGCTGTTTCTCCCATAGCCAGGATCCATATGTCCAGGAATGAAGGAGTGGAAGTGGGAGTGGCAGCACTCACTATTACCCCTAGTGATCCACTAGGAAAACTTTTGCTTCCTGTCCTTGCAACCCTGAGCTCTGCTGGTCTACAGGTTTTAGTTCCAGAAGAGGGAGTGATTCCACCAGGAGAAACAATAATCATTCCAATTAACTGGAATCTAAGACTGCCACCTGGTCACTTTGGGCTACTTATGCCCCTGGATCAACAAGCCAAGAAGAGGATTACTTTACCGGCTAGGGCGATTGACCCTGACTATCACGGGAAAATAAGACTGCCACTACACAATGGAAGCAAAGAGGAGTTTTCTTGGAATATAGGAGATCCCCTAGGGCATCTCTTAGTACAACCATGCGCTGTGATTAAAATCAATGAAAAACTGCAACAGCCCAATCCAGGCAGGACTACCAATGACTCTGAAACTTCAGGAATGAAAGTGTAGTTCACCCCAACAAGCCAGAGAACCATAGCCAGCTGAAGTGCTTGCTGAGAGTAAAACGAACATGAAATGGTTACTGGAAGAAGGTAGTGATAAATATGAATTTCAACCATGTGATCAGTTACAGAAATGAGGACTGTAATGGCATGAATATTTCTTCCTTGCTTTATAATTAGTATCTATTTATTTATACATAAATCAAATATCTTTGTTTTCCTCGTTATTTTATCCCCTTTATCATATAACCTAATCTGTTTTGTTCATGTTGTAGTATTTAAATTGTAAGATATCATGTTTAAAAGTGAACATTATCCAATTTGCACCCTATCCTGGAGACATTTAATGTACAGGACAGTTGAGTATTGTTAGATGAGAAAAAAAATGTGTCTGTTATTCTTTTCTGTTTAGAGATTAAGTATGGTTTAAAGTGATGTGTATAGAGAAAAAAATGTGTCTGTTATTCTTTTCTGTTTAGAGATTAAGTATGGTTTAAAGTGATGTGTATAACTGTCAAGTTGACAAGGGGTGGACTGTCATGGTCAGATTCATGTGTCAACTTGGCCAGGTGGTGTTGCCCAGTTGTCTGGTCAGGCAAGTGCTGACCTGTCTATTGCTATGTGGACATTTCATGGACTTAAACCATGATCACACTGGCTTCATACACAGCTGATTACATTTATCAGCTAAGGGTAGTGTCTTCTGCAATGAGTGATGCTTAATCTAATCACCAGAAAACTTTTAAGGAGGATTCAAGAGACAATCACTCTTCCTGCTTCAGCCAGTTAGCCTCTCCTGAGAGTTCACTGGGGACCTTCATTGGAGTTGCCAGCCCATGGCCTGCCCTACAGACCTTGGACTCTACATCCCCACAATTACCTGAGACACTTTTATAAATTTTATATTTACAGATATCTCTTACTGCTTCTGTTTTTCTAGAGAACCCTAACTAATACACAACCTAATCAAAAGTTCCCACCCATGATAAATCTGTAACCACAAGAATTGATTAAAAGAACATGGCTTTTTCTGGAGTACATAAAGACTCCAAACTATCAAAACAGCTGGGATAAAATGGACAATTTCTTAGAAACATATGCACAAGTAATACTGACTTGAGAAGTAATAGAATACCTCCAAAAAAACAATAAAAAATAAAGAGAATGACTCAGTCATAAAAACTTCACTATGAAGTAAAACCCAGGACCAGATGACTTCACAGAGGTATTTTCCCAAACATTTATAAAATTGGCATCATTTGCTCCTGCTCAAAATCTTCCAAAAATTTGAAGAAAAGGGAACACTACTTAATCTTTCTATGAGTCCAGCATCACCCTAATACCAAAATCTGATAGGGATATTACAAGAAAAGTAAACTACTAACCAACCTCCTTATTGAACATATATGCAAAATCCTCAAAAAAATACTTTCAAATTTATTCCAACAGTACATTGAAAAAATTATACATCATGACACAGTAGGTTTTATTCCAGGTATGAAAGAATGATTCAACGCAAGAAAATCAATGTAGCGTACCACATTAACAAATCATCAAAGAAAACCACACAATCACCTCAATTGATGCAGACCAGGTATTTAAAAAAATTCACTATCTTTTCTGAATAAAAGCATGTTAAATGATTGGAATCAAAGGAAAGTCCCTCAACATAATAAAATGCATATATGAAAAGCCACAGCTAGCATCCTGCTCAATGGAAAGAGGCTGAAAATGTTCCCTCTAATATTGGAAACAAGACAAGAATGCACACTGTCACCATTGTGATTTGACATTGTGCTAGGAGTTCTAGCTAGAGCAATTGGCTAAATAAATAAATAAATAAATAAATAGTATCCAAATTGGAAAGGAAGAGGTAAAACTTTCACTGCTTGCAGATAACATGATTCTATAGTTATAAAGCCTTGAAAAAAAAAACTCTGACAAAGCTACTGGAACAAACAAGGTGAGTAAAATGGAGAGATATAAGATCAACACCCCCAAATCAGTAGGGTTTCTATTTACTAGCAATGAGGTATCTGAGGAGGTGTCACGGTCAAGTTCATGTGTCAGTTTGGCCAAGTTGTGTACCTGTTTGTCTGGTTGGGCAAGTGCTGACCTGTCTGTTGTAATAGACATTTCATAGAATTAGATCATGATCATGTCAGCTGCATCCACAGCTGATTCCATTTGTAGTCAGCCGAGGGGAGTGTCTTCTGCCATGAGTGATGCTCAATCTAATCACTGGAAGCCTTTTGAGGAGGATTCAGAAGAGACAGGCTCTCTTCCTGCTGTGGCTGGCAAACCTCTCCTGTGGAGTTCGTCCAGACCCTCCATTGGAATCATCAGCTTCACAGCCTGCCCTGCAGATTTTGGACTCAGCATTCCCATTATCATGTGAGACACTTTTATAAATTTTACATTTGTGAGTGTTCCCTGTTGATTCTGTTTCTCTAGAGAACCCTAACTAATGCATCTTGGTACCAAGAATGGTTCTTAAGAAACAGAATATTAAAAAGGAGTCTTTATGAATGGTTTTCTGCTCTGATTGGACTCAAAGTCACTAAGGACTCTGATTCCCATAATCAGAATGGGCATTCACAATCCATGGAGTGAGTTGGCAGAAGAGATAGTCAAAATATCACCATTCAGTTCTCCTAATGCTTCACTTGTACGAAGCCAGGCTCTGGGGGATAATGTTTTTGACACCTTTACAAAGTTTTGTGAAAATAAGAGGTATAGCAATGTTGCCTGGTTATTTTTAGATACACTGGTTACATTAAGGAGTGAAAAGAATGGGCTTAAGGCTTCAAACGAGAAGCTTAATCACTGTCTGACAGATGTAGAAACTTCTATGAGTATCCTGAAGGAAAATCTTATTTCCTGTAGCCGTAGACTTGAGATCTTTGAAAATCAGACTCAGAATCTGATTGTTAGAGTAGCAACTTTACAACATAAACTGAAATCTCAATGTTGCATGGTGTCTGCCATTAAAGTGAAGTCATTGATTGGAAGGGAATGGGACCCTGAAAAATGGGATGGTAACATATGGATTAATAATGATGATGTCAGGAGTAAGGTTGAAACCCTTGGCCATGCTGAGTCTTCTCTAGATAACCTGTAATAGTTTGCCCTGAGAACATAGCCAACTCACCTCCAGCCTGCTTCAAGGATCTGGCCATCGTACCCCCACCTCCTGAAGGGATTAGCCCTAGAGTGATTAATCCTGTTTCACCAGATGAAACTGCACTGAAGGCCCTGAAGCAAATAGCTTGGAAGATATTTCTAATTTGCTTCAGGACCCACCCCCACCACCCCTTATTTCTTCCAGACCTGTAACTAGACTAAAGTCCTAACAGGCCCCTAAAGGTGAGGTACAAAGAATCACACATGAAGAGGTATATTATACTGCAAAAGAACTGTATGAGTTTTCCAATTTATATAGACAGAAATCAGGGGAATATGTGTGGCAATGGATTTTAAGGGTGGGGGATAATGGCATGAGGAATATAAGGCTGGATCAGACTGAATTTATTGATATGGACCCACTAAGCAAAGATTCTGCATTCAATCTTATAGCTCTAGGGGTTAGAAAAGGTATTAACAGTTTGTTTGGATGGTTGGTTGAAACATGGATCAAAAGGTGACCAACATTACCTGAGGTTGAAATGCCAGACTGCCCTGGTATAATGTAGATGAGGGGACCCAGAGGCTTAGAAAGATTGGAATGTTAGAGTGAATTTATCATGCAAAGTCTGCTCTTACACCCCAGGAATTTCCAGAGGATGCATCTTTTACCAGAACACTGAGAAATAAATTTGTGAGACTAGCACCATCATCCCTGAAGAGATCTGTGGTTGCACTTCTATGTCAGATATTACTGTAGGAACTGCTGTCACTGAGCTGGAATCCTTAAACACAGTGAGGATAACAGGATCCCGAGTTGGCAGAAGCCAAGTGGCAGGACTTAATCACCAAAACAGGGTAGACATGGCTATTATAATAGACAGCAAACTCAAAGCAGGAGTTAAAATTATATGACTTACAGAGATTTGTGGCATTGGCTAGTCAATCATGTGGTACCTAGAAATACAATAGAAGGGCAGTCTACTAAATTCCTGTTCAAGCTGTATAAACAAAAATGTTCTAGGTCAAGTGAACAGAAGTCTCACCTGAATTACAAAAACACAGAGTGATGGCCCCTTAATCAATTTCCAAACTTGAGCCAGTTTACAGACCCAGAGCCCCTTGAATGAAGGGGAGGCCAGATGCTTTTGAGGAAGAACCCTGTTACACTGCCACAAATTTATACTGTTAATATTCCTCCAAGTCTTCCCCAAGGAGACCGACAACCTTTTTCCGGGGTAACTGTGCACTGTGGAAAGGGAAATGATCAGATATTTCAGGGCATGTTGAGATATCCCTTCTAAGGTGAAGGATAAGTTGCTGCGTCTGGCCACATCTACGACCAGAAAAGAGGCACAATGCCTAGTTGGTCTCTTTGGATTTTGGTGACAACATGTTCCTCATTTGTGTGTGCTCCTCCAGCCCATTTATCTAGTGACAAGAAAAGTTGCTTATTTGAGTGGGGACCTGAACAAGAGTAGGCTCTGCAACAGGTCCAGGCTGCTGTACAAGCTGCTCTGCCACTTAGGCCAATGATCCAGCAGATCCAATAATACTGTAAGTGTCAGTGGTAAATAGAGATGCTGTTTAGAGTCTTTGGCAGGCCCCTATAGGAGAATCACAATGAAGACCCTTAGGATTTTGGAGCAAAGCCTTATATCTGCTGCAGATAACTACTCTCCTTTTGTGAAACAGCTTTTGGCCTGCTACTGGGACTTAATAAGGACTGAACGTTTAACCATGGGCCACCAAGTTACGATGAGACTTGAGTTGCCTATCATGAGTTGGGTGTTGTCTGATCCACCAAGCCATAAAGTTGGGCATGTACAGCAGCACTCTATTTTAAAATGGAAGCGGTATATACAAGATAGGGCCAGAGTAGGACCTGAACGCACAGGTAGGTTACATGAGGAAGTGGCCCAAATGCCCATGGTCTCCATTCCTGCTACATTTCCTTCTCTTTCCCAGACCAGAGCTATGGCCTCTTGGGGAGCCCCTTACAGTGAATTGACTGAGGAGAAGAAAACTCAGGCCTGCTTTACAGATGGTTCAGCACAATATGCAGGTACCACCTGAAAGTGGACAGCTGCAGCACTACAACCCCTTTCTGGGGTGTTCTTGAAAGACAGTGGTGAGGGGAAATCCTCCCAGTGGGCAGAACTTTGAGCAGTGCACCTGGCTGTTCATTTTGCTTGGAAGGAAAATTTGCCAGAGGTGCATTTGTGTACTGACTCATGGGCTGTTGCTAATGGTTTGGCTGGATGGTCAAGGACTTGAAAAGACCATAATTGGAAAATAGGTGACAAAGAGATCTGGCAAAAAAGTATGTGGATAGACCTTTCTGAGTGGGCTAAAGACATGAAGATATTTGTGTCCCATGTGAATGCACACCAGAGGGTGACTTCAGCAGAGGAAGGTGTTAATAATCTAGTGGATAAGATGACCCATTTTGTGGATATCAGTCAGCCCCTTTCCCCAGCAACTCCTGTCATTGCCCAATGGGCTCATAAACAAAATGGTCATGTTGGTAGGGATGGAGGTTATGCATGGGCTCAGCAACATGGACTTCCACTCACCTAGGCTGACTTGGCTATAGCCACTGCTGAGTGCCCAATCTGCCAGCAGCAGAGACCCACACTCAGCCCCCAATATGGCACCATATCCTGAGATGATCAGTCAGCTGCATGGTGGCAGGTTGATTACATTGGACCACTCCCTTCATGGAAGGGGAAGCAATTTATTCTAACTGGAATAGACTCAGACTCTGGATATGGGTTTGCTTTCCCTGCACACAATGCTTCTGCCAAAACTACCATCCATGGACTTACAGAATACCTTATGCATTGTCATGGTATTCCACATAGCATTGCTTCTGATCAAGGAACACACTTCACAGCAAATGAAGCGTGGGAATGGGCACACATGCATGGAATTCTCTGGTCTTACCATATCCCCCATCATCCAGAAGCAGCTGGATTAATAGAACAGTGGAATGGCCTTTTGAAAACTCAATTACAGTGCCAACTAGGTGGCAATATCTTGAAAGCCTGGAGTAATGTTCTCCAGTAAGCTGTGTATGCTCTGAATTAGCATCCGCTGTATGGTGCTGTTTCTCCCATAGCCAGGATCCATAGATCCAGGAACCAAGGCATGGAAATGGAGTGACACCACTCACTACTACCCTTAGTGATCCATTAGGAAAATTTTTGCTTCCTGTCCCTGTGGCTCTGAGCCTTGCTGAGCTGCAGGTTTCAGTTCCAAATGGGGGAATGCTTCCACCAGGAGAAACAACAATGAATCCATTGAACTAGAATCTAGGCCTGCCACCTGGTCACTTTGGGCTACTTATGCCCCTGGATCAACAAGCCAAGAAGGGGATTGCATTATTGCCTGGGGTGATTGACCCTGATTATCCGGGTGAATTAGGACTGTAACTATACAATGGAGGGAAAGAAGAGTTCTCCTCAAATATAGGAGCTCCCCTAGGGCATCTTTTAGTACTACCATGCCCTGTGATTAAAATCTATGAAAAACTGCAATAGTTCAATACAGGCAGGACTACCAATGGGTCTGAAACTTCAGAAATGAAGGTTCATGTCACTCCACCAGGCAAAGAACCACAGCTAGCTGAAGTGCTTGCTGAGGGAAAGGGAACATGGAATGGTTAGTGGAAGAAGAGAGTGATAAATATGAACTACAACCACATGATCAGTTACAGAAGTGAGGACTGTAAGGCTGTTTTGTTCCTGTTATACTATTTAAGTTGTAAGATATCAAGTTTAAGAATGAATATTACGCAAAGACTTGCACTCTATTCTGGACAGAATTAATGTGTTTCCAGTTATATGCAGGACAGTTAAGTATTGTTAGGCGAAAGAAAAAAACATGTGTTTTATTGTTTTTCATTTAGAAATTAGGTATGGTTTAAGGGGTATATATAGTGCCAAGTTGACAAGTGGTGGACTGTCATGGTCAGGTTCATGTGTCAGCTTGGTCAAGTGGTGGTACCTGTTTGTCTGGTTGGGCAAGTGCTGACCTGTCTGTTGCAATGAGGAAATTTCATAGAATTACATCATGATCATGTCAGCTGCATCCACAGCTGATTCCATTTGTAATCAACCGAGGGGAGTGTCTTCTGCCATGAGTGATGATCAATCTAATCACTGGAAGCCTTTTAAGGAGGATTCAGAAGAGACAGGCTCTCTTCCTGCTTTGGCTGGTGAGCCTCTCCTGTGAAGTTCGTCCAGACCCTCCATCGGAATCATCAGCTTCACAGCCTGCCTTGCGGATTTTGGACTCTGCATTCTTACGGTCACGTGAGACACTTATAAATTTTATATTTGCGAGTGTTCCCTGTTGATTCTGTTTCTCTAGAGAACCCTAACTAATACAGGAGGTAATCAGGAAAAAAAAAACATTTACAATAACATGCAAAAGAATTGAATATCTAGGAATGAACTTAACCAAGGAAAGAAAGGACCTGTACACAGACAACTATAAAACATTGCTAAAAGAAATCAAAGAACTAAATAAAAGGAAAGATAGTCTGTGTTCATGGATCGGAAAACTAAATGTCATTAAGATGTTGATTCTACTCAAATTGATCTGCAGATTCAGTGCAATGCAAATCAAAATTCCAAAAGCCTACTCTGCAGAACTGGAAAAACTAGTTGTCAAATTTATTTGAAAGGGTGAGGGGCCACAAATAGTCAAAAAAATATTGAAATAGAAGGATGAATTGGGAGGACTCAGGAATCTTGACTTTAAAGCATATTATAAAGCTACAGTGATATAAACATCATGATGCTGACATAAATGTAGACATATTGATCAATTAAATTGAATTGAAGATCTGAAAACAGGGATGTGATCCAACATGTGCATACATACCCATCATCATAGTGGCTTTCCTCACAACTGCCAAAAGATGGAAGCACCCCAAGTGTCCATCAATGATTAATAGATGAACAGAATGTGGTCTATACATATGATGGAATATTGTTCAACCATAACAAGGAATAAACTCCTGAAGCACACAACAACATAGATGAACCTAGAAGACATTATGATGAATGAACTGTCAGACATAAAAGGATCAGTATTGTATGATCTCATTAATATGAACTAATTGTATAATGTAAACTCATATGCATAAAATCTGGAATATAGTTTACCAGGAGATTGAATGAGACTAGAGAACGAGGAGCAAGTGTTTATGTGCAGATGTTTTAACTAGGTTGAATTTATGTGTGCAAACAGAGGTGATGGTAGCATGTTATTGCGAGCAAAATTAATGGTGCTGAATAGTGTGTGAATGTGGTTGAAAGGGGTTGTTTAGAGTCACGTATGTCACCAGGAGGAAAGCTAGAGGTTAAACATGGGAAAGTATAACACACTGAATATTGTCATGGACAATGACAGTTTTTAACAGTACAAATAAAACATTCTTTTATGAACTAGAATGACGTACGACACTATCTATTATGAGGAGTTAATAATAGAATGGTATTTGGGAAAAAGGTATCTATTGCAAATTATGGACTATGATTAAGAGCAATATCTTAATATTCTTTCATCAACAGTAGCAAGTACAACACACCGATTCTAGAGATAAACAATGGGGATGGTAAAGAATATGGACATTTTGGGTTTTCTTTTATATTTTAAGGTTTTTTTGAGGAATGAAAATTTTCCAAAATTGATTATAGTGATGAATACACAACTGTGTGATGATACTGTGACCCACTGATTACCTACTTTGGAGGGATTCTATGGTGTGCCATTATATCTCAATAAAATTGCATTTTTAAAAAAGGCTGAGAATACCAAATGTGGATGAAGATGTAGGGAAAGGAGAGCTCCCATACACTGATGATGAGGGTGTAAATTGTTTATACAATTTAGGAAACTATTTTTTTAGTATCTTCTAAGAGCCAGCAATTCCATTCCTAGAGGGACTCAAGAAAATTCATTACAAATGACCACAAAAGATTTGTACAACATGTAACATGTTTATAACTTTTATTTTCAATAACTACAAGCTCAAAATAACCCAATGTCCACCAAACATAGTTTGTTCATTCAGTTGAGTACTATTAAAAAAAAAAGAATTAATTAGTGATACATGGTACAACATGGGTGCCTCATACAAACATTATATTTAGTGGAAAATATCAGACAGAAGAGCATATATTTTATGATTCTGTTTTACATGAAGTTCAAGAAAATACAAATCATGATCAGAATATAGACTAGTGATTACTTCTATGGTGGAGTTATTGAATGGGAAGGTACACAAGGGAACTTGTCGGGGTTCTGGAAATATTCTAAATCTTGATCTAATGTGAATGAGATACACTACTGTATGCATATGTAAAAATTCATCAAGATGTATATCTAAGACTTGTATTGTTCACTCTATATTAATTATATTAAAAACTAAAAATTTGGGAAACAAAAAAATTATAATAATATATTTAGAGGGTGTTCTCTAAGAACATTTGGTAAAGCTAAGAAAAGGGAATATGATTAAGTATTCTTTCAACTTTTCTGAAGGATTTAAATTTTCCAAAGTTAAAAGCTCAGTAAATAAAAGAAAACAAATAATGCTCCCACAATTCATCGTATATGGAGAAACTACTGACCTTAGGGGAAGTTGAAGTAGTCTTATTCAAGCTAGCCTCACTTTTCCTTGTTTCAGAGCAAAGAAGAGATGGAACATAACAAGAAATATTCAGAAGTAATGTCTACATATCACTGAAACACAGAAACACCAACATGTATTTGAGAGATTGAACTGAGAAGAAAGAGCACCACTGGGCTGATTCACTTTACCATGTGTTTTATTAAGTCAAGTACAAGACAAAAGGGCACTCTCTGTTTTGGGTTCCATTTTGTATTACAGCAAATACCTGATTCAAGGGCAAGAACTGGAAGATATAACCAGGAAAACTATAAGCTATTTACTAAATGCATATTTATTCTTATTCTATTCTTATTTTTAAAATGAAGATATTAAGAGTCAAGCCAAGTATCAATCAATTTATTTATAAAAGAAACTCTGGAAGTTAAGAGCAAGGGAAAGAGTATGCACTACTTTAGCCTCAGAGTTAAGACAGTTCCTTGACTGACTGTCTCAGACTGCTTGGTATACCCAGCAAGTACATCAAAGTGATCACTTATAATTGTTCTTTATCCACAAAATATGCTTTGGGGTCAGAGTGACCTCAGGGCATAGATGAAATGACTCTCAGCCAATTGAGGGGTCCTCTAGACAGACCCAGAAAGATAAGGTTTTCAAACTTTGGGTGGGAGGCTAGGCTTTTTATGTTGAGTAATTTTCTCGAACTTTCAGCTGCACCTTCTATTCTATTGGCTCAAAGTTACACACCATCCCTATTAATGCCTTTGCACTCCTAATAAACAACGTGTACAAAAGATGTTTCTTATTTACAAATGACGTATTTTACATTTTACAATTTTGTAATTATTTTTTCATAAAAAAATATTAAAAAGTAGAATTGCATAGGAAATGCACCTTTTGAAAAGAAGAGTGGCATTGGTTGTGGTGCCTTGAATAAAAGGGGCCTACTGTCAGCAACATTTTGGGTGGTCTGTTTGGTGCCCCAAAGGCTTTAACACCTTACATCAATGCATAAAAAACAGACTGAAGTTAGGAGAGGTGTGCTTTTCTTTTGTATTGTGAGAACATGACAAGTATGAGAAGGTTGTTAAGAAAGGAAAACAAGCCTGACATCTGAACCATCAGTGAGTCCTTATTTAGGTTTATTTTAAGAAAGCCAATGTACAGGTTAAGTATCCAGAGTTAGATTTAGCTTTTGTTCTTGAACATAGTACACATAATTAGTTATAGTCAGAAGATAGTTTCAAATCTGTAGATTTTTCGATTTGTTAAAACTTGATTCTGATGAAAGGTCGCTGGTATCTTGGACACCTCTGTCACATGGGAAAGCACATGGAAAGCATCTATCATCCTTTGCTCTAGGGTTCCCTTGTTTTCACCTTCTGATTCCAGTGATGTGCCAATCTGGATTTGTTGTGTACCCCAGAAAAGCCAAGTTCTTTAATCCTCATTCAATATTGCTGGGTGGGAACTTTTGTTTTCAGGGAGATGTGATCCACCCAATTGTGGGTGATAACTTTTGATTAGAAGGTTTCCATGGAGATGTATCTCCACCCATTCAAGGTGAAGTTGTTTAGTGGAGCCTGTTAAGAGGGAACCATTTTGGAAAAAGCTTTAGAGTGACCAGAGACATGAGGGCTACCAAAACCAACAAAGCAAACAGAATGAATAGAGCCCAGGGAGTCCATCAAAGACAAAGCCAGCAGATCTCACCATGTGCCTTTCCAGCTTGAAAGAAACACTGAACACCTTCATCAGTGTTCTTGAACAAAGGTGTTTTTTCCTGGATGCCTTAGATTGACCATTTTTATAACCTTGCTTTAAGTTGGACATTGTCATGGCCTTAGAGCTGTAAACTTGAAACTTAATAAATTCCCCTTTTTAAAAGCTGTTCCATTCCTGGAATAGTGCATTCCAGCAGCTTACTAACTAAAATAAGTGGCTTTGCTTCTAAGCATCTGTGGGTCCTCTATTAATGTCTGTAAGGCTTTTCTCACTCTGTTCTCTTTGGGCATTTCTCTTGTGGTATTCAGATTCAGTTGTCAACTTGGCCAGGTGAAGGTACCTAGTGCTCTTGCTGTGGACCTGTGCCAGTGTTATGTGAACCTCATCTGTTGCTCATTACATCTACAGTCAACTAAGAGGTGTGCCTGCTGTAATGAATGATGTTTGATTTAATTGGCTAGTGCTTAAATGAGAGAGGTCAATGTAGCACAGCACAAGCATCTCAGCATACCTCATCTCAGCACTTGCAGCTCAGCCCAGGCCTTTGGAGATGCAGAAAGAAATCACCCTGGGGAAAGTTGTCGGAACCCAGAGACCTGGAGAGAAGGCCAACAGAGATCACCCTGTGCCTTCCCACATAAGAAAGAACCTCAGTTGAAAGTTAGCTGCCTTTCCTCTGAAGAACAAATGAAATAATTCCCTTTATTAAAAGCCAATCTATCTCTGGTGTGTTGCATTCTGGCAGCTAGCAAACTAGAACATCTCTCTAAGCTTTCTCCAAACTGCTCTATCTTGTATCCTCATCAAGGGCTAAAGTACAGTGTTAAGAATCCCCCCTTGATTTGGGTGGGTCACATCTCCATGGAAATTTAATCAAAATGTCACCCACAATAGGACTGACCCACAAGAATGGATTAAAAGAATATGGTGACTTCCTGGAAGATGGCAGCTTAGTAAGACGCGCGGATCTTAGTTTCTTCTCCAGGACACCTACTAGGGGAGTAGAAACGATACAGAAAGCGCCCAAAGCCACAACAGAGATAAAAAAAAGACAGCGTACCCCATCCTGGAACGGCTGGCTGGCTGAGAGAAGCAGCTCGGGTGAGATCGCCGAGGCGCGCGGGCCTTACCGGGCGGGGTGGCAAGCGGCCGGAGTTACTCCCTTCCCCCTTCCCGGGCCGGCTGGGAGAATTGGAGAGGTGGTCCCCTGAAACCAAGGCGACTGGCGCCCACACCACGCGCAGCCCCCCGGACCAACTGAGAGAATTGGATCGGAAACCCCCAGGCCGCGGAGAACGGTGACGGGTGCGGGAGGCCCCTTCCAAACCCGTGACTCCCGGGGAACGTGCACTCTCTCGGGCGGGCCGCTGCCGCTGGCGCCCTCCCACCACGCTTGTTGCCCAGGGCCGACTAGGAAATTCGGATGGGCTCTTTCCCTGGCTGCGGCGACCAGCAACCCTCCCTACGTTCGGACCCTGGGCCGGCTCAAGCCGCTTCGGCTAGCGAACCCCCAGGACGGCGAGAGTTTTCCAAAGTTTAAGGTCCCACAGCACCTTTTACTGGTGGGACCCGCAGACAAACGCATGCCACGAGCGCCACCTACTGGGCAGGATAAGAAAAACAGAACCCAGAGATTTCACAGAAAAATATTACAACCTTGCTGGGTCCAACACCAAGAGAAATCTGAATAAATGCCCAGACGCCACAGCAGAAGATAACTGTCCACGCTCAAAAGATTGAGAATATGGCTCAGTCAAAGGAACAAACCAATAGCTCAAATGAGACACAAGAGCTGAGACAACTAATGCTGAATATACGAACAGAAATGGAAAACCTCTTCAAAAATGAAATCGATAAATTGAGGGAGGACATGAAGAGGACATGGGCTGAACATAAAGAAGAAATAGAAAAACTGAAAAAACAAATCGCAGAACTTATGGAAGTGAAGGATAAAGTAGCAAACATAGAAAAAATAATGGATAGCTACAATGATAGATTTAAAGAGACAGAAGATAGAATTAGTGAATTGGAGGATGGAACATCTGAATTCCAAAAAGAAACAGAAACTATAGGGAAAAGAATGGAAAAATTTGAACAGGGTATCAGGGAACTCAAGGACAATATGAACTGCACAAATATACGTGTTGTGGGTGTCCCAGAAGGAGAAGAGAAGGGAAAAGGAGGAGAAAAACTAATGGAAGAAATTATCACTGAAAATTTCCCAACTCTTATGAAAGACCTAAAATTACAGATCCAAGAAGTGCAGCGCACCCCAAAGAGATTAGACCCAAATAGGCGTTCTCCAAGACACTTACTAGTTAGAATGTCAGAGGTCAAAGAGAAAGAGAAGATCTTGAAAGCAGCAAGAGAAAAACAATCCATTACATACAAGGGAAACCCAATAAGACTTTGTGTAGATTTCTCAGCAGAAACCATGGAAGCTAGAAGACAGTGGGATGATATATTTAAAATACTAAAAGAGAAAAACTGCCAACCAAGACTCCTATATCCAGCAAAATTATCCTTCAAAAATGAGGGAGAAATTAAAACATTCTCAGACAAAAAGTCACTGAAAGAATTTGTGACCAAGAGACCAGCTCTGCAAGAAATACTAAAGGGAACACTAGAGTCAGATACAAAAAGACAGAAGAGAGAGATATGGAGAAGAGTGTAGAAAGAAGGAAAGTCAGATATGATATATATAATACAAAAGGCAAAATGTTAGAGGAAAATATTATCCAAACAGTAATAACACTAAATGTCAATGGACTGAATTCCCCAATCAAAAGACATAGATTGGCAGAATGGATTAAAAAACAGGATCCTTCTATATGCTGTCTACAGGAAACACATCTTAGACCCAAAGATAAACATAGGTTGAAAGTGAAAGGTTGGGAAAAGATATTTCATGCAAATAACAACCAGAAAAGAGCAGGAGTGGCTATACTAATATCCAACAAATTAGACTTCAAATGTAAAACAGTTAAAAGAGACAAAGAAGGACACTATATACTAATAAAAGGAACAATTAAACAAGAAGACATAACAATCATAAATATTTACGCACCGAATCAGAATGCCCCAAAATACGTGAGGAATATACTGCAAACACTGAAAAGGGAAATAGACTCATATACCATAATAGTTGGAGACTTCAACTCACCACTCTCATCAAGGGACAGAACATCTAGACAGAGGATCAACAAAGAAATAGAGAATCTGAATATTACTATAAATGAACTAGACTTAATAGACATTTATAGGACATTACATCCCACAACAGCAGGATACACCTTTTTCTCAAGTGCTCATGGATCATTCTCAAAGATAGACCATATGCTGGGTCACAAAGCAAGTCTTAACAAATTTAAAAAGATTGAAATCTTACACAACACTTTCTCGGACCATAAAGGAATGATGTTGGAAATCAATAATAGGCAGAGTGCCAGAAAATTCACAAATACGTGGAGGCTCAACAACACACTCCTAAACAACGACTGGGTCAAAGAAGAAATTGCAAGAGAAATTAGCAAATACCTCGAGGCGAATGAAAATGAAAATACAACATATCAAAACTTATGGGACGCAGCAAAGGCAGTGCTAAGAGGGAAATTTATTGCTCTAAATGCCTATATCAGAAAAGAAGAAAAGGCAAAAATTCAGGAATTAACTATCCATTTGGAAGAACTGGAGAAAGAACAGCAAGCTAACCCCAAAGCAAGCAAAAGGAAAGAAATAACAAAGATTAGAGCACAAATAATGAAATTGAAAACATGAAAACAATAGAGAAAATCAATAAGGCCAGAAGTTGGTTCTATGAGAAAATCAATAAGATTGATGGGCCCTTAGCAAGATTGACAAAAAGAAGAAGAGAGAGGATGCAAATAAATAAGATCAGAAATGGAAGAGGAGACATAACTACTGACCTCACAGAAATAAAGGAGGTAATAACAGGATACTATGAACAACTTTACGCTAATAAATACAACAATTTAGAGGAAATGGACGGGATCCTGGAAAGACATGAACAACCAACTTTGACTCAAGAAGACATAGATGACCTCAACAAACCAATCACAAGTAAAGAAATTGAATTAGTCATTCAAAAGCTTCCTAAAAAGAAAAGTCCAGGACCAGATGGCTTCACATGTGAATTCTACCAAACGTTCCAGAAAGAATTAGTACCAATTCTCTTCAAACTCTTCAAAAAAATCGAAGTGGAGGGAAAACTACCTAATTCATTCTATGAAGCCAACATCACCCTCATACCAAAACCAGGCAAAGATATTACAAAAAAAGAAAACTACAGACCAATCTCTCTAATGAATACAGATGCAAAAATCCTCAATAAAATTCTAGCAAATCGTATCCAACAACACATTAAAAGAATTATACATCATGACCAAGTAGGATTCATCCCAGGTATGCAAGGATGGTTCAACATAAGAAAATCAATTAATGTAATACACCATATCAACAAATCAAAGCCGAAAAATCACATGATCATCTCAATTGATGCAGAGAAGGCATTCGACAAGATTCAACATCCTTTCCTGTTGAAAACATTTCAAAAGATAGGAATACAAGGGAACTTTCTTAAAATGATAGAGGGAATATATGAAAAACCCACAGCTAATATCATCCTCAATGGGGAAAAATTGAAAACTTTCCCCCTAAGATCAGGAACAAGACAAGGATGTCCACTATCACCACTATTATTCAACATTGTGTTGGAGGTTCTAGCCAGAGCAATTAGACAAGAAAAAGAAATACAAGGCATCAAAATTGGAAAGGAAGAAGTAAAACTATCACTGTTTGCAGACGATATGATACTATACGTCGAAAACCCGGAAAAATCCACAACAAAACTACTAGAGCTAATAAATGAGTACAGCAAAGTAGCAGGTTACAAGATCAACATTCAAAAATCTGTAGCATTTCTATACACTAGTAATGAACAAGCTGAGGGGGAAATCAAGAAACGAATCCCATTTACAATTGCAACTAAAAGAATAAAATACCTAGGAATAAATTTAACTAAAGAGACAAAAAAAACTATATAAAGAAAACTACAAAAAACTGCTAAAAGAAATCACAGAAGACCTAAATAGATGGAAGGGCATACCGTGTTCATGGATTGGAAGACTAAATATAGTTAAGATGTCAATCCTACCTAAATTGATTTACAGATTCAATGCAATACCAATCAAAATCCCAACAACTTATTTTTCAGAAATAGAAAAACCAATAAGCAAATTTATCTGGAAGGGCAGGGTGCCCCGAATTGCTAAAAACATCTTGAGGAAAAAAAACGAAGCTGGAGGTCTCGCACTGCCTGACTTTAAGGCATATTATGAAGCCACAGTGGTCAAAACAGCATGGTCTTGGCATAAAGATAGATATATCGACCAATGGAATCGAATAGAGTGCTCAGATATAGACCCTCTCATCTATGGACATTTGATCTTTGATAAGGCAGTCAAGCCAACTCACCTGGGACAGAGCAGTCTCTTCAATAAATGGTGCCTAGAGAACTGGATATCCATATGCAAAAGAATGAAAGAAGACCCATCTCTCACACCCTATACAAAAGTTAACTCAAAATGGATCAAAGATCTAAACATTAGGTCTAAGACCATAAAACAGTTAGAGGAAAATGTAGGGAGATATCTTATGGATCTTACAACTGGAGGCGGTTTTATGGACCTTAAACCTAAAGCAAGAGCACTGAAGAAGGAAATAAATAAATGGGAACTCCTCAAAATTAAACACTTTTGTGCATCAAAGAACTTCATCAAGAAGTAGAAAGACAGCCTTCACAATGGGAGACAATATTTGGAAATGATATATCAGATAAAGGTCTAGTATCCAGAATTTATAAAGAGATTGTTCATCTCAACAACAAAAAGACAGCCAACCCAATTACAAAATGGGAAAAAGAATTGAACAGACACCTCTCAGAAGAGGAAATACGGATGGCCAAGAGGCACATGAAGAGATGCTCAATGTCCCTGGCCATTAGAGAAATGCAAATCAAAACCACAATGAGATATCATCTCACACCCACCAGAATGGCCATTATCAACAAAACAGAAAATGACAAGTGCTGGAGAGGATGCGGAGAAAGAGGCACACTTATCCACTGTTGGTGGGAATGTCAAAGGGTGCAACCACTGTGGAAGGCAGTTTGGCGGTTCCTCAAAAAGCTGAATATAGAACTGCCATACGACCCAGCAATACCATTGCTAGGAATCTACTCAAAGGACTTAAGGGCAAAGACACAAACGGACATTTGCACACCAATGTTTATAGCAGCATTATTTACAATTGCAAAGAGATGGAAACAGCCAAAATCTCCATCAACAGAAGAGTGGCTAAACAAACTGTGGTATATACATACGATGGAATATTATGCAGCTTTAAGACAAGATAAACTTATGAACCATGTAATAACATGGATGGACCTAGAGAATATTATGCTGAGTGAATCCAGCCAAAAACTAAAGGACAAATACTGTATGGTCCCACTGATGTGAACGGACATTCGAGAATAAACTTGAAATATGTCATTGGTAACAGAGTTCAGCAGGAGTTAGAAACAGGGTAAGACAATGGGTAATTGAAGCTGAAGGGATACAGACTGTGCAACAGGACTAGATACACAAACTCAAAAATGGACAGCACAATAATACCTAATTGTAAAGTAATCATGTTAAAACACTGAATGAAGCTGCATCTGAGCTATAGGTTTTTGTTTTGTTTTGTGTTTTGTTTTGACTTTACTATTATTACTTTTATTTTTTTCTCTATATTAACATTCTATATCTTTTTCGGTTATGTTGCTAGTTCTTCTAAACCAATGCAAATGTACTAAGAAACAATGATCATGCATCTATGTGATGATGTTAAGAATTAATGATTGTATGTGTAGAATGGTATGATCTCTAAATGTTGGGTTAATTTCTTTTTTTCCGTTAATTAAAAAAAAAAAAAAGAGAAGGGATAATTGGAGCTGAAGGGATACAGACTGTACAACGGGACTGGATATAAAAACTCAGAAATGGACAGCACAATACTACCCAATTGTAATGCAATTATGTTAAAACACTGAATGAAGCTGCATGTGAGGTATAGGTTTTTTGTTTTTGTTTTTTTTGTTTTTTTTTCTTTCTATTATTGTTTTAATTCTTATTCTGTTGTCTTTTTATTTCTTTTTCTAAATCGATGCAAATGTACTAAGAAATGATGAATATGCAACTATGTGATGTTATTAAGAATTACTGATTGTACATGTAGATTGGAATGATTTCTAATTGTTTTGTTAATTCTTTTTTTAATTAATAAAAAAAAATCAAAAAAAAAAGAATATGGCCTTTTTTGATGTACATAACAGCTTCAAACTACACAGCAGGCATTGTTGATTTGTTTATGTATTTCCATTTTTCCCTTTAACTGTTTTCTAAACTCTACACTCAAAAAAGTATTTACAGAAAGAACTTGATGCATATTATGATTTTACCTCCTTCTTTGAGGGATTCTTTTTTCATTTAAGGGCCAGAGAGCACTAATAGCCTTTAATCAACCTGAGACCCTTTCTCTACTTCATGCCCATGATACTATCCTCACTTGGTGTTCCTCCCCACTATCTCCCTGCATGCTCTTTATGCATCATTTTTACTGATCCTTCATCATTTCTTCTACTTCTACATGCAGGATTGACCCAAGGATCAGCCTTTGGAACTATTCTCTTTTCTTTCTATCCTCATTCCTAGGATCCTCTGATCCAACCTCAAACCATATCTACATGGTGATAATTCACAAATTTTAGTTATAGTCAGGGGATAGATAGTTCCAAATCTGTAGATGTTTCTACTTTGAACTTCAGATATGTGCATATGACTGTATACATGACTAAATCAAATCCAACCATTCCCAAAAGTGTCCATCTGTTTCCTGTTGACTCCCTTGGTACAAATACCAGGATCAACAGAACAATGTCATCCTTAACTTCTCTCTCCTTTTTTCCTCAATATGGAGTCCATTAGCAAATATTGTGGGGTCTTCAAATTATATTTTGAATTGGGCCATACCTCACCAATTCCATTGTCACCCTTCTGGCTAAAACAATCTTAATTTTTTAAATATATTTTACTAATTTTTATACTAGGTAGAGTAGTTGAATTTGAACTCACATCATATGAAAAATGAGTATAACCCATCAAATCCACAATATGATTTTTGCTTTATTTCAACTTTAGTTAATAAGTAAATTTGATTCTTTATTAAATTATGTTAGAACAACTGACTAATCATTTGGAGGAAACTTAGATATCTTCAGAGTTTATACCAAATTTGAATTCAGCGAGACTACAAATTTAAATGTAAATAAAATAAGTCATAAAATTAGAAGAAAATATAAGCAAAATATGTATAATCTCAATAAAGACTCTCAAATAATGGAAGCAAATTCAGAAATAATAAAATGAACAAATTTTTTTCAAAAAACAATCAAAGAGAGAAGGGGCTTCTGCGAACATGGTAGAATAAAGATGGGCAGAAATTACTCCTCCCCAGAACAACTAGAGAATGGGCAGAAACTGTCTAATCCAGTGGTTTAGAGCTTAGAACATCAGGGAAGGACCACACAACATTCAAGGAGAAGCTGAAGAAAAATCAGAGAAATTATGACTGAGAAATAAGGGTGAGGGAAACCAAACATTCCCATTCAGAGGCCATCATCTGTGCATCAGTCTGCATTTTGCCAGCAGGTGAAACATGGCACAGTCCTGGTTGGGTTGCTGGCCAGTAAAGTTAACTCTCTCAGTCCCATAGCCTAGTCTTTTATGTGGGAGTCTGGGAACATGCAGATGTATTATACACAAACAGAGACTTTGCCATGGTTCCTAGTGCCCACCCCGAATCTCCAAAGTTTGCTGTTTTGGGTACCTGGATCTGGGTAGATGGGGAGACCTTCTCATTGGGGGAAAGGGGGATGCAAAACTGTACTGATATGATGGGTGTCTAGTAAGGGAGATACATAGGGCCCTGCAGGCTGATCCTTTCAGTTCCAGGGACAGGACACTCAATATTCAGCTCCTTTCATGAACAGAGAGGTAGGGTAAGGAAGGGAAATCCAATGCTACACCAGACAGCCATCCCCCAACCCAGAGTCTGGCTGATGTGCATCAGTCTTGTTCTTGATGGGTGAGAAGACAATGCAGTCCTGGTTCATTGGCAGGCAGGTGAAGTTAACCTTCTCAGTTCTTCAGCCTAGAGTGTTTCCATGTGGAAATCTGGGAACCCCCAGCTCCACTGTACCCACAAGCAGAGAATTCATTGTGGTACACACAGACTATCCCCAAATGCCAAGACCAGCAGCTTCTGGCATGCCCAGACCTGGGAGAAGCAGGGAGGTGCTCCCCTCAGGAAAAAAGCAAGATGCAGACCAGTACTGATCTAACAGTTGTCCAGAGAGGACAGCCATCTGCGTCCCACAGCCTTGAACTTGACCTTGACTCAATCTGGACCCTTCCCAGTAGGCTGTTGCAACTGGGAAGAGATGGGATTGTGGGGAATAGAAGCCCAAGAATGCTATCTGCTGGGAAGGCTGGGAAGTTAGAATCTATCAAATTGCTTCTCTGCCCACCCTCTAAGCCCCCTCCGAAAGTGATTGCACACTCTGTATGAGACCCTGGCACTAGTTTGGCTAGGAAATGCTGACAAATGATGTGCCAAAGAAAGCTTTAAATCTGAAACCAAACAACAATAAAATCTTAGAAAAAAAAGGGAAACTAACTCTCCAAATAATCTTATACAGAAAATTGAATCCCCAGAAACCAGCTAAATATCAACAGGTATATCAAGAAGTGAGAACATATGGCCAACACAAATGATCAGATTAAAAACTCATAGGAGAGGGTGCAAGGGTAGTTTAGTAGTAGAATTCTTGCTTGCCATGCAGGAGACTTGGGTTTGATTCCTAGTCCATTCACGTCCTCCAAAAAAACAAACAAGCAAAATGAACAAAAAACAAAAATTCAACAAATGGTGCTGCAATAATGGGCTACTCACATGGAAAAATAATGAAATGTTACCCCATAATACAGCATAAAAAATAATGTCATAGGAGACAAAGAATTGGAAATAATTAGTTAAAGATGTTGAAACGAATCTAAATAATTTCAATGAGATGGTTAAGACAATAAAGGATATCAAGAAGACACTAGAAGAGCATAAATAAGGAATTTGAAAAAATAAACATAAAAATAGCAGATATTATGACAACGAAAGAAACTAGATAAAATAAAAATATATTAGACACACACACCTTCAAATTTGAAGAGGCATAAGAAAATATCAGTGAATTAGAGGACAGAACAACTGAATTTAAACACAGAAAAAGAACAAATGGAGAAAAAATTGAAAAAGTTGAGCCTGGTCTCAGAGATAAAAATGACAACACAAAGCACAAGAATATACTAATCATAGGTGTCCCAGAAGATGTAGAAAAGAATAAAGGACCAGGAAGAGTAGTTGAGAAAATAATGGCTGAAAATCCCCTAATCCTTATAAAAGACATAAATATGCAGATCAAAGAAGCCCAACATACTTCAAATAGAATAAATTTGAATAGAACCACTCGAGGACACATACTATTCAGACTGTCAAATACCAAAGAGGAGAGGAACTTGAAAACATCAAGAGAAAAGTGAATCACCACATACAAGGAAAGTCACATAGGCTAAGTGCTGACTACTCATCAGGCACCATGGAATTGAGAAGACAGTGGTATGATATAAGATTCTGAAAGCAAAAAATCACCAGCCAAGAATTCTTGCACCAGCAAAGCTGTCCTTAAAAAGGGAGAGAGAGGTTAAAATAGTCACAAAAGTCTAAATAATTTGTTAAGACACACATTGGGAAAATGGGTAAAAAATATGATCCACTTATGTTGTTTACAAGAGGCATGTTTTAAACCCAAAATTACAAATAGATTGAAAGTGAAAACATGAAAAAAGTTATTCCACGCAAGCAAGAAACAAGCACAAAAGCTGGGATAGCTATAGTAATATCAGATAAAATAGACTTACTAAGCAAAAATGCTAGGAGACAATGAATGACACTATATGTTAATAAAAGAGGCAATTAACCAGAAGAAATAATAATCATAAATAGTAATGCACCTAATCAAGGTGCCCCAAAATACATGAGACAAACCCTAGCAAAACAGAAGGGAGTCTCTACAATAATAGCTGCAGATTTCAACACACCAATCTCTTTAATAGATAGAATATCCAGAGAGAAGAACAGTAAGGACATAGAGACCTATATTATGATGATAAATGAAATACGCCTAATGTACATATATAGATAATTGACCTCCTCAAAACAACAGGATAAACATTCTTTTCAAGGGCTCATGGAACATTCTCCAGGATAGAACATATGCTGCGAAACATCAATTGTACACCTCAGATGGTTTATATGGTATGTGAATATATCTCAATAAAATTCACAGAAAAAAAAAGAGGCAGAAATCCTCACCAACCTCTCAAATATCCTAAGAAGAACCTCAATGACACGCTTCAACTTTTGTTTTCTTCACCTGAGGATCATAAATAACTAATATATAACCAATATAAAATAATGGGGAGGGGAGTTATGCTTCAGTGGAAAAGTGATAGAGATCTGAAACTCCAGATTCCAATGGCAAATCAAAGTGATATAAAGCTAATGGAAGAAAATAGGCATAAATGTAACACCAGACAATTGTTGTCTAATATAGACTTTTCCTAATATTTCCTATATGTCAATTTCAACTGTCAGTGAGGAAAATAACATTCATTTATAAAAGAAACCCAAAGAGCAGTAACATTCTGTTCATAGATAAAATATAAATTACCAATAAACATTTGAAAAATTGTTTTATGTCATTGGCAATAAATGAGATATGAATTAAACAAAGAACAAAATATTACTTGACTCATCATTTTGGGAAAAGATTTGGAAGACTGATAATTTATCTTGACTTTAGTGCTATTAATGCATCTTCTAATCTCCAAGGACACCATCCCAATTCCTAGTTGCATTAGCTCACTTTGTTTTGTTTTATTTTGCTATATTAATTATATTTTTAATTCATTAGTGACTTTAAAGCAGGGTCACCAAGGACACTCTTGTTTTTACTTAGATGATCACACCTGTTACAAATTTGACCATATAAAACATCAGTCTTGTCCATGGTGAAAGTCTCAAGGGCCAAATCTGTATTAAGATTCTTGGGTGAGATCTTTAACTCTTAAAGAGTCAAAGAGGATTTCTGATCTTCCCCTACCCATTTACTTTCCACCTCATCAGTACTCAGATTATGCAGCAAAAGACTGATGTGATTCATGATAAAATGTTAGACATAAGGATATGAAAACTGATATAGGTTATGCATGTATTCCCACAACCATCTTTGACAACAAATTATATCCATGTCACTATTAACACATTTATGATTAATTATAAGTTTTACTAAGGAGCTGTGTAGATAAAACAAAAACTGAAGGTTGAATGATGGAATAAAGTAAGTATTTTCATATCAATTATTTTTTTCTTCTCTGAAATAAGGGTAAAATATTTAATAACATTTGCAATTACTTTCCTAAACTGAGATATATGATACTTTAATAAGTATTTAATAAGTTTATATTTATATATATTTAATTACAATTAATAATTACATATGTTTAATTTTGATAGTAAATAAAGATGAGAAATTCATTTCATTTCTGGAATGACATTTCTTCTTTGATAATATTAGTCGTGGAAGCAAATGAAGTCTGTTTTTTGTAATGGTAAAGTGGGTGGATAATGAAGCAGTCAAATTTGCAGCAACATCTAATGTGACACCTACTGTTCACACTGCCATTACACATGCACCACACACACGTATAGAGACCTCATATCAAATACATAAATAAATCTTCCCAACTTGAACTTTGGTCTGACATCTCATCTATAAAATATCTCATTAAAAAAAAGCATACTCTTTAAGTCTAAACATAAGAAGCAGAAATCAGTAAGCAACATCTGCACAAGAATTAGTTAGAAAATTTCTGAGACAAGATTTGGAAGTAGGTAGCTAGCAGTACAAAAGGGTTATTTTGCATATTGGAATAGTATCCGAGATCAGCAGGGACTTTTTTTAGAGTTTACAATAGCAAAGGAAAAAGAAATGAATGCAAGAAGGAGGGTCAGCTGCAGGGAACCTGTTTTTCAAATTTGTGCTCTTGCAGAGATTACAAGTACGGGTCTGCAGAACAGGATAGGTTCTTAATAGGGTTCATGACCCTGAATCACTGCTTGCTCTCTCTGAGAGGCCTAAAAACCTTTAATGTTGTACCTTGATATGTAAATTTTATCTGAGACCATTTTCTTAGAGAAGAAAAGGAGCAAGTCATGGCTGCAAATAACTATCCAATCACAAGCCATCCACTAAAAATACCAGTTCCACACTAACTGGACTACATTCTGAGTACTACTCCTTCTATATCATCAGCAAAATATAAAAGAGAGTCCTAGCACAATTTTAATGACATTTTAGCAAAAATTTGGATAACCACAATTCAGTTCAATTTATTAGTTCTTATTTAGAACTTTTTAAAGACCATATTAGCTTATGCTCATTTTATATAACTATTTTTTTTTGCATAGGCTATATTTGAATAATTGTAGTGAAAAGACCTTGCAGTTGCCACAAGTAGAGCTGATGAAATGCCTTGTGAGGTGGTTTGGAGTTAGGTACCCCAGGGAAAAAAACATGTTTAAACTTAATCCATTCCTGTGGGTGTGACCTCTTGTGAACAGGACCTTTTGATGAGGTTACTTCAGAGAAGGTGTAGTTCAGATGAATCAGGATGGGTCTTATTCCCCATTACCAAAGGCCTTATAGAGGGAAGTTCAGAGAGGAAAAAGAAAGCCACATGGAGCAGGCAGAAGTTGGAAGTCAACAGAAGCTGGAAGAGAAGGGAGAAGAAAAGCCACCGTACGCATTGCTCTGTGAAAGAGAAGCCAAAGAGCATGGATGGCCAGCATGCAGCCCCAGTCTTCAGGGAGAAAGCTTCTTCTTAATGACATCTTGATTTTTGGACTTCTACTTGCCTCAAAACCATGAGCCAATACATTCCCACTGTTAAAGACAAACCACTGAATGGAATTTGCTTCAGCAGCCAGGAAATTGATACACCCAGCCTGAGTGACTATGTCTTATTGCTCAAAAATTGTTGTACAGAAAGATTGTGGGAGTATGATTTAAACTCTTTTATTGAAGACAATCTCTTCAAAATG
Source organism: Tamandua tetradactyla (assembly GCF_023851605.1). Taxonomy (NCBI): domain Eukaryota; kingdom Metazoa; phylum Chordata; class Mammalia; order Pilosa; family Myrmecophagidae; genus Tamandua; species Tamandua tetradactyla. The sequence continues at coordinate 119,473,530 of NC_135333.1, forward strand.
AATGAAATGCCTGGTAGATAGATTCTAAGAGAAAAAGACTTTTCTCAACCAGAATCTTGAAATATCAGTAAAGCAGATACCCCAGTAGTTGTCCATAAATGACTGTGGTTTTTCATTTCATTTTTCATATTATACTGAGAAAAAATTATATTCCAGGAAATGGATTAAAACCTGAGTAAGTGATTGTGAACAAGATATAATAGTTTGTTTGAGACCTTGCTGATCTCGAGAATATTACTGATCAGTCTAACTGAGAAGACAGAGCAATAAATAAGCAATACACTGCAGCTCTGAAAAGGGGATGTTAGATGTAAAGGCGTATTGGAGGTTTATCTAGCACAAATTTCTCATCTATATTTTTGCTTTTCATTGTATGCTTCATATGTTGAGGATTATTTATTTTATTTGAGATCTTTTTTGTTTTCTGATGTAAGTGCGTAATATTAAAACTTTCTCTCTCAGCACTACTTTAGCTGTGTTCCACATACTTTGATATGCTGGATTTTCATTTACATTCAGTTCAATTATGTTTCTAAAAAATTCCTACAAGCCTTTCCTTTCACCATAAATTATTTAGAATTATGTTGTCTAATTGCTAAGGGTTTGGAGATTTTCTTGCTATCTTTCTGTTATTGATTTCTATTTTGATTCCATTGTGGTCAGAGATCATCCTCTGTATGATTTTAATTCTTTACAAGTTGTTGAGGCTTTTTTGTTATCCAAGGCGTGGTTTATCTGGTAGATCTGCCATGTGCACGTGAAAAGGATGTCTGCTCTGCTGTTGTTGGGGGGATGGTCCTATAAATATCAATTATATCTGATTGATTGCAGCATTATTTAGTTGTTTTATACTCAGTCATTTAATTCTATCAATTAGTAGGAGAAAATTTTTGAAGCCACATGTGTAATTGCATATTTACCTATTTCTTATTTCATTTCTGTCCATTTTTTCTTCACATATTTTGATGCAGTGCTGTTAGGTACTTATATGATTACATACCTTTTATCCTCTTGCTGAATTGACTAAGTTATCTTTATATAATTTTCTTTTGTGGATCTGTCAGTTTTCTTTGAACTGAAATCCACTTTGTCTGATATTAATATAGCCACTCTGGCTTTTTTTAATGATTGTGTGCATGCTATTTTTCTTTCCATTCTTTCACATTAAACTAACTAATTTCAGTATATTAGAATTGAGTTCCTTGCATGCCGCTTCAAGATGGGCCATGTTTTTATCCATTTTTATAGTTCCTGTATTTTAATTGGTTTGCTTATACCATTCAACTTAACTACTTATATCTGAATTTAGATCTATCATTTTATTCATTGTTTATTTTTTTATTACTCCTATTGTTCATTATTCTGTTTCTCCTTTTATGCCTTCATTGAACAATTTTTAGTGTTCCATTTTAATTTTTACTTGATCTATTTATATTTAACGATAGCATTTAAAAAGTTTGTGTAAGTCTATGTGTTCTACAAATTAAAGAGTAAAAACAACATTTCATAGACTGTTTAGTATCAATATTTTACTCATTGACTTGTAGTATAGAAATCTTGTAGCTCTATAGGACACCTTAACTTTCTTCTTTATGTTGTGGATATAATATATATGATGTGCTCACACATGGGAAATCCCATCAGATAATGTTACACTTTTTGCTTTCAACAAATTTTTTTTAATTGTGTACATTTTTTTTTTTTAACCTGTTTGGTAGAAATCACCAGTTAAGCCGTCTGAGCCTGGAGTTTTCTTTGGGGTATGTATTAAATGTACACTTTTTATTTTCATAGAAATAGGGCTCTGTAGACTAGACATTGTGTCTTGAATATCTCTGGTATATTTTTACCATTCAAAGAAAATTCCATTCATAATAACTGCGAAGTCTATTTACAGAGTAGTTTTTTTTTTTAAATGCTGCCTTTATTCTTTAATATATGCATAATTTGTATTGATGTTATATCTTTGATTACTTATATTGATAAATTATATGCCCTCTTTCTTTTCTGATCAGCCTGGCAGTAGTTTTATCAATGTTATTCATCTTCTCTGAAACTCACCTTTTGACTTCACTAATAGTATTTCTTATTTTTCTATCTTCTATTATTGATTTTGCTGTATTGTTATTATTTCTTTTCTTCTATTTAGTTTGCAGTTGCTTCTCCCTTTTTAAAATGTTTTCTTTGGTTGGATGATTGGTAATTGATTTGGGATGTTCTTGAGAGGACTTCTATCTATAAATTTCCCTGCAAGTACTGATTTAGCTGCATTCCACAAGTTTTCATGTCATAGTCCCATTTTTCTTTATATCAGTGATATTTTTTAAAAAATCTTTTTTGATCTTTGTGTTATACAGAATTGTATTACTTATTTTTCAAATATTTCAGATAGAGGGGTTTCCATTTATTTTTCTATCTTGTATTCCTAATTTAATTCCATTTGGCCAGAGAACATGCTTTATATTAAGTTAATCCTTTTCAATTCATTGATGTTTATTTGGTAGAACACAGTATGCTCTGTGCTTTATCTTGGTAAATGCTCTGTGTGCATTTGAAAAGAATATGCATTTTGTGAGTAGTGGTGGGAGTGCTCTATAATATCAATTAGGTCAAATTAGTTAGGAGTATTTTATAAGTCTTTAATACTTGTACTGATTTTCCATCCATTGTTCTTTCACTTTTAGAAAAAGGGATACTTAAATTTCTTACAATGATTGCTGATTTGTCTATTTTTCTTGCACTTTTGTACATTTTTGTTTCTGTCTTTTTGAAACACTGATATGTATAATGTAGTCTTTAGAAAATTTTTGTTTTTTTTAAGAAAATAACTGCTTCATCATTATGAAGTGACCCTCTTTATGCTTGAAATTATTCTTTGCTCTGATATCTTTTTGTGTGATATTAACATAGCCAATCCAGGTTTCTTTGATTAGTGATAGCATGATTTTTATCCTTTTTAAAATGAATTTCTGCTTCTATGCTTACAGTGAATTTTTTTGAGGTAGCATAAAGTTGAGTCTTGTTTTTTATCTAAAATAACAATATCTGAATTTTAGTGGAGTAGTTTGTTCCTTCTGTTCTTTTTTCCCATTTTTCCTGTTTATCAACCTTTATTTGGATTAAGTACATAATAAGCTTCCATCCTTTGTTTGATAGTGTTTTGGCCTTTATGTTGACTTAATTTGTGACTGCTTTCAGGTGTGTGTGTCTGTTTATGTAATATTATCACAAACTACCCTCAAGTCATTTCATACCACTCTAAATATAATATGATATTACCACTGTTTACTTCATTTCCCATTTGTGAAAATAATATTAACTACATATATGCTTTTTATTATTTTTTATTTAAATAGTTAATTATCTATTGAAGTGAATTTCTTGAAAATGTATTATACATCTAGACACTTATTTAAATTTTTCAATGCTGACACAATGCCCATTTGTGTTCATTCAGATTTCCATCATATTGTATTCTCTTTTGAATGAAAGATTCCCTTTAATATTTCTTTAATATAGATATGTTGGTAATGAACTCATTCAATTTATATTGGTATAAGAAAGACAATATTTCATCTTCATTTATTGAAGTTATTTTTGCTGAGCTTAAAATTCTAGTTCTGTGTTTTAGGTTTTTGCTCAATAGTTTAAAAATGCTCCCCTGTCTTCTGGCTTTCACTACTTCAGGTAAAAATTCTGACATAATTCATATCTATTTCCTTCTTTTAAAAGTGTTTATTTCTTATCACAAGCTGCTTATAAGATTTTCTAATTATGGTGGGTATTCTAGTTTGCTAGCTGCCAGAATGCGATATACCAGAAACAGACTGGCTTTTTAAAAGGAGGATTTATTAAGTTGCAATTTACAGCTCTAATGTTGTGAAAAATGTCCAAACTAAACAAAGCTATCGAAATGTCCAATCTAAGACATCCAGGGAAAGATACCTTGGTTCAAGAATGCGAATGACATTCAGGGTTTCTCTCTCAACTGGAAAAGCACATGGAGAACATGGAGATATCTGCTAGCTTTCTCTCCAGGCTTCTTGTTTCATGAAGCTCCCCCAGGGTTGTTCTCCTTCTTCATCTCCAAAGGTCTCTGGCTGCGTGGGCTCTCATGATTCTCATGGCTAGCTCATGGCTTTCTCCAAAATGTTTTCTCTTTTAAAGGATTCCTGTAAACTAATCAACACCCACCTGGAACAGGTGGAGTCACATCTCCTCTAATCAAAGGTCATTACCCACATCTCTGAGGAGATAATCTAATCAAGTTTCCAATCTGCAGAGCTGAATAAGGATTAAAAGAAAGGTTGCCTCCACAAGATGGATCAGGATTAAAACATGGCTTTTCTAGGGTGCATAATCCTTTCAAACAATTTGGTAATACAGTGGCTTTGTCGGCCTTTGTATTTCTTGTGCTTAATTTGTAGAGCTGTTAGATTATAAGGTTTTATATTTTTCAACAATTTTTTTAAATGTAAAGCTACTTTTTCTTCATATATTTTTCTCTTTTGTCCTTGGTGAGTCCAGTTACTTATATACTGTCCTCTTTAGAATTTTCCCAGAGCACATGTATTCCCCATATTTTTGTCATTTTTTTTCATTTTGGGTAGTTTCTAATGCTGTTTCTTCACAATCACTAATACTTTCTTCTGCAGTGTTTGAATTGCTCTTAACTCTAATCCAATGTAGTACTCATCTCAGAAACTGGATTTTTCATCTCTAAAATTTTCATTTTGTTATTTTTATCTGCAATATCTCTATTCAATGTACTCAAATTTTCTCTACCTTCTGAGTATATGGGATATAGTTGTTAAAATGGTTTTAATGTGTTTGTTAACTATTTATTTCATCTATTCCTTTTCTGGATCTGTTGTTATATATTAATATGTCTCTTTATTATAGGTCATAATTACTCTGTCTTTGATAACCTAGTAATTTTCCAATGGATTCAGACATTATGAATTATTTTGTGCTGGATATTATTTATGATATTCCTTAGCTATGTTCTGACATGCACTTAAGTTAATTGGAAACAGTTTGATTTTTTTGAGGCATGACTTTGCCTCTGTTAATTGGGACCAGAACAGATCATTTTAATCTAGAGACAATTTTGCTACACTCCTGAAGCAATACCTTCAGTGTATGCTATGGAATTCCCCTTGAATTACAAAGTGTACTACTTAACCTGGTAGGAAAAGGAATTACTCCCAGTCCTGTTTCATTTGCAAGAATTGTTCTTTCTGGCATTTGTGAGCAGTCCATTTCCCAGCCTCAGTGGTTTCCTCACAGGCATTCAATGATCATTACTCAATTGAAGACTTGAGAATTCCCCTTTAAAGATCTCCTGAGTCCACCATTCTCACTCTTTCTTTCTGTAGCTGCCTCCTTTGTGGTACTCTGCCTTCAGATCTCTAGCTGCTGTGGTTTCCCCAAATTTCTAGCTTTGTCTTCTGAACTCTGGAAGACCACTAGTCTTCTGCTGGATGCTGCTTTTCTGTGCTGCAGGTGGAGACTCTTTCTAGTCAGTGAACTGGGTTAACTGAAAGTTTTACCTTATTTGCTTACCTCTGTCATGGATTACTTACCTTTACTACCTGATGTCCAATCTAAAAACTATTATTTAATATATCTTTTCTTTTTAAAAAATCTGTTTCAAGAGTGAGAAGATTTCCAGATGTTCTGATTCCACCTTGAGTGGACATGGAAGTCTCTCTGCCAGTGTTTCTTTAAATATTGAATCTTCTTTCATTCTTTGTCTATTTTCTCAGTGCTCCAGTTACATACTTATTTGAATTTTACTGAATCCCATATGACAGTCGCTTTTTAAATCAGTTTTTTTTTCATATACTTGTCTCTTTTTTATTTTAGTCTGGATGTTTAATTTTGATTTATCTGTCAGTTTCTTTATTTCTTCACCTGTGTCTAATCCATTCTTTTAGTTATTCAACTTGTCAATTTCATCTTCTGTACATTTTTAGTTTGCAATTTACATTTTATTTTTGTTTATAGTTTCTGTGGAAATTTTTATTTTAGGTAATGCTATAGATACATTTATTTGTGTTAATGTAATATTTTTTAAAATTTTGATATCTTCTTTTTCTGTGGATCTCTTCTACTTTTGTATTTATTTTAGTTTTCAGTCATATAGTTATCTGTCTTTTAATAGCTTTTTAAAAAATTTCCCCCACGCTGGGTATTTCACTTCGAATAATTGTAGGAATCATTTGAATCATTTACTGAAGAGTTGTTCTTCATAATTTTTTTCTTGCTCAAGGATACAATTAGTCCACATCTTTTAAATCCATTTAAAAAAGTAAGTTAATTAAAATAGAGCTTTAGCCTTTATTGGTGATTATATGATTCTAGGTCATCATTAGTCATGAAGTACAGTCCTTAGAAGTCTCAATTTAAAGGGCATCATATATCCCTAATGCTGTCTTCCCAGGTGGACCTTGAACTTCAGATGTACTTAGTTTGCCTTCTAAAATACATGAGAATTACAGAGGCTACACTAAACACTTCTGATGAAAAATAGAAAATATTTAAATGAGAAATATGTTGTCAACTACCATGTTTAATTCTCTACTGATTTTAATCCCACAAGTCCTTGGTGCCATTTAATACTTTGAATTAGATCGCTTTTGACTTACTTGTTAGTTTTGGTTTTGTTTCTTCCATATTTTCTAATTGCTTTCTGAATGAGGGTTAGGAAGCACTTTTTAGAAGAGAAATCTTCATGATATTAAAGCATCCAAAGGAAATGTTTAAAATGTGATCATTATTTTTTGTTGCAGAAAAGAGAATATATTTTATAAGCCATAGATACAACATGCAACAGTTGTTGTGAGTTCTTGAGAAAGAGAAAGGAATAAAATTTTAAAATTCTCTCAATAGAATCCATTACAAATAAGATTCTCAATCCCTGAACCCATAGTAAATAAGAGGGTTAGGTCATTTGATATTTTTCCTTTCTGATATAATAAATAATTTCTGACAACTGAGAAGAGTTCAGATACTTTATCTCTGATTTTTTGCTTGCAGATTGTCTAAAATACCAAAGGTAGTAATGAGAAATCGCACAGCAATAACCACATTCATCTTGTTGGGACTTACAGATGACCCACAGCTGCAAGTTCTGGTCTTTACCTTTTTATTTCTCACCTACATGCTGAGTGTCACTGGAAATCTGACCATTATCATTCTTACGTTCATGGATTCCCATCTTAAAACACCTATGTATTTTTTTCTTCGAAACTTCTCTTTCTTAGAAATCTCCTTCACAACAGTCTGTATTCCCCGATTCCTGTACAGCTTATCAACTGGGGATAATACCATTACTTATAATGCTTGTGCCAGTCAAATATTTTTTATTGGACTCTTCGGGGCCACAGAGTTTTTTCTCCTGACTGCCATGTCCTATGACCGCTATGTGGCCATCTGTAAGCCCCTTCATTACATGACCATCATGAGCAACAGAGTGTGCACCATCTTTGTCCTCTGCTGCTGGATCTCTGGATTCATGATCATCATCACGCCCCTCGGCATGGGCCTCCAGCTGGAATTCTGTGACTCCAACACCATTGATCACTTTGGCTGTGATGCATCTCCTCTTTTTAAGATTTCATGCTCAGACACATGGTTCATAGAACAAATGGTCATAATCTGTGCAGTACTGACATTCATTATCACACTAGTTGGTGTGATTCTTTCCTACGTATATATCATCAAGACCATACTAAGATTTCCATCTGCTCAGCAAAGAAAGAAAGCTTTTTCCACTTGTTCTTCTCACATGATTGTCGTTTCCATCACCTATGGCAGCTGCATCTTCATCTATATCAAACCTTCAGCCAAAGAAGAAGTGGACATCAATAAAGGAGTATCTGTGCTCACTACATCTGTTGCCCCTTTGCTGAACCCTTTCATTTATACTTTGAGGAACAAGCAAGTGAAACAAGCTTTCAGCAGCACAATCAAAAGAATTGTCTTTATCTTAAACAAGTAAGAACAGGCTGAATTTGAGCAACCAACTATAAATGAAAGACTAGTTCTTTGGCACTTCTGAAAATCTTAACCTAAAGTTAAGTCAGGTTAAATTTCCCATGGTCATTTGAATCTTAATTTTGAATCCACTCTTATCAAGTCATTCTATTTCTTCCCTTCTTTAATCTCACTCTAAATTATTTCTGTCATTAGAAGAAGATAAGAATAGACTTCCAGGAAATAAAGACTTCCCACATTTCTCACTCAGCTTTCCCCCACTATTTAAAAGAAAAATTATATAACCTGATTCATACCTCCTGGGAAAAAAAAAATACAGAATAAGTGTTCTTCTAATCTCTTTCAACTTAAACATGTGAAAATTCTGAAATAAACATTTGAAAGACATGAATAAATACTTTATTTGTGTGTTAGGGTATGAGTAAGACTAACTTTAACATAAAGGAACCCAAAAGAGGCATATCATGTACAATTAAAACTAAAGGGAGAAATCTGAAAACAAATATTACTTTAAAAACATATAATCAAGTCAATCTTCAGAAGGATTTTTTTAAGAAATATAGGGAAAATTTAGACCATATTTGCTTGACAGGGGCATGCATACACTGACATGTGTGTGTATATATACATACTCCAAAAAGTAAAATAAAAAGAAGACAACTCTGTCAGTTACTGGTGTGAACACATGCACTCTGCCTTAAATAACCCTAAAAGTGAATAAACTATTTGAAGACACTTTTGACAACATGCATCTTAAAGCTGCAATCCTCCAGAGAAGGGAAATTCTATAAATGAGCTCACAATCAGAACTCGTTCAGTCCATTTTTAGAGCTGCACACAATCTCAGATTGTCTCTGTGAGATTATTTGACAAAGATCAGAGTTCAGAGCAGCCAAAGTGGTTAATATCTGCAGGTCAGGGCTACTTAGAGGAGGGATGTTGGCAGAGGGCTTTTGTGTGGGCAGTTCCCCAGGCATCTTAGCCTGAGGGATTGACTGAACACATATAGGCAAGACTAGTCAAGGCTTACCAGAGGCCACCATAATAAGGCTGAAAGTTGAACAGAGATACTAGATGTCAAGCAGTCTCTGGGGCTTGAAATTATGACCCAGTCAAAGTGAAGAGATCTTGTTAATACATCTTCAAAACTTCATGCTTCTAGCTGAAAAACCAGAAAGGTTTTTAGTAGTACTTCAGGGGTAAGGGCCATTTCATAGCACAGAACTCAATAAATCAAAACCCAAGGGCAAAATCGAGCCACCAACATGTTTTGTTTTTGTTTTTGTTAATAAATTTTTATTGGAGTATTCATTCATTTGCATAATTTCTGTGGTTGCTTTCAATGGCAGGATTGAATTTAACAGAGTTCTCATGCCCTGAAAAAACAAGAGTATTTATTGTCTGGCCTTATATCTGCCCACCTTAGGTGCAGCATTTGCTTTTCCATTCTTATGATTTTATATGGTTTGGAGAGAAAATAATGGGATGCAGACTGCTATTTAGCCACTTTGTCTTCAGTCACTTGAGAAATCATCAGAGGATGGCTCATGAATTTTTAGGTCAGCTAAAAGCATTCAAGTTTAGTTCTCTCAGCAAGCTCTCCATTGTCCTTGAATATACATAAAAATAGATTTTAAAAGGAAGAGAATTTGGGGAGGCTGTCTATTCTGTTTACTTATGTTGCACGCTAGCTCAACCACAGCAGTGTTTTATAACAAATGGGAACTCACCTGCTTTACCATTTACAAGAAAATTTTATGCAACCCCAAATTCTTATAAATCATAAATCCCACCTCTACCACCCCTGGGAAAAATAGACGAAGCTGTACTTATGCAATTTTAAACCAAGGCACATGTGTATACTGCCTAAGTCCATTGATTTTTGGGGAAAGCCCGCCTGTGTGATTTGCCCATCATTTTTTTTTTTTTTTTTTTGACTAAGGTACTTTATAGACCATAAATGTAAGGCACTGTCCCTGATGTTTGTCCAGTACCTTTCAAGGGCTTTTTGTTTGTCATAACACCACTCATTTTTGGATAAGGCTAACATAAGTTGAAGGAATCCTCCAAAGTGAAAATTCTTTGAGACTATTTTTTCCTGCATCCTTCTCAAAAATCCAACTTTCTTAAAAAGAGTGCAATCATTAATCTTTAGTGAATCTTGTGTCATGTGTCCTATAAAAATTGTATCTATATTTTTTGACGTAGGTATTTAAAACAGACCTTGAACTTTCTTTTTCAAGATTAAAATAAACTTCAACTGCCATACTTTGTGTAGCCCACTGAGCTGTATTGCCACCCGGCTTAGTGCATGCTCTACAGCCGCTGCCCTCGCAGTTTTCCTCAAGGTAGCAGCTCTCTGGAGCAGTTGCTGCTTTGAGTGGGCTACCGCTGGAGGCAAAAGGCAGAGTTTGGTTGCAAAGACGTGGAGTTAGGTTTATGTAGCAGGTGTGAAGGCGGTGGTGGCAGGAGAAGCAGAGGAACCACGCACGAGTACAGAATACACTGAAGGTGTATTTCCTGATTGGCACCTTCACGAGAAACAGGACCCACAACCGAGGACGTCTACCGCGGTGTACCGAGGTGTACTAGTCTCAGTCGATGCTGGAGATCCTGGACCAGGGGACACCGAGCAGTTCGCATCCAGACGGGACCTGTTCATCACTAACCGCCAGGGTTTCATCCTGTTCACAGCTTTGTCAACCAGCACAGCTTTCAGGATTTCAGGCCAGGGCAGGACCAAATCATCCGAGGGAAAAGGTATGAGAAAGGGTGCCCATCATGTTGGTTGGGAGCAAAATGGACACGGAAAGTGAATGAAGGAGAAGTACCACCCAACGAAGGCTGATCGGTTGCTGAAGAGCGGGGCTGACATTTATGGAGACCTCTGCTAGGAGTAAAACGTGGTAGATGAACACTCTGCAGAAATTGAGAGGCAGATGAGTAATGCTCAGAAACCTGGCAAAGATGAGGTATGCAGTTCTGCAGGTAATACACAACAGCATTCGAATATTATTCAGAAGAGGATTTGCTCCCAAAAAGGTGATAAAAATCTTGTCTAATCCACTGTGCATTTAGCAAAAGATTTAAAGTGCACTACAGTGAAATAGCACTCCTTGAGTTCAGTAACTACAGTTTTCGTCATCATTCTCAATTTTCTTTGGGTACTGGCAATTTTAAGGCATGTACAATTGCTCTTAGGGTGATCTCATTTGAAAGCCATATTGGCACATCCCCTGAGTTGACAGAGCAAGTATTGCAAAAACGTAAAATGATTTTAAGGAAGAAACCAGGAGAATTCTTATTACCATTCACCTTAAAAATATTTTGTTTTCTTAAAAAAATAAAAAAGGAAAAGAGACATTTTTTCTTACACAAGTACTGAATTTCAGGATTTAGGATTTAAGATTTAGGATTTAGGATAATGTTTCTAATCCCTTAATTTTGTCAAGTAAGATAACAATCAACATGCTAATCAGTATTAGAAGGGGAGATTCTTTGCTCAGCTATTTCCTATTTTTCAAAACTGATGCTTAATTGTAGATGTTATCCTAATTTACGATGTGGCACTAACTCATGCATCAGTCTTTGAAAGAGTAAAAATCAAAACAGGTTGTGTAAAAAATATAATCTGGACTGTGTGATTGTGAAAACCTTGTGTCTGATGCTCCTTTTATCTACCTTGTCAACAGATGAGTAGAACATATGGAATAAAAATAAATATAAGGGGAACAAATGATAAAATAAATTTAGTTTGAAATGCTAGTGATCAGTGAAAGCGAGGGGTAAGGTGTATGGTAGGTATAATCTTTTTTTTTTTTGTTTTCATTTTATTTCTTTTTCTATTCTCTTTTTATTTCTCTTTCTGAATTGATGCAAATGTTCTAAGAAAGATGAATGTGCAATTAAGTGATGATATCGTGAATTACTGATTATCTATGTCAATGTTTTATTTATTTGTTTGTTAATTTTTTAAATTAATAAGTAAATTTAACCCCCCCCCCCAAAAAAAGAGTGAATTACCCTACTAGTGGTCAAGGAGAGAGAGGAGTAAGGGGTATGTATGAGTTTTTTCTTTTTTCTTTATTTATTTTGTTGGAGAGATGCAAATGTTCAAAAAATGATCATGGTGATGAATATACAAATATGCAATGATATTGTGAGCCATTGATGGTACACCATGTATAGAATGTTTGTATGTCAATAATGTTTGTGTGTTTTTTTGTGTGTACAATAAAAATATTAAATATATATATATATAATCTGGGTTTAGAATGTGTTAAATCACTTGTTTGGTGACAGAAAATGGAGACTGTCACAAGGGTTTCATATAATTAAAATCCCAAACTCACCCTCTGTTTTCTAGGCAAAGTCTTTATTACTTTGATAAACAAGAAGGGAGTGACTGTGTTGAAAAGAATTGCCTGTCCTTACTAACAAGACACATTCTAGTAAATTACCTAACACCATCATGATTGGGAAGACAGGTTACTTCAAGATTTCCTGATTTCAGAAACCTCATAATATAATATAAATATCTTGCAGTTGTATATTTCTTCAAAGAGCATAGTATTTCTTTCCCTTAAAACCTATAATTGTTGAGTGATCCCTGAGTAACCTACTTTTGAAATCAAGTTTGCTATAGCAAAGTTTTGATGCAGGCATTTTGAAAATTGAAGAGCCATGTGAAACAATGTGGATTTAAAAGTAGAACATAGTGAGTGGGAAAAGATAGCAGCATAGTGAGTTGCGGAACTTAGTCCATCTTCCAGAGCAGCTAATAAACAGTCAGGAGCAGTGTAGGACTATGCTGGGGAAATATCAGTGATGAGACACACAGCATTCACTAGTCTGGATCAGATGAGATCCCCCACAGACCTGAAAAAAATGAATCTGGCTACTCTTTCCTCCTGAAGCATGGGCTTATCTGATCTGGGAAAACCTGACTGTAGCCCATAATATCTGAGGAGACCCTCCTCCAAAAAAAAGAGGTTACATATAAGCAGGGCAAGGAACAGGAAAATAAGAACTGAAAAATTCTGATCAGTTAAACAGAACCAGTGCTAGAGGTTTAGAATAACTTGAACTGAATGTCAAAGAACAGATAGAAAACAAAGTGATCCAGCAAGAAAATTCTAGGTAAAAAGAGTAAAAACAACCTTCAGAATAAACTAATTAAGGAAATCAAATGCCTAGACACCAGCAAAAAATAATGAGCCATACTAAGAAAATTGAAGATATGGCCCAGTCAAAGGAACAAACCAACGCATCATGTGAGATCCAGGAGTTGAAACAACTAATTCAAGATTTTCAAAAAGACATAGAAAATCCCATCAAAAATCAAAACAATGAGTTCAGGAAAGATATAAACATTGGGTTAATAAAAAGAAGAAGTTGAAAATTTGATAAAACAAACCTCAGAACTTATGGTAATGAAAGGCACAATAGAAGAAATGAAAAAAAAAAAACAGTGGAAACCTACAACGATAGATTTGAAGAGCAAAAGAAAGGATTAGTGAACTGCAGAACTGGACATCTGAAATCTGACACACAAAAGAAAGTATAATGAAAGGAATGGAAAAATATGAGTTGGGTCTAAGGGAATTGAATGACAACATGAAGCCCATGAATATATGCATTTGGGATGTCCCAGAAGGACAAGAGAAGGAAAAATGAGGAAAAAGACTATTGGAGGAAATAATCACTAAAAATTTTCCATCTCTTATGAAAGATATAAAATTAAAGATCCAAAAAGTACAGCATCCCCCAAACAGAATAGATCCAAATAGACACTTACTAATCAGGTTGTCAAGTATCAAAGACAAAGAGAGAATTTTGAAAACAGCATGAGAAAAGTAATCCATCACTGTAAGGGAAAGATACATTTGTAGAGTCTGTTCTGCTCAACTGATGTTGCCATTGCATGACCTTGGTAAGAAACAGTTGAAATGTACACTCTAGCTGGGAGGACAGGCTATCCTCCCAGAAGGAGGTGTACTTTGATAAACATATCTAGGTCCTAGGAAGCTCCTCTCATTCCCTAGCCAGTTCCCAGAGGACCAAACTGGGCCTGGTCATGTAAGCTAATTAGAATTTGGCCACTATGTGTAAAGATATCATAAAAACTACATCTGCATGCAAGTTGTAGAAGAAGAAGAAGAGAGGAGGCTCTTATGAGAAAGAGAAAAGAAAGAGAGAAGAGAATCTAAAGAGAAAGAGAGAGCATCTCATCAGAATCTTATCCTGGAAAAGAATGCTTTGCTGTGGATTTTTTTAAGGAGACTCTGAATGTTGTCTTCAAGATTGCTGGGGATTTTTATTAATAAGATTTTGAATGTTGCTTCCAAGACTTCCCAGCACTTCTCTTCAGGTATTGGCCATCTTATCTGGTGATGTAATTATGCCTTTTTAATTACTTTCTTTCAAATACTTTCTTAATAAATTCTGGTTTTCTATCACTGAAGTCTGTATTGTCCGCAAATCTGAACCTATGAATTAAATGGCCACCAATATCATGTTGTCTTTCATATTAAAATCACATATAAAAGAAACCCAATAAGACTATGTGTGGATTTCTCAGCAGAAACCATGGATATAAAAAGTCATTGGTATGATATATTTAAGACTCTAAAAGAGAAAAACTGCCATCCAAGAATTCTATTCTGAGTAAAACCATCCTTCAAAAATGAGGGGGAGATTAAAATACTTTCAGACAAACCACTAAGAGAATTTGTGACTAAGAGACAAGCTCTGAAAGAAATACCAAAGGGAGCACTACAGGCAAATAGAAAAAGGCAGGAGAGAGGGGTTTGGAGAAAAGCGTAGAAAGGAAAACTATCAATAAAGGTAAAAAGAGAAAAATAGGTATGGCATATAAAGTCCAAAAGACAAAATGGTAGAAGAAAGTACTGCCTCTACAATAATAACATTAAATATCAATGGAATCAACTCCTCATTCAAAAGACATAGACTGGCAGAATGGAATAAAGCACAGGACCTAACTATATGTTGTTACAGGAGACTCATTTTAGATCCAATGACAAAAGTAGGTTGAAACTGAAAGGTTGTCAAAAGATATTTCATGCAAACAATGATCAAAAAAGAGCAGGAGTATCTATACTACTATATGACAAATTAGGCCCCAAATGCAAAGCAATTAAAAGGGACAAAGAAGAACACTATAAATTAATAAAAGGAACAATTCAACAAGAAGACATAAAAGCCATAAATATTTATGCATTAAGCAATAGTGCTCCAAAATCATGAGGCAAATACTGACAAAATTGAAGGGAAAAATAGACAACTGTATTATAGTAGCTGGAGACTTTAATTCCCCACTCTCATCAATGGATAGAGCATCTAGACAGAAAATCAGTAAGGAAACAGACAATTTGAATACTACAATAAATGAACTAGACTTAACAGACATTTGCAGTACATTACACCCCACAGCAGCAGGATACACATTTTTCTCAAGTGTTCATAGATCATTCTCAAGGATAGACCATATGCCGGGTCACAAAGCAAGTCTCAATAAATTTAAAAACATTGAAGCCAATCCAAACAGTTTCTTGGATCAAAATGGAATGTATTTGGAAATCAATAACAGGCAGAAGGCCAGAAAATTCACAAATATATGGAGGTTAAACAACACACACTTAAACAACCAGTAGGCCAAGGAAGAAATTACAGGGGAAATCAGTATATATCTCAAGGTAAATGAAAATGAAAACACAGCATATCAAAATTCCCTCTTGGCAAAGGCAGAACAAAGAGGGACATATAGTTCCTTAAATGCCTACATTAAAAAAAGAAGAGCAAAAATGGAGGAATTAGCTGTTCACTTGGAAGAACTAGAATAAGAACAGGAAACTAACCAGAAAACAAACAAAAGAAAAAGTAATGAAGATTAGAGCAGAAATAAATGAAATTGAGAACATGAAATAAATTGAGAAAATCCCAAAAAAACAGAAGGTTTATTTTTTTAAATTTTCTTTGAGAAAATTAATAAAATCAATAGGCATTTGCTAGGTTGACAAAAAAAAAGAAGAGTGTGTATGCAAATAAATAAAATTAGAAATGGATGAAGAGGCATAACCACTGACACCACAGAAATAAAGGACATAATGAGAAGATATAATAAGCAACTATATGCTAATGAACTAGACAATGTAGATGAAATGGACAACTTCCTAAGAAGACATGAATAACCAACACTGACTCAAAAAGAAATAGATGACCTCAACAAACCATCACAAGTAAAGAGGATGAATCAGTCATCCAGAAGATCCAAAGAAAGAAAAGCCCAGGACCAGAAGGTTTCACATGAAAATTCTATCAAACATTCAAGAAAGAATTATACCCATCCTGCTCAAATTCTTCAAAAAAATTGAAGAAGAGGGAAAGTTACCTAAACTTATTCTATGGAACCAACATCATCCTAACACCAAAGTCAGCAAAGATACTACAAGAAAAGAAAATTACAGACCAATCTCTTTGGTGAATATAGATGCAAAAATACTCAACAAAATACTTGCAAATTGAATCCAGCAGCACATTAAAAAAAATTATACACCATGACCAAGTGGGATCTATTCCAGTGATGCAAGATTTGTTCAACATCAGAAAATAAATTAATTCAATACACTCTATCAACAAATCAAAACAGGAAAAGCACATGATAATCTTGATTGATCTTAGAAAAGCATTTAACAAAATTTAACATCCTTTCTTGATGAAAACACTTCAAGGGATAGGAAAGACAAGGATGCCTACTGTCACCCTTGTTATTCAACATTGTACAGAAAGTTCTAGCCAGAACAATTAGATAAGAAAAAAGGAATAAAGGCATCCAAATTGGAAAGGAAGAGGTAAAACTCTCACTGTTTGAAAATGATAAAATGCTATATGTCAAAAATCTCAAAAATCTACAGCAAAGCTACTAGAGATAATAAATGAGTACAGCAAAGTGGCAGTGTAGGAGATCAACACCCCAAAGTCAATAGTGTTTCTACACGCTAGTGATGAGGAATCTGAGGATGAAATCAAGAAAAAAAAATTCCATTGCCAATAATAACTGAAAGAATCAAATATTTAGGAATAAATTTAATAAATGTAATAGGATACAAAAGACACTATACACAGAAAACTACAAGGAATTGCTAAAAGAAATCATGGAAGACCTAACCAAATGGAAGGGCATTCTGTGTTCATGCATTGGAAGATTAAACATGGTTAAGATATCAATTCTACCCAAATTGATTTATAGATTCAATGCAATACCAATTAAAAATCCCAAAAACTTACTTTGCAGAAATAACAAAACCAATAACCAAATATATTTGGAATGACAGGGTGCTCAAATAGCTAAAAATCTCTTGAGAAAAAAAAATGAAGTGGAAGATCTCAGTCTACCTGACTTTAAAGCATACTACAAAGCTACAGTGGTCAAAGTAGCATGGTACTCACATAAAGATAGATATAGTAGCCAATGGAATCAAGTTGAGTGTTCAGAAATAGACCCTCTCATGTATGGATAATTGATCTTTGATAATGCAGTCAAGCCAACCTACCTGGGTCACAGCAGCCTCTTCAATATATGTGCTTGGAGAACTGGATAGCCATATGCAAAATATTGAAAGATGATTCATATCTCACACCCCATACAAAAATTAACTCAAATGGATCAATGACCTAAGCAAAGACTTAAACATTAGAACTAAGACCATAAAACTTTTAAAAGAAGATGTAGGTGAATATCTTATAAATTTGTAATAGAAGGCAGTTTCTAGACTTAAACCCAATGCGTGAGCATTGAAAAAATAGATAAATGGGAACTCCTCATAATTAACCACTTTCGTGCATCAAAGAACTTTGATAGGAAAGTAAAAAGACAGCCTATGCAATGGGAGACAATATTTGGAAACCACATGTCAGATAAGGTTTATTATCCAGAATATATAAAGACATTCTTTAACTCAACAATTAAAAGGCACACAATCCAATTAAAAATGGGCAAAAGACATGAAAAGACACTTCTCAGAAACAGAAATACAAATGGCTAAAATACACATGAATAACATGCTGAACTTCACTGAGTATTAAGGAAATGCAAATCAAAACCCCCATGAGATATTATCTGACACCTGTTAGAACAGCCATTATCAAAAAAAAAAAAAAAAAAAAAAAAACCACAGAAAATGACAAGTGCTGGAGAGTATGTGGGGAAAGAGGCACACTTATCCATTTTTGGTGAGAATGTAAAATGACAAAACCACTCTAGAAGGCAATTTGGTGGTTCCTTAGGGAGTTAAGCATAAAAATTGCATATGATCCAACAATTAATTACTAGGTATTTATCCTAGTATGAATTTTTTCTTTTTATTTCTTTTTCTGGATTGAAGCAAATGTTCTAAAAAATGATCATGGTGATGAAAACACAATTATGTGATGATATTGTGAGCCATTGACTGTATACCATGTATGGACTATATATGTGTGAAGTTTTGTCAAGAAAAATATTTTTCTAAAAGTAGAACGTAAATTATAGAGTGGAAGGTAAGAGACAATATGTCTTTTATCTTTAATTTCCCTGGAGAACTATATAAAGATTTTCATTGAACAGTTTTGCCCTGATTACTGAAGTATCAAAACTGGAGTGAATATTTGTCTTGAAAACATGCTCAAGAGCTGACATTTTTGTTTTTCATAGCCAGCCATGAAGTATTTCTTATTTGCATGACTAGTGGCACATGAAATACCTATTCATAAGTTTAAAAATCAAACATAGAAGGATTTTCAACTAACTTCAAAGTTTTAACTGCCAAAGGGAGTATCTTGAGCTGGACTTCAGGAGGTAAGTGTGGCTTTCATAAGTGCATAATCACTGACCCTGTTATCTATATACTGCCCCTCTATTTATTTGTTTCATAGACTAGTACAAGTAACCTTTGGTCTTAGGTGTGTATCCAAGAGACAAGTATATGCTTGTGTGTACTTGTGTGTTTATTGTTCCTAAGAATTTAGCACAACTTTGAGATAATAGCCGCTACTGAAAATATGTATTATACTTCAGAATATAGTGTATCAAAATATCAGGAAAAACCCTACGTTATGTAAGTCAAAGACAAACTCATCTTAGATATAACACCAACAGAACAAACAAGAAAAAAATAAATTGGATTTGATTAATTTAAAATTATTTCACATTCTAAAGGATCTTACTGAGAAAGTAAAATAAACAACTCATTATGCAACGGGAAAAATTATTTGGAAATCCTATGTCTGACAGGGCACATTACTACTTTATTGTAGCACAATAAATATATAGGTACACTGAATGGTGCTGAATGTGAGGATGATTGAGGGAGAAAGACTGGGGGCATGTACAAAACCAGAAGGAAAGACAGAGGACAAAGGCTGAGATGCTATAACTTTGGTATGCCTAGAGTGGACAATGATAGTGATTAAATGTATGAATGAAACAAGTTTTTGTATAGGGGAAAACAAATGAATGTCAGCATTGCAACGCATGGAAAATGGATGGTATACATGAAAAAGTACAATTAATACAAGTTAGGCTCTAGAGTCAACAGTAACATTGTAGTATGCTTTCACTGAATGTAACAAAGACATTATGCCAAAACTAAATGTCTATAGGTGGGCAGCATGGGATAGGAGTACGGATTCTTTGTGGAAGAAAGAAAATGTCTTCATATAGATTATGGTGGTAAAGGCATTGAAAGGTTTAGGAGGTGAAAGGGTGACAAAGAAGGATGATAGACCGGGAAATTTAAAGTGGGCGGGTTTATTTCTGCGCTCCCGGGCTGAGCTCACCAAACCCAATGATGGAAGGAGGTGAGTCAGTGCCTGGGTGATGGCGTGGGCAGTTTTTAAGCAAGGGGGTCAGATGACATCCAGAAGGGGCGGTTCTCCAGAAGTCAGGTGTATGGAAGGGGCAGTTCCAGAAGTCATGTTGGGAAGGGCGACACAACCTCCACAGCTCCAGTTGCAGTGCCCATCCTTGTTCCCCCGACCTAACAGGCATGTCTATATATGTAGGTTGGATTGTATGATGTGTGAATAAAACTTTTTAAAAATGAACAGAGAGGAGCAAGTGCTAGAGAAAATGTGTAGAAAGATATACCTATTCACTGTTGGTAGGAAGAATGAGAGGTGTAGGCCCTTAGTCAGGTGGTTCCACAGGAGGCTAGGTGTGGGGTTGCCATATGATCTTGCAACCCTGTTGCTAGGTATATACCTGGAGGAACTGAGAGTGGGGACATGAATGGAATTTGCACACTCGTGTTTATGGTAGCAGTGTTCATGATACACAATGGATGGAGGTGGCCTAATGGTATGATGACTGAGGAATGGAAGGGGAAACTAGAATGTATAAGAGCAATGGACTACTGTGCAAGAAGGAATGAAGTTCTGAGGCGTGCTATTGGTGAATGAATCTTAATGACTATGTTGAATGAAATGTCAGAAACAAAAAGACAAACATTATGAAGCCTCATTATATGGACTAACTGTAATATAAAAACTCAGTGAACTGAAGTCAAGTACATGGGTTATTAGGCTGCAGCCTATTGTACAGGGTCCTAGATAGTAACCTACAATAACAGTCACATATATTCAGGAGTTGTAACTGTTGTTTCGAAATTCTGAGATACTGAGCTTTTTGTATACAACCTGGTCATTCCCAGAATCTTTGGGTATTTATGTTGCACCTGAGACTCACAGTTAGAGCTTTAAAGCTATGAAAGTTGGCAGGACCTTCTATGGGAATTGTTTAAAAAGTTCAAGAAGGGATCAGACTTTGACAAGAGGTATAAAGGAAGCTGATCTGGACAGGACTAAGGTAGATGAGAATACAGGATAAAGGATAATATCATTCATATATTAAAACTTCAATTTCTGTATGAGGCCAAAGGGAGAGGTGTTTATTTGATGCAAAATTTATATTTTGGGCAGTACATTACCTAATTTAACTTGTATGGTCAGTTTAGTTGGACACCATGAGTATATGGAATCTTGAATAGAGTGTGAAATTTTGTTGGTTTGTCCAGGTTAGTGTGATGTCCTGAAATATCCCAGAGTAATTTGGGCAGTAAGTAAAGAAGTATTTGTAATGTCCCCTTGGGCGGCAGGGGAGAAAGGAAGAAATATTCAACTTCCCCATTTGGAGAATTTCTGATATTCTCGCAAGCAGTGGGGACAACCAAATCAATAAGCCAAGCCCTCAATCTTGGGGTTCACCCTTATGAAACTTATTCCTGCAAAGGATAGGCTAAGCCTACTTAAAATTATGCCTAAGAATCACACCCAGAGAACCTCTTTTGTTGATCAGATGTGACGTATCTCTCAAAGCCCTCTGGGCAGGTGAACTCACTGTCCTCCACCTCCTACATAGGACATCACTCCCAGGGGTATAAATCTCCCTGGCAACATGTAACAACTCCCAGCATGAGCTGGGACCCGACATCATGGGTTTGAGAAAGCCTCCTTGACCAAAAGGGGAAGAGAGAAATGACACAAAATAAAGTTTCAGTGGCTGAGAAATTTCAGACAGAGTCAAGTGATTATTCTGGAGGTCAGTTGTATGCATTGTATAGATATCCCTTTTGAGTTTATGTTGCATTGGAGTGGCTAAATGAAGACAATTATATAAAGTTATAACTTTTACAATGTGACTGTATGATTGGGAAAAACTGGTGTCTTATGTTCCTTTTATTCAGGATATGGACAGATGAATAAAAAAATGGATGAAAAATAAATAATAAAGAGGATAAGGAGTAAAATAAATTGGGTAGATTGAAATGCTAGTGACCAATAAGAAGGTATTTATCCAGAAGAATTGGAGGCAAGGACACAAACAGACATTTTCACACTGATGTTTATAGCAGCTTACTTATGGTTGTCAAGAGATGGAAACAGCCCTGTCAGACACAGGATTTCTTGTATCAAGAATATAAAAAGAAACCTTAAATTCAATATTAAAAAAAAACAATTTAAAAATGGACACAAAGTGTTAATAAAATGTTTCTCTCAAAGGAGATATACAAATAACCAATAAGCACATGAAAATTAAAACTCACCAGTAGCCATTAGTGAAAAGCAAACCAAAGCCATAATAATATATCACTTTACACCCATTCGGATGGTTGCATTTACTTGTATAACATATGTCAGTGATGATATGGAACGTTATAGACATTTGGTGGCAATGAAAAATGGTGAAGCTTTGAAGAAAAGTTTTGACAGTTCCTCCAAAGATTAAACACAATGTAACCATATAACTCAGCAATTATACTCCCTGGGAGATGAAAACATGTTTCAGTTTGCTAAAACTGTTAGAATGCAATGTACAGTAGGTTGGGTTTTTCAATGGGGATTTATTAGATTACTAATTTACACTTGTTAAGACATGAAAATATCCAACTAATGCATCAGGAGGAAGATAGCTTCCTGGAAGTATCTAGACTGCTACTTCCAGCGTTCCTCTGTCACATAGAAAGGCACATGGTGACAGCTGCTTGTCCTTCTCACCTGGGCTGATTTCAATGGTTTTCTTTCTTAGCTCCTGTGGGTCCTTGCTTGTTTCTCTTGGGGTGTTTCTCTCTAAAATCTCCAGGATTTGACTGTTTTTTATCCTCTTCACAAAGGACTCCGATAAAGGATTAAGACCCACCTTGTATGGGCTGAGTTGAATCTCAATTGAAATAGCCTAACCAAGAGGCCCCATCCACAATAGTGGCACAAAAGTCTGCCCAGTTAAGAATGGATTAAAATAACATGGCCTTTCTGAGGTATGTAACTGATTCAAACCAGCACACACGCCTACACTTTTGTAACTGGCTTTGTTCACTTAGCATAGTATTAACAAGGTGCATCTATGTTGCAGCACATATCAGTACTACATTTTTTTTTTAATTCCCAAATAATTTTCCTTTGTATAGTTATAGCACATTGATTTATCCATTTGTTGTATGATGTGCGTTTGGGTTATTTCCACTTATTGGCTATTATGAATAATACTGCCATGAAGATTCTACTAGCTCCTGTGTAGGCACGTGTGCTGGTTTGAATCAGTTATGTACATGAATGTTCATGGCAGCATTATTATCTGGACAGGCAATTTGTTCAGCTGAACCAACAGCTTTCCCATCTCAACAAAGCTTGCTTTTCAAAGAATAGTTTATTTATCAAACTCATCTCAAGATCCTTTACTCTTTATGACATATAGCTCGACTACTCCTTTCAATTTAAAGGAAAAAAAATCCTAATTTCACATCTTTTACCAGTTATTGTTCAAACTCTCCTCCCCAGAGCTAAGCTTATCTTCAGCAAGGTTTAATCAGCAAGGTTTAATCTGGTTACCTTTCCTTCTCATGCCCTCCTCACTGCTCTTTGTGTGAGCATCAGAATCCCCCAGGCTTTTTAATTTTAAACTGCTCTTCTTTACCATATACACATTTGAAAAGTTAAAAGACAGCATCTGATGAAATTAAACCCACAAATAAAAGTAAGGATTGACCAGTATTTCAGTCTACAAAAACCTTTCTAACTCCTCTTCCATCCAAATTCCTTCACAAGACAATAATTTCTAGAAGAGATAAAGCACCATTTCTAGGAGGAAAGCACTGGAAAGAAGCCATCACCACTCTAAAAAAGACAAAATAAAACGGATGGTTTCTTGTTATAGATGATGAATTATAGGCAAATTTATTCTACCCCTCTATCTGATAACCATTTAAAATGACAAAGCATTGTTAAAAATAAAATAAGACTCCTCTAACAACAATAAAACAAACAAATAGCTAAACCCTCACTGTAATGAATGTCTGCCAAGATGCAAAATTTTGAAAAAAAAAAAGATAAAATATCTCTTTAAATATTGGCAAGAAAAGTATTGTATATCCCTCCCCAAAATAAAATTAAATAAATGAGAACAGCAAAAGCATCAAGGGAAATGAAGAAAAAGTCCAAGAAAACACTAATATCATTTAATATCAGGAGGAGATTTAATATCAGGAGGAGCAGGGTGATGTCCTTACTAAATAGCATTGGGAAAATGTCTAATTGTTTGGAGGCAAAATTTAATTTTCTTATATTTTATAACAACATATAATCCAAATGGCCAAAGGTATAAATGAAAATAAATTAAAATCTAACATTTGTAGAAGGAAATATAACTAAATGCTTATATAAAACAGGGGTTAGATGAAAGCCTTTCTAATAATCAAAGTAAATTTAGAAATTAAATAAATTATAGTTATACATGTAGATATACAAAATTATACATATTTTACTACATATTCATAAAATATCATAAATTATTTAAAATAATATTTTAAACAATTGTTACTTAAAAAATATTATCTGTAATGTTTTATACAGTAAGCCTTTGAAAATGATGAACAGTCAACACACCCATTTTTTAAAGTGGGCAAAGCTCACCTACAGTGCAACTCATACATGAAGGATGAGTGATCATAAGCATTTGAAATATTCATGTTGCCCAATTATTTATTACATGAAATTAAAACCAAGCAACATTTTTCAGCAAAAATTTTAGAGGACTAATGATACTGAGTTTACTTTAGTGGGAGCTATTATTGTGTCTTCCAATCTCCAAGGACACTTGCCGCATTGCTGTTTGTTTTATTTTCATAGTTAATTATATGTTAAGTTAAGCACTATCTTTAAACCAGGGTCACCAGTGACAGTTCAATTTGTTTACTTAGTTGATCCCAAAACACCTGGTACAATTAAATAGATAAAAATCCCTCAGTTTCCCTGAAGATTCTTGGGTCAGGCCATCAATTCTCCAAGAAATATAGAGATTTCCTGGCTTTCCCTTACTTGTTCAATAGTCATTATTTAGCTATTTAACCTTTAATTGTCTTACTTTTAAAGTTGGTCAGACCCTATGATGAAAAATCATGTCTGAATCAGTGGGGGACATGGAAAGGAAGACACCTCTCTGTCCCTTTATTTCTATGACTGTCTGTGAACACAAGTGTGATTCAGGAGATGGCATGGATGTAAACTACATCCATGCCACTGTTAGCTCATTATTTTTAAGTTGTAAGTTCCTCTAAGAATTTTGTGGTTAAAACTACAATTCAAGACCAAATGACTGTTATAAAAGTAAGTATTTTGGTATTCCTTATGAAACTTCATTGGTCTTCTCTGAAATGTAGATAATATGCAAGTAATAATGCTTACTCTCTGCCAAAGTCTAGATGTGTAGATTAATTTATATAGCCCATGAACATATTAAATAGCAGTATCTGAAGTGGCAATTGAAATACATTAAATCAAACTGTCATATTTTGAGATAAGCTATGAAAGAATTAATTATATTTTTCCACTAACAAAAATAATGTAAGCTTCCTATACTATGATTTTTCATGGAAGGAAAAATATTTTTAAATTTCTATAGCATAATATTACATTTAATTCTTAACATAGTGTGTCATTATACAACCACTCCAAATTCTTGTTATTCTTATATTAACTCTAACTTTCACCTTCTAGACTCCCTAATTTTGTTAAAAGAATTTGGTGAAATTAAGTTTCTCCGCTGGCATTCTACAACAGTGTACAAAACAACCCTGAACTCAAATGATCTCAATACTGGGGACACAGAAGTATAATAGGCAGTAAGCCCAGTGATAGCAACATGAGAGCACAGAGAGGATGTACCTGATCTAGTCTTGGAGAATTTGGGATGGATGTATCAGAATTTATTCTAGGTGCAAGGTGGAAAATTGATTGCAATGTCCATGACAAGTTATGGAAATCATTGTATGGATGTATGTTTTAATCCAGCAGAGAGATTTCATATGTGGTTTGGGATGAAAAAGATGGACTGATCATAAAGTATGAAGTAGAATCAAAAGGTAACTGTAGGGCAAGCAATGGTGGCTCATTGGCAGAGTTCTCACCCGCCATGCTGGAGACCCATGTTCTATTCCCAGAGCCTATCCATGCCAAAATAAATAAATAAATAAGAAGAAAGAAAAGAATATATATATATATTTATATAAATAGATAGATATATTAAAAGGTAACTGTAACTGCCTAATTGATGTTGAAAAAGAAAAGGGTTGTGGATACAATACAGATTTTCTGGTTAAAAAATTGAGAGGATGATAACATCATTAACTGAAACATATAATACAAATGGAGAAATAGATTTCCTATGTTTGTGTGAGTTGAAGCAGAGTATGAGAGGATGACAGTTCTTAGTGGAGGAGGCAAACATGAAATATTCAACAGTATTATGTTTGAAGTTCTCATTGAATATTCAAATAAAATACCTGTTTTTACCTGGATATTTGGGATTGGAATTCAGAAGAAATCTAATGATCTAGATAATAGTATATGATGGTTACTGACACCAGGAAAGTCAATGAGAAGTACAGAAGAGAGTATTAAGTGGGAAGATAATATATTGCAGAATACTGAGTAGTACCAATATTTATGATATGTGCAAATGAAAATAATCTATGAATTATTCTAATAGAAGTTGCAGGACATGAGGAAAAGAAAATCTATAAAATATATACAGTTTCAAAAATTAGTTCAATATTGATAAATGCAACAAAAGAATTAGGAAAGATAAAAAATAAACATACATAGCCTCTATTAACTTTGTCATGAAGACTGAATTTCAAGGAAAGTATCAGTTTGTTAGTGGATAAAAAAACCAGATTGAAGCACAGTCAATAGCAGGTAAATGTGAGGAGAAAATAACTATAAATGGGATGACAATTATAGGGAGTGAGGCACAGTGACTGAAATAATGTACTTAATACTTTAAAATTTCATATAGATGTACTGACCTTGAAAAAATACCGGTTACATGGAGTCTAACCTAAGCTAACCTCAATGAAATAAGAGAGAAGTAGTTGATGCCTTGTTCCTAATATACTGACATTGTAAAGACTGATCGTACATGAAAATTGTGGGTGAATGTGCATGTGTGAATTCAACACTGGTGTAAATGGTGTGAAGATAAGTTATTTCTAGAAAAAAATGAGTATCAGATGAAATGGAAAGCTCCTGGTTCTAGAATAAAAGTATATAAATCAATGTATTTTTAAAAGGGGTTAATGCAGAATGGAGAATACACATCTTAAGAGGTTTAGGATTCCTGCAGGCAGAAGAGGAATATGGAGCAAAGCACTTTTCAGGGGAGATTTTGTAACTAAGCTTTATAAAAGGTCACTAGAGTCCATAATAAAAAGCATGAAGGAAAAATATGGTATCTGTTCTTTCAGGTGTGTAGTGTTACTTTTGATCACTGAGAGGCCTCAGATATTTTCTTACTGATTGTTAATGCAGATTGGATATAAAACCAAAGGTAATAATGAGAAATCGCACAGCAATAACCACATTCATCTTGTTGGGACTTACAGATGACCCACAGCTGCAAGTTCTGGTCTTTACCTTTTTATTTCTCACTTACATGCTGAGCGTCACTGGAAATCTGACCATTATCATTCTTACATTCATGGATTCCCATCTTAAAACACCTATGTATTTTTTTCTTCGAAACTTCTCTTTCTTAGAAATCTCCTTCACAACAGTCTGTATTCCCCGATTCCTGTACAGCTTATCAACTGGGGATAATACCATTACTTATAATGCATGTGCCAGTCAAATATTTTTCTTTGGACTCTTCGGGGCCACAGAGTTTTTTCTCCTGACTGCCATGTCCTATGACCGCTATGTGGCCATCTGTAAGCCCCTTCATTACATGACCATCATGAGCAACAGAGTGTGCACCATCTTTGTCCTCTGCTGCTGGATCTCTGGATTCATGATCATCATCACGCCCCTCGGCATGGGCCTCCAGCTGGAATTCTGTGACTCCAACACCATTGATCACTTTGGCTGTGATGCATCTCCTCTTTTTAAGATTTCATGCTCAGACACATGGTTCATAGAACAAATGGTCATAATCTGTGCAGTACTGACATTCATTATCACACTAGTTGGTGTGATTCTTTCCTATGTATATATCATCAAGACCATTCTAAGATTCCCATCTGCTCAGCAAAGAAAGAAAGCTTTTTCCACTTGTTCTTCTCACATGATTGTCGTTTCCATCACCTATGGCAGCTGCATCTTCATCTATATCAAACCTTCAGCCAAAGAAGAAGTAGACATCAATAAAGGAGTATCTGTGCTCACTACATCTGTTGCCCCTTTGTTGAACCCTTTCATTTACACCTTGAGGAATAAGCAAGTGAAACAAGCTTTCAGTGACACAATAAAAAGAATTGCCTTTCACACACACAAGTAAGGTTGCAGTGAATTTGATCAATGCCTGAGAAGAAAAAAATAATAGCTCAAAACTTCTTCTGAAAACCCAAAAACTTAATTTTACTCTTTTTAATCTATCTATAGCACAGTCAGGTTAACCTTCTCCTAACCCCTTATATCTCACTTTGGAAACCTGTTATGTCCAAGTCTCACCTCTCCTTGCCTTTCAAATCAATCTCAATGAACTAACACATAAAGAGAATATAAGAATGTCTTTCCAGAAAATAAAAATCTCCCCTCCACTATCACTCATTTACTTTCATGACCTAGAAAGAAATTAAACAGCATGATGTAAATATTATCAGTGACATTTCAGGAAATTATTAGAACCATATAATGTGCAGATTCCTTTTCACATCATTTAAAATACTTAAAGACAATATATAATACATTGATAATAGTATATATATATAACAAAATAAATCTTCACCTTTAATTTCAGGCAATAAAAGCAAAAATTTTAATATAAAGAAAATCGAAGTAAAAAATACAACATTTAGAACTTTGAGATTTTTGTGTAACTGAAGTGGGAAACAAAGACACATAAACATAATTTGAAATAAACTTTCTATAAACAAAGTTCTTGAGACAAATATCTATAATAGAGAAATGCAGGAAACCCTTAAGTTCTTACTTGATTAAATGAACAAATAATGGTGAATAAATATTGTGTGACTCAGGAAAGATACAAGTTCTTTAATATTGGCACAAGAGAATGTTATGTCAAATTTATTTCTAGAAACAGTAGAAGAATTTAGATTAAAGTTACTTGTCATAACAAAAAAATGTAAAAAGTAGGAAAAATAGCATTTAGTGGTTTAGGTGCATAATAAATCTTTAATATGCCAGGTACCATGGTAAACACTAAATAATAATCTCCTGAACCTCTTTTCTCCCCATAACAACTTACCTACAACTTCAGTAGTTTTTTATCTTTGCTATCACCATTTTAGAAATAAAAAAAAAAGAACACTGTATTTAGAGGAGTTAGGTCATCTGTCCAAGCTCACACAGCTCTAAATGACTTCATTATGAGTTAAATGCACTTGTCTTATTTTATATATTGCACTCCTAATCCTATGCTGTATTTCTTTCCAATAAGATAAAAAAGAACCTGAATTAAATGAAAGAAGAAACAATGAAGAATGGAATGGGATGAAATGTACTGAAAAGAGATAAGAGAATTATAGAAAAATATGTATTCGTTTTTCCAGTTAGCTCTCAGTCAGGAACCTGAATCACTGTCAGTTATAGCATGAAGGATTTAGCACAAGGGTTAAGATTTATGTAATTATGGGAGGAGTTGGGGAATTGCAGGACTGAAGCAGAGAGTTGGAGAATCAAAGGAATCACCACATGGGTGACATGAGAAGTGAAGCCTGTTCAGTTGTGAGGCAGGGCTGCAAAAGGAAGTAAAGTCTAGAGAATGACTAGGGTGCACAGCTAGACGTCTGGAAATGGTCAGGGACTGTGGTTTAGTAGCATCAGTCATCCAGAAGAAGCAGAGAAAAAAGAGAATAAGCTAGAACCAACAGTCATGTCCATGAATCTCTGACACCAGAAACATCTACCATGGCATTCGTGCAGAAATGATCACAACTTAACCACTATCTTCCAAATCTTGCATTTGTACTTTAATCTGGCATTAGGATGGAAATAGAATTAATCAGCACAGTGTACCCCTTGTTAACTTAATATCCATATGTACCACTTTTCATTATAATTACCTTCTAAATAAAGACAAAAGGAAAATTGTATTTCTGTCTAACATGACCCAATTGTCTGTTGTATAACCAAGGCTCTCGAACATTTTTCAAGAAGAGGACACATCAAGTCCAATGCCTCTTTGCCCTTGTTTGGGTAATAGGCATTCCTGTTGTAGACCAGACACAATTCCTTTTGATAGTCTGTAACTTAACTACTGAGATTCACAGTTAAAAGTTGTTAGCACATCTTATGTTAAATTCTAGAGGAAAGGGGAAGGGGAAAAAGAAATAAAAAGAAAAAAATATTTATAAAGGAAAAAATACTGAAAACTAATATAGTCTTTTTTCTGTGTGGATGTAGTTGATACTTAAAATTTTCTTCAATTCCCATTTCAATACTCCCTTTGGTAGATGGATAGTTGGAAAGATGTTCAATACCATCCTTTAGCTGGAAAATGTTTAGTATGGCCATTGGCAGCTAGGAAGTATTTATTATAATCTCTACTCTAGCAACTTTGATCCACCTAATGCCTAAACACTGTAGAATATGGTATATCTTTGCTTCTTCTGAGTGATAAGATAGGTAGAGAAACCAGTGACTTCTATAAAATAATGTGCAACTATCCTGATGATGAGAAGGCATTTCAAAAAATCACAAATGGTGGTGTAAGCAGAAATTTTATGATTACCAAAAATAAATCTGTAACCGGAATATGAGTTTATTCCCAATATGACAAATTACTACTTGATACATGTTGTATTCGGTTTAAATTAATTAACTTGCCTCTATGACACTTGATGGTTTTCCTAGAGAATGGTGCTATATTGACCCGCCTCTTTGGTCATTTCTACTCAAAATTGGAAGGAGCCATATCAGCCTTGTTGAAAAGGATACATTCCGTTGATTCCATGTATATTTTCAACCCTAAGACCATGACATTTTGTACAAAAGCTGCCCACTTTAAGAAGTTGACTGACATCCATGGATGGATCACATCCACCTGACTATTAAGAATTTGCTCTGCAATGGATAATCTCTGGAGTCCCTTCACATGGATCACAGATATCTTCATAAACCTTGTCCATTCTAAGAAACTATCACAAATCTTTTTTCCACATCTCTGTGCTACCTATCTTTCAAACATGTTTTTTCATACCAACATCTGGCCAATTCATTAGCAATCTCCTTCAATGCAGTATAGATTCATACTAGGCCATATCCCCAGTCAACCTAAGGGGCAAACAGATGTGCTGCTAAAGTTCTTCCCAGTTGAAACACTTATATTCAAAGTCATTTGAGGACTAGCATATTATGCAGTTCCATCTGTAAGTCAAGTCCTTTTTATCACACGCCTCTTCAAAAGACATAAGAAAAATTCCCTATGAGATCATATGTGTGGGTGGAAAAAGGTGTCAAAGTTATAGATGTGGGGACCATAAGAGTTTAAACATTTACTTATGCAATGCTCTTGTGCTTATTCAAGCTTGGGTTCTTATACTGTACTCATATACATTAAGATGGAATGCTGCCGATTCGTGTCCAAACTTGTGATATACTAGAATATATTACACCTAGTTCCCAATGGGCAACTTGGCTTATAATCACTTGGCATTCTGCAGCCAGGTATTTCTTTTCTTCCAGCAGCTGATTCTGTAATGGAGAATAGTTGTCAGTGAAAGAAGACATACTTATGCTCCTAAATTTTAAGAATCTTCATTCTGATCCTCCTTTTTAAGTTTTCCAGATCTTTTTTTTTTTTTACAAATCCCTATGTATCAGAGACTATTCAATTACCATTGTATCTATTGAGAGAGAAAACTCCTACAAGTCCCATCTTGCTTTTTGTCATCCCCTCAAGATTGACAACCATATCAGTTTTTCAGTAAATATAGTCAGAGCAGTATATCAAAATGAGATAACTGCTCTCTCCAAATAGTTCAAAAGAGAGCTAAAGATTGTGTCTATTTATTTATTGAGGAAATTTCAATGTGGAAACAATATATATCATTTTAAAGGTGATATATATTTTTTGTTTTGTTTTTGTGTTTGTTTTGGCATGGGCAGGCTCAGAAATCAAACCTGGCATGACAGGCAAAAATTTCTGCCACTGAGACACCATTGCACCACCCATAATTGCCTTTTTGTTTATTTGTTTGTTTGTAAGGTGATATTTTGACATGACCCAGACAAATGTATTCATAAAAACATCACAGATATGGAAGAGCTTAGAATATCACATCATTTAACTTCTGCCCTTATGACTTTTTCAAATCTTTGATTGGTGGTATTAATTTCTATCATTTCTTTAGAGGTATAGTACTGTTTGGTTATTTTGTTGGTAGAAAAGAGGAACAGTTCTGGGAATTTCCATTTACCCTTACTACTACAAAAGCACTACGTGCGAATTTATTTAAGTTTTTGTATCTATCTATCTATATATATATATATATATGTATACATATGAATATATATATGTATATATATAATTCTAATTATACTCAGTAAGTAGGGAAATAAAGCTAGCATGGATTCTCAGATACATTGGAGAGGCACAGGGAAAAAACCTCCATTTTTCTTCTCTAACTAGTATTTTGGTTCTCAGGGGTTCATGTCAAGTTATAACCAGTATTTGTTATTCCCAAGTCTCAATATTTTACCTTTCTCATGCACATGTGCAAATTGCCATAGTTCCGGGTGGGAAAGGCTCAGAGTAATAGTTAAAATATATATCTTTTACTACATTATATGCATTTTCCTCAAAAAAACTTACCTTCTCCCTCAAAGGAGGGTCTCAGTCACTGGATCCGTTAACTGATTTAGGTCTAAGAATTAATGAAAGTCTATTCTCAATATGGACACTTGAATACTACTTCTGCTCACCAATGTTCCAGTTATATAAATTAAGAAAGACTTTAATATGCTAGGCACATATCTCATTTTATTGAGACCCAGTGTCCATTTAGACCCTTCAAAAGATCTCCGCAGGTTAATACATTTTGAGTGCTGATCTGTCACTGTGGCTTATTGCAATTGTTAGGCTTACATTTTCTCTAAGAGCTAAGGGAAACCATTCTGCAACTCTGGGCATGCAATATTTCTCATAAAATCAGGAAGCCTAATTAAATAGTAACGTTTTCCACAGTCATAACTGGATTAGAGAAGACAGCCATTATTGGTTTTTAAAGAATGCTGGTATTTCTCCTAACGTAAAATATTTCTTAAGCCATGGTGAATGAAGGGTCATAGAACTGACTTTGCCTATTATATAAAGGATTTTTTTATTATAGTATGTGAAATTCTATTTCCCTGTCCATCTTTCCTCAAAGGCCAGTTGTGAGTCTAGTCTTAGTGGGTAGAGAACCTCTGGATAGTATCTTATATTATACAGTTTCATTTTTGTATGGGCTCTTGTTCTTGGATATGGTCACTCACAAGTGCCCACTGTGAGTCTGGGGTGACTACCAGAGTGCCTCGCCCTTGAATACTTGCAGTTTTTATGCTCTTTGTCCAATGGTACTGCTAAAAGCCTTGTATGGCTTCTCAGACTTTCTATTGTTTCTTTCTGTCCAGTTTTCCAGCTGTCCCATCTTTCACTGTATGAATTCTTGGCCACACAAGTTTTCAGTTTTTGGACCTCTTAGAAAACTGCAAATGCCTAAAATTTACATTGTGGTGATATCCAATGTTTTAATTTGCTGAAGCTGTCAGAATGCAATATACAAGAAATGTATCAGCTTTTATAAAAGGGATATATTTATCTACAAATTTATAGTTCCTCAGAGGAAAAGCAGCTCACTTTCCTCTGGCTTTCTCTGTCACATGGGAAGGCACATGGCAACGTCTGCGACCTTACCTTCCAGCGTCTGGGTTCAAATGGCTCTCCCTGTGGCAATTCCTTTCTGTATCTCCATACATCTGAGTCTGAGCTGATGAACTCTCTTCTCACTTCTCTTTTTGAAGTCTCCAGATATTTAAATTAAATGCTATTTATTGCAGAAGCCACAGCCTTTAGCCTAGCACAGACATATTCAGCTATTGATGATAGTCACATGCTGATGATTTAAGTCCACAGCAACCGAACAACTAGGCAACATCACCTGGCCAAGTTGACATCTGAACCTAACTACTTCATCTAACAATCTTTTTTTATATGCTTTCCTCTTTTCTTTCACCTTGCATTCTTATTCCTGACTTCCTATATTTTAATATGTTATTTTATAAATGCAAAACAGTTGTACTAGTAGTTTACCAACTGGCATGACATTTTCTAAAATCAAATTTGTTTGTCGGTTCTATTATTTTCTAACACTGCAATGTAAATAGTCTAAATTTATTTTTTAATCTTCACTATTGATTTATTGGGATTTTGTTTTAAATTATTTTATTATATATCTCACACATTCTTTTTATCTATGACTTTTTCATATTAAATTAGGTATTTAGAGTCTTTTAATTTCACTAAAATCACTTTTGGATATATCCCACATATTTCCATATGTAGTGTTCTTTGTTTGGAGGTTCTTTTTATCATTATTTCTTATTGTTTTTTATATCTCCCCTAACTCAAAAATTATACTTCATTGTTCTTCTCTTTCATTCTGACTCATTTGATTCATTGCCAGGTTTTATGTTTTACATCTTAAATAAGAGAACGGATGATATCTATCTCAACTTAATATATATTCTGGGAAATTTTTCCCAGAAAGATAAGATGGTAAACCAATGAATAAACTCTTTGCTTATTTCAGAAAATTCCTGCAAACCAAATTATCCATACAAAACTTTGCCTGTGTAGGCAAGAATAAAAATGTGTTTAACAGAATGTGCTTATCACTTTAAGGTCCTTGGGTCACTGTGTCCAATACTCACAAATTATTGTGGCATGAACTTTGCTCAATCCCATTCAGTACCCTGCCTTGAAAGATCTGCCATTACTTAAGTCCAGTTCCCCCAAACTTATTAATAACTGCCTGTGTAAACCCATTCTCAACTACCACTAAGACTCTGTCAATGTGGTGCTTTCTCATTGCAGCAAGGTTAATAAATTCAGCTTTGTTTGATTAATATATTTTATGGAACGTATTGTATGTATACTGAAATGATTTCAAGGTTTGAGTTCATAATTTCCCTGTGTTATATACAACTACCCCTACAAATCAGCTTTAGTTAAGAGTGTGCATTACATCTTGCTACAAACTACTGTTCTCCACTTTGTAGTAGAGTTTGCTAATTAGCATTATCCTCAAATTTGATTGCATGGAATATTGCTACTGGTAGTCATGCTAAGTTACAATTTTGGTATGTAATTCTAATATATATGCCTTCTGTTTTATGACATGGAATACTGTATCTGAAGTAACCAAAGAAACCAAGAGGTGATGAAATGATGAACATGAGTACATTTTCATCTAAAGAACAGAAAAAAGAATTCTAAAAGCTGTTTATAAACTATTATATTCAGTTAGAATCTACAGGAAAAAATCAAGTAATATTTTCATATCCATCAATAATAAATCTAATAATAAGCATCATTATGATATTAATATCATTTCTATAAGGAATGTAAATAAGAACTAACCCCAGTGACGTTGAAAGAAGCCCCATTCATCTGCCACAAAATACAGAAATGAGAGTAAATAGTATGAAAATTATAGTCTAGGGACTTAATTGTACATTTTTAATTCCTCTTTTACCTGGTTTATAGAACCATTTCCATCTGTACTATTTTCAGATACATATCAGATTGTTACTTCA
This sequence comes from Tamandua tetradactyla, assembly GCF_023851605.1. NCBI lineage: Eukaryota > Metazoa > Chordata > Mammalia > Pilosa > Myrmecophagidae > Tamandua > Tamandua tetradactyla. The sequence goes on from NC_135333.1 coordinate 119,509,332, forward strand.
CAGAAAGTCCAATTGACTACAACTGGCAATTTTTCCAAAGTTGTCCATATCATAAGAGATCACAGATAAATTAAGACAATAATAGCACTGAGGAAGCTCAGGTATCAGATGGTCATGGCCATGGAGAAGGTCCAAAACCAAGGATTTTGGTGTATTTTGTTTCTAGAGAGTCTGTGGATCTGAGCCTTCAAATAATTTTTTCACCAGAGTTTGCCAAATAAAGAATGATAAGAATAATATTCAAAGCAGAGGAAATAACATGTCTAAATCCTGGACATAAGACAAAATATATTTTAAGAATTCTTAAATTTCTTATATTTAAAGCATGAAGTGAAAGACAGAAAAAATGGTTATTTCTGTAGAGGAACTTGACAAGTAGAGGTATACAGTGCTTTTGAAGGCTATTAGAGATGCTACCTGGATTTATGAGAAATAAGGTTTCTATTTAGAAATTCTTACCTAGTTTTATAATAATTTCTGTATAATTTTCATTTTATCATGAACTTGCTTGTCACAGAAGCAGTTCATGAATACATGAGTACATTTTAATTTTGAAGCATTCAAGAAATTAAACATAAAGGACCAAATACAAAGCTTCTCTGACTCTTCCCACACCATTACTTTCTAAATGTTATTTACAATGAATAATTTAGTCTAACTTTTCCCATTTTCCTACTAAAAAATTAATGCATAGAGTAAATATTTCTATTTTTTTTTAGGTTCTGAAGGATTTTTTCCATGTGTATGTGCATTTACATTAATACAAATGCTCATATAAATACACATTTGAACCCACTCAATCAGGCCTTTGTTCCCCTCCATTCAAATTACGTGTCTTAATATCGCCCATCCAAAGCTCTATTTTGCAAAATATAACAATCACTCTCTCCTTCTTTATGAGTCTTTTGTTTCTTTTTGTTGTTAACTTTTGTGTTTTGTTTTTCACTTGGCATTTGGGCTCTGAGACAACTTATTTTGGTTCTTCTATCTTGCTCCTATCACTGCTCCTTTTCAGGATTCTTTTCTAGGTGATCAGCAGCATCAGCCTTCAGTCCATGAAGAACATCTCATTTCCAGACATGCTTATTTCCTAGATGAGCTCCTCCTATAATTTCAATTGTTATCTATAAATAAAATATATGGCTAGAAAATGCATATTCTTATTCCAAACCTTTCCCTTGGATTCATAAAGCACCTGCTTACTTGACAAAGCCTCTTGAATATCTAATAGACACCTCAAACTTAACCAAAAGGGAATTCTTGCCATTCCTACCAAAATTAATTCTCCACAGTATTCCTGCTTTCCTTGTCATTTCAAGCATCACATTTTTGCAATGCCCTGTTTACTTTATTCATATTCTAATTCCCATGAATCCAGAGTTTATTTTACCATTAGTACATACGGAATTCACTAAAGTGAGCATAAAGTTAGGTTCCCAGTTACACTGAATGTGTAGGTGACAAACACAAATATAAAAATCAGATGAAGAAGAACCTTCATCTGAGAACTTTTTGTCCCAGAAGTATGAATGTAGTTAATGATGTATGGTTTTTCAACAAATGCAAATCAGCTATAGATAAATTTTATGTACTGATTACTTCAGTCCCCAGAAATAGAACAGGGCATCATCACTGGCTAAATTGACACCTGAACCTAACTAGCATAGCTGGTAAATGAATCTTGTCAAAACTCTACTTATCTTAACTTTATTGAGATACATTATAGGTCTGGTTAAGAGAAGGATTTTCTTAAACTCTGTACAGTACATATATTTATTGCTTTTGCGCTTTCTCACATCTCTTTTTTTCAATTAGTGAAATATCCTATTTGACTGTGAAATGGATTTAGCTGTAGGATTAGAAAAGGCAACTGGTGTGATATAATTTAATGGGCATTATAATTTCCTTTTGCTCCAATTAATTGCACTACTCTCAGGTTGAATCCAATGACTTTTGGTAAAGTGTTAGTTCTCGGTTAAATGCAAATTAACTGCTAATAAGTTTTACAGAATTCCTAAACCATGTGTGCAAAAATTGAATATTCTATTTTATCACTACCATGACCAAATGTTTTATTTTTTATTTTGTTTTATCTGACTGTACTTTTGGTATCAGAAGATTATCCAAATAACCATCTGTTCTACTTTGCTAGCTGCCGGAATGCAATATACCAGAAACGGAATGCCTTTTAAAAAGGAGAATTTAATAAATTGCTAGTTTACAGTTCTAAGGCTGAAAAAATGTCCCGATTACAACAAGTCTATAGAAATGTTCAATTTAAGGCATCCAACAAGAAGGCTGATGACGCGATGATGTTCAACATTTCTCTCTCAGCTGGAAGGGCACGTGGCAAACATGGTGGCATCTGCTGGCTTTCTCGTGGCTCTACCAAAAAGGGACTCTTTCCAAAATATTTCCTTTTTTAAAGGATTCCAGTAAGCAACTCCACCTTCAATGGGTGGAGACATACCTCCATGGAAATAATCTAATCAAAAGTTACCACCCACAATTGGGTGGGTCACATCTCCATGGGAACAATCAAAATGCTCACACCCACCAATATTGAATGAGAATTAAAAGTTATGGCTTTTCTGGGACCACCATAGATTCAAACCAGTGTACCATCTCTCTCCAATTCCGCTATTTATCTCTAAGTTTCTACACCAATTCCTAATTTTCACTTCACTACATGTACTATCTTAGTTAAACCTATAGAATGTACAAAAGAGTAATATCTACTTGCCCATACTCCAGTCGGGTATCTTAAGTCATATGCAATGATTTGGATAAAGTGACCATGTGGGAATGCAAACCGTATTTATGGTTGCTAAATATAAGCATTCAGCATTCAGTTATTTCTATATGGGATAGGGATGGCATTCTAAAAGCCCTGAATGTGTTTTTAGGAAGGTATGAAGAATCCATGTAGAGAAAGCTAGAGTAGGAATTTAGCTATAAGTTGTAAACTGTTAATGGAGATATAATTCCATGATCATGTCATCTCTAAGGCACAACTGACAAAGATATAGAGGAATAGAGCATTTAGCTTTTTAGCCTTTTCCTGAAGAATGTTCATTAAGTCCACCCTTTACCATATTTTAATGGACTGTAATGAATTGAAACTACAGAATCCCCTAAACTGTCCTCAATAATAAATTTTAAGCTATACAGAATTGCAGGTAGGCAACTAGAAAATGGTTGAAGGAAGAGTTTTAATTTTCATTCCCTGGGTAACAGTCTTATCTGGCTGGTATGTAAATCCGATGGTGTGTCATTTCACAGTGTAGTAACAAAGATTAAGCAAGTGATTCCTGATTGCTCAAGTTTTGCTTGATATGGTAAAGCCTATACAGAAAGTCCAACCAGAAAAGAAGGCTAATATGCCAGTATAGACCAGACTACCACCTTTTTTGTTTCACCTCTAATTTCAGAGTCAAACCAAGGACAATTTTTCTTTAAAGGAACTGGATTCAATATGCATTCAACAAATTTTCACAGAGATATTTTGTTTTGCTAGAATTATTGATATGAGCTATTAAGGTGTGATTTGGAGTTGGAGTCATTAAGATCAAATTAATGCACTACACAGATGATATCAGGATAATTACTTTCTCAGGGGTAGAAGCTCAGGAAGAGATAAGACTGTGGTCACCCGTATGAAAAATAAAAAGTGGGCTTGTAAATACAGCTAAAATTTAATTCTTAGTTCAGTTTGTGAATACGCTTGGAAATAATATGGATTGGAGCCACCAAACTGTGAAAAATATACTACTCCTCACCACCCATGAAATTAAAGAGAAAACTCAAAAACTCGTAGGATTATTTGTGCTCTGGTGAAATCGTTCCCCATCTAGGAAATCCTTTTGGCCCTTATTCATAAAGACACCAAAAGAAATGTAAATTGGAATAAGAACAGAAACAATCAATTGAATAATAACAAAAGTTGATAGCATAGACAAGCCCATTCATCCCTTCTTAACCATTAAATATTATTTTCTGAAACTAGAATATACACAGATTAGAGTCTTTGGAAGTAATTATGCACTGTGGCCCAGCAGAGGTCACAGAGGTTTAAGACTAATAAATTACATGATGCAACCACTCTAAACAGACTGTTTCAGGTGTATTAGTTGTTACTGGTTTAAACTTTTTTTTTTTTAACCATGAAGAGGGTCAGGTAATTCAGAGGCTAGAAATACCTATAAAGTCTTGGGTGATTCAGAGAGACTTGGAAATGGAGAGGTAGCAGACCAACTAAGTTCATTCACAAAAAAAAGAAATAGTGTTACATATGAGCATGTAACAGAGGGACTCTCAATAGGAGTGTAGTGCACTCATAAACTGATCACTGTCACTGGACCCATAATAGATCCAGCTGAGGATATCTCCTTTCTTCATTGCTATATGATCTGAATCTTTTGAATCTTTTCTAGCAGAGGTAAAAAAGCATTTAGAACTCAACCTTGGAAGCTTCTAATCTGATTGTCAAAATATTCCCTGCACATAACAAAACTTTTATGGGAGGAACAACAGTAAATGTGTACATTGAGCAGAGCTGAGAGCATTTGAGGAATAGAATAAGAATTAGGTCTGTATCCTCAGGGAAATATTTGGGTATTTATAGACACTTGAGCTATACCAAATGGCCTTGAAAAATGGACAAGCAAAATGATATTGAGTGACTTAACCAAAAAAACACCCCTATATGTGGAGCTCAGTTATGCAAGTCTCTATGAAAATTTAGCCAAATAAGTAAAGTGAGTTAAATAGATGCTCACATAAGCATAATTTTTTTGGCTTAGAAGGACATTGGAATTCTAAGGAAGATACCTTAGTCATATTTCTTAAACTAGCTTCTTATGTTATGGCTTGGCATATAGTTGTTCAAGCCATAAACATATGGAGGAGGAAAAGACCTTCTTTGCTCTATTCACACACTGTGAAACCTCTAATTTAGCAAAAAAATCTGGATGCAGTGCCAGGGGTAAACACCTTGAATATGGCTTTAGGAAGAATTCCCCAGGGCAAGAGACTGACTATATCCAACAAGTGGATTCTACTGGAAATCCTGAATATATTTCTCCTAATACACTTATATACTTCACTATGATTGTTTTGTTCAAAACAGACTCTGAAAACTAAAGTATAGAAGTTTATTGAACTAAAGTAGCATTAATGGGGAGTGACAACAAAAAGAAATTACTGCTCAAAAGGCAAGTTTGGGCAGCCAGTATATATGGCTGTTAGGAACAAAAGGAGGGTGTGAGAATGGGGATGGAGAGTAAGGGAGAGTGAGCTACATGAGTTGCTTGGGGTGGGATGTTCTCTGGCTATGTTTCATTATTTTTGCAACTTGGACAGACAGGATGTGTCTGTAGGAGTGGGGCTATCTAGTGAAGATAAGTAAACTTTGTTGGTATCAGCATGATTTGTTTCTTTCCTTCAGGGGTAGACATTTTAATCAGCACTGTGAAGGATTATTAGTATGTCAGCCTAACTCAGTTGTTCTTTGTTTCTTCTTTGTAACAGATGGAAGTTCTGTTTTTTCTTTGTAAAAATGAAGTTAAACATATCAAGCTAATTAGTGAAGTTATAAACCATTTCATTTTCTCATTTCCTTCTTTTGGTCAATGGGGTTCTTATACTTCCTGAGGACCAAGTACAGCCAGTTTGTGATTTTATAGGCTGATACCCTAAAGCTACAGGGGATAGGGCAAAGAAGTGGATGGCTTTGAGGCATTGTTCAATGAAGTTGGGGATGGAAATGAATGTGATTTTCATTTTCACATCACCAATGTACAAAAAGAGGTAAGTGAGCAAAATAAAATATTACATGTAAACATCACATTCCACAATGCCCTAAAGACAATGGACTCATTGAATATTGGAAAAGGCATCTGAAATGCTTGTTACACAAAAGAAGTGGCTGAAAATATTTGAAATGGTGGAATTATGTTAAAATGATTGTTCCCTGAAAGTGATAGGCAGTTACCTAGAAAGCATTCTAAGATCAGAGGATGTGAATAAGGGGTGGATGGTGCTGCAATTCACAAATATATGTATATATTTCATTCCATTTTCTTCAGGTAGTTGTTCCAGCCCCAGATTTGAACTTACCAGTGCTTGAGAGGGTAGAACCCAATACTCAAGGCATACTATCCATACCGTTAGACTTAATAGCACAGATTTTAAGGATATTTTAAAGTGGGCCATAACTATACCCACATGTAGACAAATTAGAGGTAACTGTAAATGAGGGTCCCTTACTAAAGTCTCAGATAATTTAACTGTCAAATCCATTGGGATCTGCTTGGAGGTTGGGCTGAGAAGATGCATTATTAAGACTTCTGTGACCATGGGTGAGGAATGTGGCTGAACTGGGAAAAACAGATCAGTTTTTCATAACATATGGAAGATTGTTATGATCAAAATAGAAAATAAATGGAAACAGACTAGGGTCAGAGAGAATAAGAAAAACACTCAAACGTGGTTCAAAAAGACTGGCAGAAATCTCCATGAGAGCATCTCATAGCAAGAGAATAATACTTTAAAATCTGGTGTCAATTAATGACCAAGGAGAGCCTGAAACTTCCATTGGATAATTTAGAGAAAAGAAGTAATGTGACACCCCTGTCTCTGACTCATCTTACTGGCAACTGGCTAGAGCTACCATTCTACTCATGGTCCATTGGCTATGTATTAGTTAGGGTTCTCTAAAGAAACAGAATCAACAGAAAATATTCATAAATATAAAATTTATTAAGGTGTCTGATGTAACCATGGGAATGTATAGTTCAAAATCTGTAGGGCATGCTGTGAAAGCTGATGACTCCGATGGAGGGTCTGGATGAACTCCACAGGAGAGGCTTGCTGGCCAAAGCAGGAAAAGAGGCTGTTTCTTCTGAATCCTCCTCAAAAGGCTTCTCGTGATTAGATTAAGCATCACTCATTGCAAAAGATACTCCCTTTGGCTGATTACAAATGGAATCAGCTGTGGATGTAGCCAACATGATAATGATTTAATTTTATGAAATGTCTTCATAGCAAAAGACAGATCAGCACTTGCCCAACCAGACAAACAGGTACCACCACCAGGCCAAGTTGACTCATGAACCTGACCAGGACAGTCTATATTTACCATTCTGATTAACTTTCAGAAGCTTTAAGAGGATTAATACTAATTGATCACATGGGGAGGGACTGCTAATAACAGCTTTTTATTTTATATCTGAAAATCAGTATAATGTGTTGCTAAGACAGGTATCTGCATATTATATGAAGCAGAAAGCTACTGTCAAATGCAAATATGGATGGAATGTCTTTATGTAAAACGTAGAACCTGGCCACACTTAAGAAAAATGAATTTGAATGTGATAAGGCAGCTCAGTATTGCTCATGAACCTCTGAAATGGGATTTTGTGAGAAGTCTTATGGCACCCCAGACTGAGTTTTAAGGATAGAATATAATCAGTTGAAAGTTTCTTGGGGGTACACAACATTTGTGGGTGATTATTATGCATTCCAATGGCCCTCATTACTGTTCATTTGGAAACACATGTAATGGATTGATCAGAAATCTGAATCTTGCCAAATATTCTTGTGGTATTGAGTCAGGTAGAGAAAATATCCTTGTAGGCTCATTATCATGAGAAGAAAGACTTGTGAACCCAAAAAGAGTCACTAGTGGACTCCTTTCCAGGAGACTGACCATATCTGGGTATCAACTTGGAAAAAAAATGAAGTCATTTGTAAAAGGACTGAAAAAACAATCGCACAGTGAACATGATATGATCAACAGGACTGGGAGAGGCCATGTAACCTCACCAGGAAGGATTATTGGATATTCTTATAATTTGGAACTTTGTATCCTTGAAGGTCAAAGACCAGGATTACAGAGGCTCAGGATGGAGGGAGAGCAGTACATTTATATGGATATGGTAAACCTAAATTATGGTAGAACAATAGCACTTTTGTCATTCTCTACCAATCTAGCATGAATATAAAGGTAGCATGTCTTCCCTGTGGTATAACTGGTTATTCTGGATACAAATATGGGGAAATAATATATTGTTCCTATCAGGGGGTGGCGTGGGTGGGAGCCATATGCACACTGTTACACCTCGAAGTCAGTTTCTGTAAAAAACAGTAGAATGATATCCCCAGGCATTAAGTCTAAAAGCCTGATAAAATATAAAATGCTGAAACATGGTCAAGCCACTACTCTAGTTACTGGGAATATGTGATACAAGAGAAAAAAGCTATTACTGTTGGTAAAGAATAAGGAATGATATTGTAATTTTAATTGATGTTTGGTATGTCAAGCATAACTTTAATTTCTCTCCAAAGAGGTACAACAAAAATTGAGTCAAATCATTATCAGAATTAAATGAAAACCAGACTTATTGGATGATTTAATATTTAAAGCTTGCAATAATATACTACTATTGGAAAGAGATTGGTTGGAAAAATCTGTAGGACATTATTATCATTACTTTAAAGGTAGTGTGTAATTCAGTCCTAAATATTTATATACTCGAAGGTCAAATTGAAGAATTTTTCTCAATTTTCAAGCAGCTCTTTTTTTTTTTCCTTTGGAGGGGTGTGGTGCATGGTCCAGGAATCGAACCCAAGTCTCCCACATGAACAGTGAGCATTCTACCACTAAACCACCTGTGCACCCTGTATTTGCTCATTTCAAGTATGGGAAAATCTTTAATTCTATAATTTCCAACATAGGGTTTCATATTGCTTGACGGAGACTATTCTATTGACCTATAATCTAGTGAAACATAACATAAAATTATTTGTCACCTTCCTTGGTAGATAAGCAGATTTTTTTCTAGCTTCAATTTCCATTGGATATGCAAGCATATGATGGTCTCAGCTTCAGGCGAGCATGTCAATTCAAATTACTCATATTCCATGAATCCTGAGATTTATTTCTGTTTTCATGTGTACATTAAAAATCCAAAATTCTTAGTTACATAATGTGACAACCTCCTCACCCTTCCCCCTCACACTCCATCTCTACCCATCCATTTAATTCCCTTTGGGATTGAACTTTTAAAATTGATCTTCATTTCGGGAATTTTTGAGTTTGCATTTTTTCCCTATAAATTCATTAATTAATTTAAATGGACATTTAATAACTTTTAGAAAGGCAGTTTATTTTTGTGATTTTTATTGTTACATTTTATTATTTTCCTCCTGTAAATGGCTCAAACAGAGCAGAAATTTAATTCTTGCTCACATAAAAAGTCCATGGAGATTCCAAAATAGTGGTAAAAGAAAAGGTTCCATATAGTCCTTAAAGATCCAGGCTTTCCTAGACTAGTGCATATGAAGCACTGTGAAGCACCTAGCCTATATGTGAAGCACATAGAGAATATTCTTATAACCCAGGTTTTAAAATACACAACCCTTCCACTCCCATTCTGTGAGACATAACTCATTTACAAAGCCACTTGTAATTGAAAAATAAAATGATTGGAAAATGTGGCCTTGTATACCTCCAAGGAGAAAAGCCAACATGTTTGGGAAACAGAAATTTCTGCCAGATAATGAGAGCAAACATCCTATAAGAGTTTAGTTTTCATGGGGGGGTGATGGTAAATAATGGATTAGTCAGGGTTCATAGCAAGTAATTTTGAAGAGAAAGGGAAAATGTTAATATGACTGGAAATAAATTATATAAAGACAAATAGTGTTAGAAGCTTCAAATCTCATACCCATTCTTTCATTTAATTGAATTCATAAACTTCTTTTTTTCCTTTAAACCTTTGAGAAGAATGCAAGTGTTTTAATTAAGTCATTAGTAGCTTGCTTCACTTGCTTGTTTCTCAGGGTGTAAATAAAGGGATTCAACATTGGTGAAATAGAAGTAATGAGGAGTGAAATCCCTTTATTAATAGCCACCTCGTCCTTGGCTGAAGGTTTGACATAAATGAAGATGCAGCTACCATAAGTAATAGAAACAACAATCATGTGGGAAGAACAAGTGGAAAAGGCCTTTTTCCTCTCTTGAGCAGAGGGAAGTCTTAGAATTGTCCTGATAATATAAATGTAGGAAATAACTACACACATGAGAGTGATGATGAATGTCAACACAGCACATGCTATAACCATCTGTTGTATGAGCCATGTGTCTGAGCAAGAGATCTTCAGGATAGGAGATGCATCACAGCAAAAATGATCAATGACATTAGAGTCACAGAATTCCAGGCCCAGACCCAGACCGATCAATGGAAGAATGATCATCAATGCTGTTATCCAACAGAAAAGGATAAAGTTCTTGCATACTCTGCTGTTCATGATGGTCATGTAATGCAGAGGTTTGCAGATGGCCATGTAACGATCATAGGACATGGTGACCAGAAGAAAAAATTCTGTTACTGCAAAGAGGTCTGTAAACAATAGCTGACTGGCATGAGCATCATAGGAAATGGACCTGTCTCCAGATAATATGCTATACAAGAATCTAGAAACACAAGCAGTTGTGAATGAAATTTCTAAGAAGGAGAAATTTTGCAGGAAAAGATACATAGGTGTCTTAAGGTGGTAATCAAAAAAGTGAGGGTGATGGTGGTTAGGTTTCCAGCTATACTCAAAATATAGGAAAGAAATAGGAAAATAAAAAGGAGAATTTTCAGTCGAGGGTCATCTGTCAGTCCCATCAAGATGAAGGTTGTTAGTGCTGTTTGGTTTCTCATCCATCGTTACTGACTCCTGCCCAGTCTGCTTGAAACAGTAGGAAAGACTTCATATGAGGAACTCTGGAGCCATAGACAGCTTCTAAACTTAAGAGAGGCCAACTTGATAAGGATTCTTGTACAATTGGTTAGTGAAGAAGCAAATACATAACACATACCAATGATTGATCACCTTCTTCTCGTGTCACATAAACTGACCATTCAAATTTCAATCACACATTTCATACTTCTGCTTTTAATGAATCTACAATCTACCTGTAACTGGTGTCCCTTCAACAAATTATCGTATAAACACTGTTGAAACAAAATGTACTATTTTAAGAAGTTGCTTTTGGATCAACCATTCTGCATTCTCCTGACTTCCTATCTTCAAGTATGCCTTCAACAGGTCTCAAAAATAAGCTAACAATGAGCTCTGTTAAGAAAATCCTACTATTCAAATTATGTTGTGCTTATTATTCCCAACTGTACCCTATGGTTATTCTTATTATAGCTCTTGGGCCCAGATTGTTCAATTGAATCAAACCAAATTTTCTTTGGACATTATTGTGTTCCTAGAACCAAGCATATCTCTATAGACTTAAGTATTCCTTAAAAGTTTGTGGAAATAATTGAAGAATGATATCATATTTGTCTCACAGACCAATAACAAGTTATCATCTTAAAATGCTTTAAAAATGACCCTTAAGAAGAATTTGTTTTCTTTCTATATTGGACAATGATAAAATGTGCTGACATTTTTGAGAATGCTTTTAATGTTATACAGATATGAATCTGACTCTCTGCATTGCTTTGCTAGAAAACTATAATACTCCTTGCATTATATACTTGCTATTATACTTCCTGTACTATTTACACAGTCTCTGGAATCAGACAGCCTTGTTTTGTAGTCTAACTTGCCCTCTTTTTCCTTAGTTTCCACAATCACATCTTGTTTATGAAATTATTGTGAAAACTCTGACAATCCATGCAGAATGCCTGGGTGAGAGTGAGTTAAATCTTCTACCCCTATTTCTTTATCTCTTTAATTTTCTTCTTCTTCATCATCAACTAATTTTTCTCCAAAATTTGTTGTAATACTTATTAGTGTTCATGAGCACTAAACAATGGCTATGTTCTGTCTGGGTTTTCTTTTCTGCATTCTCTATAAATTTGACTGCCTCTGTTAATCTGTTCAATACCTCAATGAGTTATTAGAGTCAGAATTCAGGGGCTCTGCAATTTTGGTCATGAGGCTCTGGCTACACCACACTTATTTCTCAACTATCATTAATTATATAGGTATGTAGTTCCATTAGTAATTAAAGAGCCTGGGTTTTCCAATTTCCCTCCAATTCTAATATAGAAAGGATCTCTCACTGAGAACTTAATTTGTTTCTTATAGAATGTTTTTCACTTATTTGCTATAACCTACACCCCACAAAAATGCTGGAAGTGTGCTTTTCTAGGGCCTAGTGAATTGAGGTACTCTGTTTCTATCAAACAGTGATAAGTGCAAAATTGGCCTACCATAGATAGGAAAGGACCTGTGGTTTATCGACACCTCCACAAGAAAGGGGTACTAATCCTAGCACGGAGTAGAAACTGTTAGCTGGTGAACAAGTACACTCTTAGAAAGAATCTCATAGAAGTCGACAGTCCTAAACCAAAATGAGCAACTGTTTAAGCTGTTATGACAGGTTAACGATTATGCTATGACAGCATAACTCAGATTATTGTCCCAAATTCCAAAACTTTCCTCCTCTCCAGATGGCCAACACTCATCCTCTATGATACCTGGAAACTAAATGAATATTCTGATAAGGTAATTGAGTTCAAACAGAATTCCAATTGTTGTATTTCAAGTAATATTTACATTTATAATTAGCTCAGGTACTGTAAATTATGACATTTTAGTTTATTTGGCTCTCTAATGAAAAATATTAACTACTATACCTTGGTATGAATAGATACTGATTGATGAGAGTGACCTTGTTGGACTGATTGCTTCTGATTGTCCTTCAGATTATTCTGTTTCTATGAGTACTTATTAATTCACTCAAGACATGTCTCTTTGAGGACCAATGATATGACAGTTTCTGTTACAGATACTGAGGCTGAAAAGAGTGAACAGAGTGATTCATGCAGTGTTAATTAATTCATGTAGAATTAATTAATTCTGAATTAATTTTTAAACTTTTTTTATTAATTAAAAAAATTAACAAGCAAAACATTTAGAAATCATTCCATTCTACATATATAATCAGTAAGTCTTAATATCATCACATAGTTGCATATTCATCATTTCTTAGTACATTTGCATCGATTTAGAAAAAGAAATAAAAAGACAACAGTAAAGAAATAAAATGATAATAGAGAAAAAAAACTATACGTACCATACCCCTTACCCCTCGCTTTCTTTTACCACTATTTCAAACTGAATTTATTTTAACATTTGTTCCCCCTATTATTTATTTTTATTCCATATGTTCTACTCTTCTGTTGATATAGCAGCTAAAAGGAGCATCAGAGATAAGGTTTTCACATTCACAGAGTCTCATTGTGAAAGTTATATCATTGTTCAATCATCGTCAAGAAACATGGCTACTGGAACACAGCACTACATTTTCAGGCTATTCCCTCCAGCCTCTCCACTACATCTTAAACAGCAAGGTGATATCTACTTAATGCATAAGAATAACCTCCAGGATAACCTCTTGACTCTGTTTGGAATCTCTCAGCCATTGACACTTTGTCTCATTTTACTCTTCCCCCTTTTGGTCGAGAAGGTTCTCTCAATCCCTTGATGTTAATTCTCAGCTCATTCTAGGGTTTTTCTCAGTCCTTTGATGCTGAGTCTCAGCTCATTCCAGGATCTTTGCCCCACATTGCCAGGAAGGTCCACACCCCCGGGAGCCATGTCCCATGCAGAGAGGGGAAGAGTGTTGAGACTGCTCATAATATTGGCTGGAGAGAGAGGCCACATCTCAGCAATAAAAGAGACTCTCTTAGGGGTGACTCTTAGGCCTAAATTTTAAGTAGGCTTGACCTATACTTTGTGGGGTTAATTTTCATGTGAACAAACCCCAAGGCTGAGCTCTCAGCCTATAGCTTTGATTGTATACACTGCTTGTGAGAATATCAAGAATTCAACTTGGGGAAGTTGAATTTCTCCCACTCTCACCATTTCCCAAAGGGGGCTTGTAAATACTTTTCCAGTCACTGATCAAATCATTCTGGGATTCATAGGGGGGTCACTCTGGACAAACCAACAAAATCTCATGTGCTAACTGAGATTCCAAGTACTTATGACATTCAATCAAACTATCTACATGAGTTATATTAGGAAATGCTCTAGTCAAAATCTTAATTTTGTAACAAATAAGCATTTTTTGCTTTGGTCTCACACATAAGGTGACATTTTAAAGTATTAATTATCATCTATTTACAGCACTCTGCAATAATGACATTCCTTTGTTCTTCCTCACGCCAAAATATTTTTTAAATTTGTACATTGTACAATTCACTGTTATTATACACTCTAGGCATTCCTAGGTTATACCATCTCAATCTTTAACATCTATCTTTCTTTCTGATTTCATTTATGTCCCCAGCCCTCCTCCCTCTATCATTTTCACATGCAGCTTCATTCAGTGTTTTAACATAATTACATTACAGTTAGGTAGTATTGTGCTGTCCGTTTCTGAGTTTTTGTATCCAGTCCTGTTGCACAGTCTGTATCACTTCAGTTCCAATTACCCACTATCTTACCCTACTTCTATCTCCTGATGGTCTCTATTACCAAGGACATATTCCAAGATTATTCACAAATATCGGTTTATATCAGTGAGACCATACAGTATTTGTCCTTTAGTTTTTGGCTGGTCTCACTCAGCATAATGTTCTCTAGGTCCATCCATGTTTTTACATACTTCATAAATTTATGCTGTCTTAGAGCTGCATAATATTCCATCGTATGTATATACCACAGTTTGTTTAGCCATTTGTCTGTTGATGGGCATTTTGGCTGTTTCCATCTCCTTGCAATTGTAAATAAGGCTGCTGTAAACATTGGTGTGCAAATGTCCATTTGTGTCTTTGCCCTTAAGTCCTCTGAGTAGATACCTAGCAATGGTATTGCTGGAACATATGGAAATTCTATATACAGCTTTTTGAGGAGCGACCAAACTGCCTTCCACAGTGGTTGCACTATTTGACATTCCCACCAACAGTGGATAAGTGTGCCTCTTTCTCCTCATCCTTTCCAGCACTTGTCATTTTCTGTGTTGTTGATAATGGCCATTCTGGTGGGTGTGAGATGATATCTCATTGTGGATTTGATTTGCATTTCTCTAATGGCCAGGGACATTGAGCAGCTCTTCATGTGTCTTTGGACATTTGTATTTCCTCTTCTGAGAAGTGTCTGTTGAACTCTTTTTCCCATTTTGTAATTGGATTGGCTGTCTTTTTGTTGTTGAGTTGAACAATCTCTTTATAAATTCTGGATACTAGACCTTTATCTGATATGTCATTTCCAAATATTGTCTCCCATTGTGTAGGCTGTCTTTTTACTTTCTTGATGAAGTTCTTTGATGCACAAAAGTGTTTAATTTTGATGAGCTCCCATTTATTTATTTCTTTCTTCAGTACTCTTGTTTTAGGTGTAAGGTCCATAAAACCGCCTCCAATTATAAGATTCATAAGATATCTCCCTACATTTTCCTCTAACTGTTTTAGAGTCTTAGACCTAATGTTTAGATCTTTGATCCATTTTGAGTTAACTTTTGTATAGGGTGTGAAATAAGGGTCCTTTTTCATTCTTTTGCATATAGATATCCAGTTCTCTAGGCACCATTTATTGAAGAGACTGTTCTGTCCCAAATGATTTGGCTTGACTGCCTTATCAAAGTTCAAATGTCCATAGATGAGACAGTCTATATCTGAGCACTCTATTCAATTCCATTGGTCAATATATCTATCTTTATGCCAGTACCATGCTGTTTTGACCACTGTGGCTTCATAATATGCCTTAAAGTCAGGCAGTGTGAGACCTCCAGTTTCGGTTTTTTTCCTCAAGATACTTTTAGCAATTCGGGGCACCCTGCCCTTCCAGATAAATTTGCTTATTGGTTTTTCTATTTCTGAAAAGTAAGTTGTTGGAATTTTGATGATATTGCATTGAATCTGTAAATCAATTTAGGTAGAATTGACATCTTAACTCTATTTAATCTTCCAATCCATGAACATGGTATGCCCTTCCACCTATTTAAGTCTTCTGTGATTTCTTTTAACAATTTCTTGTAGTTTTCTTTGTATAGGTCTTTTGTCTCTTTAGTTAAATCTATTCCTAAGTATTTTATTCTTTTAGTTGCAATTGTAAATGGAATTTATTTCTTGATTTCCCCCTCAGCTTGTTCAATGCTAGTATATAGAAACACTATAGATTTTTGAATGTTGATCTTGTAACCTGCCACTTTGCTGTACTCGTTTACTAGCTCTAATAGTTTTGCTATTAGATTTTTGCTAATAATAGAATTTGCAATTGGATTTTTCAGGGTTTCAATGTATAGTATCATATCATCCTCAAACAGTGATAGTTTTACTTCTTCCTTTCCAAATTTGATGCCTTGTATTTCTTTTTCTTGCCTAATTTCTCTGGCTAGAACTTCCAACACGATGTCGAATTACAGTGGTGATAGTGGACATCCTTGTCTTGTTCCTGATCTTAGGGGGAAAGATTTGTTGATATGGTGTATTACACTACTTGATTTTCTTATGTTGAATCATCCTTGCATACCTGGGATGAATCCTAATTGGTCATGATGTATAATTCTTTTAATGTGTTGCTGGATTTGATTTGCTAGAATTTTGTTGAGGATTTTTGCATCTATATTCATTAGAGAGATTGGTCTGTAGTTTTTTCTTTTGTAATATCTTTACCTGGTTTTTGGTATGAGGGTGATGTTGGCTTCATAGAATGAATTAGGTAGCTTTCCATCCACTTCAATTTTTTTGAAGAGTTTGAGCAGGATTGGTACTAAATCTTTCTGGAATGTTTGGTAGAATTCACATGTGAAGCCACCGGGTCCTGGACTTTTCTTTTTGGGAAGTTTTTGAATGACTGATTCAATTTCTTTACTTGTGATTGGTTTGTTGAGGTCATCTATTTCTTCTTGATTCAAAGTTGGTTGTTCATGCCTTTCTAGGAACTTGTCTATTTCATCTACATTGTTGTATTTATTAGCATAAAGTGGTTCATAGCATCCTGTTATTACCTTCTTTATTTCTGTGAGGTCAGTGATTATGTCTCCTCTTCCATTTCTGATCTTATTTATTTGCATCCTCTCTCTTCTTCTTTTTGTCAATCTTGCTAAGGGCCCATCAATCTTGTTGATTTTCTCATAGAACCAACTTCTGATCTTATTGATTTTCTCTATTGTTTTCATGTTCTCAATTTCATTTAGTTCTGCTCTAATCTTTGTTATTTCTTTCCTTTTGCTTGCTTTGGGGTTAGTTTGCTGGTCTTTCTCCAGTTCTTCCAATTGAACAGTTAATTCCTGCATTTTTGCCTTTTCTTCTTTTCTGATATAGACATTTAGGGCAATAAATTTCCCTCTTAGCGCTGCCTTTGCTGTGTCCCATGGGTTTTGATATGTTGTGTTTTCATTTTCATTTGCCTCGAGATATTTACTAATTTCTCTTGTAATTTCTTCCTTGACCCACTGGTTGTTTAAGAGTGTGTTGTTGAGCCTCCACATATTTGTGAATTTTCTGGCACCCTGCCTATTATTGATTTCCAACTTCATTCCTTTATGATCTGAGAAAGTGTTGTGTATGATTTCAATCTTTTTAAATTTGTTGAGACTTGCTTTGTTACCCAGCATATGGTCTATCTTTGAGAATGATCCATGAGCACTTGAGAAAAAGGTGTATCCTGCTGTTGTGGGGTGTAATATCCCATAAATGTCTGTTAAGTCTAGCTCATTTATTGTAATATTCAAGTTCTCTATTTCTTTATTGATCCTCTGTCTAGATGTTCTGTCCATTGATGAGAGTGGGGAATTAAAGTCTCCAACTATTATGGTAGATGTGTCTATTTTCCTTTTCAGCATTTGCAGTGTTTGCCTCACGTATTTTGGGGCATTCTGGTTCGGTGCATAAATATTTATGATTGTTATGTCTTCTTGTTGAATTGTTCCTTTTATTAGTAGATAGTATCCTTCTTTGTCTCTTTTAACTGTTTTACATTTGAAATCTAATTTGTTGAATATTAGTATAGCTACTCCTGCTCTTTTCTGGTTGTTATTTGCATGAAATATCTTTTCCCAACCTTTCACTTTCAACCTATGTTTATCTTTGGGTCTAAGATGTGTTTCCTGTAGACAACATATAGAAGGATCCTGTTTTTTAATCCATTCTTCCAGCCTATGTCTTTTGATTGGGGAGTTCACTCCATTAACATTTAGTGTTATTACTGTTTGGGTAGTACTTTCCTCTACCATTTTGCCTTTTGTATTTTATATATCATATCTAATTTTCCTTCTTTCTACACTCTTCTCCACACCTCTCTCTTCTGTCTTTTCATATCTGACTCCAGTGCTCCCTTTAGTATTTCTTGCAGAGCCGGTCTCTTGGCCACAAATTCTCTCAGTGATTTTTGTCTGAAAATGTTTTAATTTCTCCCTCATTTTTGAAGGACAATTTTGCTGGATATAGAAGTCTTGGTTGGCAGTTTTTCTCTTTTAGTAATTTAAATATATCATCCCACTGTCTTCTCACCTCCATGGTTTCTGATGAGAAATCTACACATAGTCTTATTGAGTTTCCCTTGTATGTGATGGATTGCTTTTCTCTTACTGGTTTCAAGATCCTCTCTTTCTATTTTACCTCTGACATTCTGACTAGTAAGTGTCTTGGAGAACATCTATTTGGATCTATTCTCTTTGGGGTGCATTGCACTTCTTGAATCTGTAATTTTAGATCTTTCATAAGAGTTGGGAAATTTTCAGTGGTAATTTCTTCCATTAGTTTTTCTCCTCCTTTTCCCTTCTCTTCTCCTTCTGGGACACCCAGAACACGTATATTTGTGCGCTTCATATTATCATTCAATTCCATGAGCCCCTGCTTATGTTTTTCCATTCTTTTCCTTATAGTTTCTGTTTATTTTTGAATTTCAGGTGTTCCATCCTCCAATTCACTAATTCTAACCTCTGTCTCTTGAAATCTACCATTGTAGGTTTCCACTGTTTTTTTCATCTCTTATACTGTACCTTTCATTCCCATAAGTTCTGTGATTTGTTTTTTCAGACTTTCCATTTCTTCTTTTTTTCATTCCTTGCCTTCTTCATGTCCTCCCTCAATTCATTGATTTGGTTTTTGAAATGGTTTTCCATTTCTGTTTGTATATTCAGAATTAGTTGTCTCAGCTCCTATATCTCATTTGAACTATTGGTTTGTTCCTTTGATTGGGCCATATCTTTAATTTTTCTGGTGTGATTTGTTAGTTTTTGCTGGCATCTGGACATCTAATTACCTTAATTAGTTTTTTCTGGAGATTGCTTTCACTTATCTTACCTAGGGTTTTCTTGCTAAATGAGTTTGTTGTCTATCTGTTCATTGACCTTCAGTTCAGCTTTTTCTGGGCCTCTAGCTTAAGTTTTGTTTGACAGAAGATAATTTTTCAGTTCTTGTTTTCTTGTTTCTTGTCCTGCTTGTAATGTGCCTTTTCCCTTCCCACCCTTAGGAGGGTGTACATACGTATTACAGACTCCAGCCAGGTTTTCCCAGAATAAACTGGCCTCCTTTCAGGGGGAAGGAGTCACCTGCGTCAGTTTTCCCTGAGGGTGAGACCCAGCAAGTTGAAAGACTTTCCTGTGAAGTCTCTGGGCTCTGGCTTTCTTATCCTTCCCAGTATGTGGCACTTGCCTGCTTGCAGGTCCCATCAGCAAAAGATGTTGCCCTTAATTTTGGAAGACTCTCCCTGCTGGGGGTGTGGTGGAGACAGAGGAGAGGTTGCAGGCTGGTTTTAATGGTTTCAAATTGCCAAGCCCTGGGGTCTGAATTCCTTGAGAGAGAGATTCCACCTGAGTTACGTTTCACCTCTCCCCTGGGGAAGGGTCAGGAGGAAGACAGCCCTGCAAGCAGCCTGTTTCTGCGTAAGCCTCGGTCAGTTGCAGCCTGTGTAATCCCACCGTTGAATCCAGAGGTAGCAAAGCCTCCATAGAAATAGCCATAAAAGCCTCCTTTTCATCCCCTTTCTTCTTTTTCGGTTAGCCCAATAGGTGACCTCTGTCTTGACCATTTTTGCCTGAGCTGGGGGCGTATTTTTATTAGTCAGAATTTGTCTATTAATACCACAATTGGTGTTTGGTTGGACTCAGGCCATGCTACTGTTAGAGTGTCTTTCCTTTCCCTCTGGGAAGCCACCTGTGGGGGAGGGGCACCAGGCGCCAGCCACCGCTGCTTGGGGAGCTGCCGTGGCTTGGAGAACTCATTGTTCTGGAGACTCACAGCCAGTCCAGCTGGTCCAGACTGGGGTACACTGGGTGTCTGGTCACTATCATGGCTCCAGGAGCTCTTCTGTATTGTTTCTGGTTATTTAGTAGTTGTTCTGGAGGATGAGCTAAAATGCTCATGTTGCTAAGCCGCCATCTTGGCCCCTCCTCAGCCGACACCTTATTTTTCACTCAGAAATATTCAAAGTCACATTTTCCTCACCCTGTGACTACAGTTGATTGCATCTGTGGCTGTATTCTGCCATGAGAGAAGTCAATTAGCTGGATTGGATCCAATCAGTTGAAGACCTTTAAGGGAGAAGAGAGAACTTTCACTTCTTCTTCAGCCAGCCATCTTCTCCAGTGGAGTCTCTGAACTAATTTTTTTCATCTCTGATTTTTAGGCAGACAAGTCTATTTTTCTCAGACTGAGGAAATAGAATGCTGAATGAAGAAGATGAAATTACCAAGCAAGAGTATACTTAACTCTTATGGCAGGCAATCATGGCTTTGGTTAACTGTGTTACTCTGATATTCCCAAAGATGAAACTGAAAGTATAAGTGGAGTCAAATATATGCACAAATGCTCCTCTCATGAATCTGTACACATTAACTGCTTTTTTTTGGAGTAGACTGTGCTCTGACAATTTTCAACAGCTCTCATCATACACAGATTCACATTACAGATCCTATTACACTTTAATCTATGAAATCTTTTCTTGTATATATCAGCGAAGAAACAAAATGACATTTATTTTAAATGTCTGAGAAAGTTAAGAGGAATTTTACAGTTCTAGAAGAAATCAATTCCGACTTCTCTACACAAAGATAAATTGTTACACTGTGAAATTAGATTATTGTTATATTAGCTCAAGTCTCTTATGAATGTGCAGGAGCCATCTGCATAAATAAAGAGTCCTTAGTGGCAAAAATTCAAACATCACAAATGAACCTAACATGCATATAATTTTGGCAAAATTCCTAATAAAGGTACCAGTGGAGATACTGTCCTAGGAGACATTAAGATGCAATAATTGTATTAGAAATATTCAAAAGGCATAACAATAATTGCCTGATGAAAATACATAATTCTCACTACTCTTCAGCCTGTAGATAACAAAAAGTTAAAAGAAAGCAAAAATGTTTATCACCTGTATTTTCATTGGGAAAAAATATATACATATACTTAATTTATAAATTTGATATGAATTTCAAAGTCAATAAATAATAAATATTTTTCTACTTATTTTTATGATAATGCAAATCCAACATGGTTTGCTGTATCAAAGCATGCAAACTGAGAAGGAAATAAAGTCTGCTAGAAAGATGGAAATCACAATCTCCATATAACCATATTCTGTTGGTTAAAGGCAAGTCTCTAGTCAAGCTCTCAACCAAGAGGAGAGTATTTACATAGGAGCATGAATGCCAGGATATAAAATCTTTGGGAGTCATCTTGGTATCTGTCTTCCACAGTTACATCCTATATTCCTTGGCTCAACTGCATAAATATTTTAGATTGCAAAGCATAATAATTTAAACAGAGGCCAAATATTTGTGCATTGTACTGGATGTCTAATGTTTAATGCTACCTGACAGACATGCAAAAAATCACATCAATGTGTTGTCTGGAATGATTCAATATAAATATTAATTGAAGATATATTTATTTGCTGCTGAAGTAGAGGCAGGAGGGTCCATGGTTAGAAAATTTGTAATGCAGAGTAGCTGAAATTCATCATAAGCAAGATCAACAAAGAGTGAGATTCCTGAGTAACAGAAGTTTCAGTCACCCAAACAATTATAGAACACTGAGAAGATACTGTATGAAGGAAAATAGAACCTGGATGTAGTGTGAGAATGGAGCTGCTTTACTAATCATCTTGATATACTCAAACTTCCCTTTCTCCCAGAGAACTACAGAGAAGAAACATAAAGCAACTGAGCCAGGCTGATATGCAAATAGTCCTTTGAGGCACTGATTAAACCCCTACCCCTCTGAAAAAGGAAAGACTATAATAAGCAAGACACACTGATACCAGCAAGTCTACTTATCTTCATGAGATGGGCCTATATCCCGTCTGTACAGTGTGTAAACTTATGAATTATGAACCAATGATATCCTGTCCCAAACAACTAACATAGTTCATGTCTCCCTTAACTCATCCCCCTTTACCCACATTTTCTCTTTGTTCTAAGCATCTATATAAACTGATTCTCCACATTTCTGCTTTGGGACAGCAACTATCTTTAGTTATTTTCCACATGTGTCCTATTTAACTCAATATACTTATTCTGTGCTTCAGTTCTCAGAGTATACATTCTATTTTGAACTAATCGGCAGTAAAAAGGGAAAACATGAGTATAATACGTGAATTTGTGATTACGTGCAAATTTTTATCTTCTTTTCTCTTTCTTTTTTAATCCAATGAGGTATTGATTTAGGGTATGAACTGGGTGTTCACTTTGCAATTTCATCCAGAATTTACAGAAAACTGAGATAAGATTATAAAAGAACCAGAGAAAGAATGAAGAACATCCAAAAATTATGAAAGCTGTAAGTTTGATAATAGATCTCATCATTGGGGTAAAGGATGAAAGGATTCTTACAACTTTATTATACACATACACATACATACCCCTCATGAACAGAAATATTTACATGTGAAGTATAATATCACACAAAAATGAACTTATAAAAATCATGTTATATATTATGTAATCAACTTTATAAGGTTTAATTTCCATGAAAAGCACACATTTTAAATATGCATTTTGATAAATTTTGACAAAGGTATATACCTGAGTAATCTTCAGTGCCTGAGCCTTTGCTCCCACCAAACAGCATGTAGCCACTGCTCCTCACTTGTCCTTTGTGGCCATATTCTAGAGGTTGTTGTTACTGAGTGGGCTACATATTTCCTTCCAATTAACCTAAGGATCTTCACATAACGATGGTGTTCCAAATCAGCAAGAGTGAGGGGAAGGTCACATTCTCAAGCTTTTCAAACCTCTGCTAGTAACATGGTTTCTTGTGCCCTATTCACCAAACCAAGTGGCATACAAAGGCCAGAGACAATGTGCAAGGGGTTAAACAGATGACATTGACACAAGAATGTATGATTTATTACAGTTCATTACTGAAATGATCTATTATGATTTCTATTACAACCCTAGGAAAGCTCAGACTAAAGTGAAAGCATGTAGGTTCAGGGTTTTTATTCTACTAGAAATTTTTAGTAGCAAGTGCCAGGTAATCTGTTTCCAACTGGATGAAAATAATAGATTCTGTTTGTTGATCTAAGAGGAAAGGTTTGGGGGTAGGCTGTTGCTAGGTACAATTTGATTCAGGAATTCGTGATGTCATAATTTCTGTACCTCACACCCCTCTCAGAGTGACTTTTTATCCTCATGCTTGCTCTCTTCATACCAGCAATAATAGTGACAGCAGTGCCATATAAAACATCGTTATGCAGCATTCTCTAGAAGAAAAGAAGTAGTCTGGTTCAGGGGTTTCAGAAAAAGTCAAGATCTACTCCTTCTTGCCAGAACATGCTCATTTTTAAACAAACCACTGCAGCTGGAGAAATAGTATATACCAAATATATAATTCTAGATTACATACTTTATTTTTGGAGTCAGTTTTAATGTAAATATGGCTTTTATTTGTCTAATTTTGTTTTGTCTTATATTGTTTACTATTAAAAGAGATAATAGATTTGAGGAGGAAAAAAAACACAAACAATGCATGTTTACTACAATGTGTCCTTTTCAATAGCTTGATTTCCACAAGCCCACTTCCCTCCCTACACATACTTTCAAAAAATGCTCAGGGATTCACAGAATGAAATCCATTATTCTCACAAGGCAAACAACTCAACTACATGTTCCTTCAAGTCTAGGATTATTAGGTGATGCTGAAAATTTTTCAATAATTGTAGATGTAATTCCTCCAGGAGGAACTACTATTAAATATGTTTAACCATATCTAATACATCTAATATACCATGGTGGAGAATAAACAGGATAATGGAAATAAGATTCCATTGGACAAAATTGATAGAAAGTAATGTAACAATGGTTGTTAGTCATAACTTTTGTCATTTTCTAATGAAAAAGAATAGGAAGTTTCAATCGCCTCATAATTGGAATGAATTTTTTCATGACCAATACAGAAGTCCATGGTCATGAAATTTGGGAAGGACTATTCATTCAATCATTTAATGTACAAAACACTTGAAATGGGTGTTGAAGGTTTCCAACTCAAGGTTCTGTAAAAAATTAATTGTACAATTCTTGTCTGAGATATAAGTGCATGGGACTTGTGATTTTCTGAGGAGTTAAGCAGTTATGAGCTATTGACCAAGTTTGGCATTTTGTTGGCAAAATAGGGCCCTAAATTATACATATTTGGCTAAAATGCATGCAAACCTAAACATTTTGCATTAGCGAGAATCTAACATATTCAAAATAAAAGGAATTATTGAAAAAAATAAAGTTTGAGTTGAATAATTTTAATATCTCAATTTTCTGCACATTCTGGGTGAAATTCTAAAGTAAATACCAAGTGCATACCCTGAATCGATACCTTATTGGATTAAAAAGAAAGAGAAAAGAAAATTAAAAAGTTGTACCTAATCACAAATTCACATCTTCTATATGTGATGGATACCATAATCATGTGGGCAAAACAGGCTGAAAAGCCCTTTTACCTTTGTTGAACTAAAGGAAATTTTATAATTTTCTTTATGATATATATGTTGGAGAGAACTACACATGCAAAAATGATGATGAAAGCCAGTATAGCACAAGCTATAACCACTTGCTCAATTAACCATGTGTTTGTGCATGATGTTTCAGAATAGGAGATGCATCAAAGCCCAAGTGATCAATGACATTAGAGTCACAGAATTCCAAGTGAAAACCTAAGCTAAGGAGAGAGAAACTATAACTTTAATTATAGTTTCTCTTTTGTTTTAAAGAAGATTTATTGTATATTTCTCTTGAGTGAAAGGCACTGTGCTAGGCATCATGGGAAACACAAATAAAAGGAAGACACTTTTGCTTGAGTTTTTAAAACCACAGTAGTGGATACAGGCACAATTACACAAAGCACTTTGCAAGGCAGTTCTTTAGAAGGAGCACACATTTAATTTTTTAATGTGGCTAAAATTTTATCTTCTTTTCCTTAGTGATTTTAGGCTTTGATTTTATGCTTTCTAAAAAAAGAGAAATTCCTGATTTCATTATTAAATATTCACCCATATTTTATTATGGAACTCTTATAACTATATTTTTACATTTAAATCTTAGTCCATATATAATTTATTTTGGCAAATGGTAGTTAGCCAAATAGCCATTCCTGATAGCACATATTGAATAATCCATCTATTTCATACTTACTTGAAATGACATCTTTAGCATATATCTGCTCCAGGTAGCAGGTATAGAAGTGACTTCACAGATAACAATAATAAATCACCCACCCCAAAACTTAGTGGCTTAAAAGAACAATAATGTATTCATTTTCATAACTTTGTGGGTTGCATGAACTTATCTGAATGGTTCTTCTGTTCCATATGGTGTCAGCTGGGGCCATTCAAGCAGCTACAGTCATTCAGAGGTTTGACTATGAGTTCAGCTGGGGCCTCACTAATTTGGCTAGCATTTTGTGTTAGCTCTCTTTCATTTGGTGTTAGCTCTCTTTCATTTGCTGTTAGCTCTCTTTCAGGCCATATCCCTTTCCATATAGTCTTTCTTCCAGGGCTTTTTCATACTGTAGTGTCCCAGTGCTCAAACAGTTTCTTTCCTGAGATATTTTCTACAAACCCAAAAGCTTATTTGGGGTCTTTTCCTGTGAGAATTTATCTTGCTCCCCATATCAGAGGAAGAAGCTGTTTTCAATAATGAACTAATGAACTAATAACAGATCTGCAGGGGGAACTTCCTAATCATCAGTGATGTAGGGAAATTCCAATCCCTGGAGGCCTTGACTACAGACTAAAAAAAAATTGAAGTAGGTGTCTTTGTAATTAATTGGTGAAAGCTGAAGAAAGACCTTGGAATATTATTCAAAGGATTTCAGTATTACATGCATTTGATCATTGGCTTTCTCAACTCCTCAATAGATGTACTAAACCAGAAATATTATGAGAAAGATTAAGCTGTCTGACTGGAAGATAAGGCAAAATTACCTAAAAGTTTAGGTAACACTGACATCCACAGTAAAAAGACTACATATAGCCAGAGAAGGTGACCATTTCAAGAAGATCAATTGGTTTGTGAACACTGAATGTTGATTTTTCTTCACTATCTAAATTTTACATGCAGATTGGGCCTAAGTCAGGAATCCATGATGAGAAACCCTACAATAACAGCATTCATCCTGCCGGGACTGATGGATGACCCATAACTGAAGGTTTTAATCTTCATCTTTCTATTGTAGCAGGTAAGCCTCCCCCTCTTTCTAGTTTAGCTGTGCTCTCTGTGGAAAATCCCCAAACTCCCGCTCCTTTCAGGCAAGTGAGATAAGACACATTCCTGGGATGGAAACCCCCTACCCTAGCCTTCAGGAACTGGTGAAGATGCAAGTAGGCAAGAGAAGACATCCCTGGGGTGGGGGCCTCTCAATGGTTCAGCTCTGGGCCATTCTCAAATTAAATTGGCCAATTGTTCAATTGTTTACCTTGTCTTTAAAATGTCATGCAGTCTATAAAAGCTAAGGTTGCCTTTTGTTCGGGGCTCAGACTTTCAGAGGCTACTCAGCTGAGCCCTATGGCCATAGCAAATGAAACTTGCTTCCTGAAGCTATGGATCCTTAGTCTCAGCCTGTTCTAACTTCGTGGAATGTTCCTGGAGGCCTGCGGCGTCATTCCTGGTTTTCACGCTACATTTCTCGGGGCTCATCTGGGACATGAGGCAGGTGTACTTTCACCTCCCTCACCCATGGCGGTGCTGATGCCCTGACGGGAGACTCGATGGAATCCAGTGCTGGCAGCCAGGCAGTTCCCAGTCTCTCAGATTCCTGAACTCCCTGGATGGGGTGCCTGTCACCACCAGAGCAGCAATGGATCTGGGACAGTTTCTGAAACCAGGTTTCTTGGAGCACAGCCCATCTGTCTGGTAAGCACCCAGGTGCATCAGTTTCAGCCCACTCATAAAAGGCTAGGGGGGCCTGAGTGGAAGGGGAGCCTGATCAACTACCACAAATTCTCTGAGTACCGATATCCAGTTGGAGGACCAGGGGAAACAGAAGTCTTCAGGTTCGGTTCTGGAAAGGGTGGTGCAGGAGGGGTTGTTGGAATGTGTGTGTGTGTGGAATTTTGTGAATGAAAGGAAGTCCTGGGCTGTGCACCAGGCCATGAGTGAGTTTGGATTTGGCAAGTTTGTGACAATCCTCATATGGCTCAGGATGAGCGACCCTGAAAGGAGGGGGCTGGCTGGGGGTTTAGGTGCCCAATGTCCCCATGGGGGAGCAGCTTGACTGGAGAAAACAACAGTTTATTCAAAACCCTTTGCTGTTTGTCTGGAAGCCCTCCCACTAATCATTGGTGCCACAGATGTGAGAGGTGAAGTCAATAAGACACCATTGAAATGCATGAATTCTAATTTTAAAAAAAAGCTTTTACTAATGACTGGGGAATCAAGCTGACCCCTGACTGACTTAAGAAACTGTATGAATTAAAGTGGACCACTTTTAGGAAGAATAAGAAGAAGGAATTTTCTTATACTACAGCTCATCATTACTCTGTCTTAAAATTAAATCTTACACATTTCAGAGTAAAAGGAAAACATCTATGTAAGGGTTTTAAAATTGATTCCATGAAAAGAATCTATTCTGTACAATTAATGTTGCCATTGTGTAACTTTGGTAAAACAAGCAAAACAGTTAAAATGTGCACTCTAGCTGGGAGGACTGACTATCCTCTCATAAAGAGGTGTACCTTAATAAAAATATCTAGGTCCCAGGAAGCTCCTCTTGGTCCCTAGCCAGTTCCCAGAGGACCAAACTGGGCATAGTCAAATAAGCTAATTGGAATTTGGCCACTACTATATGAAGATATCATAAAAAGAGGAAAGAGGAAAAAAAATCTTATGAGAGAGGGATAGCACCTCATCAAAATCTTATGCTTTGCTATGTATCTTAACTAAGGAGACTCTGAATGCTGTCCCCAAAATTGCTATGGATTTTTACTGAGAGTTATAATGCTGCTTCTGAAATTCTCCAGCACTTCTCTTCAGGTGATAATGCCATCTTACCTGGTGATGTAACTATGCTTTATTTTTGAAGACTTTTAGTTGCTGTCTTTTATTTTCTTCACTTACTTTCTTGACAAAATCTATTTTTATGAAACTGAAGTCAGTGTTGTCCACGAATCCGAACCTATAAATTAAATGGCCCCAAATATCACGTTGTCTTTTATGCACAAAATTGGCACTGGGAGCAGGATTCGCATTTCAGCATGGCTTCATAGTAGTAGAGGTCAAGGAGACAAGCTTTAAAAATTTGTGCAGAAACTGTGGAGTATATTCTTCTAACTACTGTGATGCTTTATTAGGACCATACTTGATAAATTGAAAGTTGCTGTTTTCTTGCCTTTTTGTATGCAGAATTGTTTTAAATTTAAATATTTTGTCTCCCTGGGTTATACTTTCTGGTGCTTTAAGACATTTGGGAATTTTTATATCAGTAGGCCCTCCTCAAAGTTTATTTAAAGTGAATTAACAGTAAGCCATGGGCTTTTAGCATAGAT
This sequence comes from Tamandua tetradactyla, assembly GCF_023851605.1. Taxonomy (NCBI): domain Eukaryota; kingdom Metazoa; phylum Chordata; class Mammalia; order Pilosa; family Myrmecophagidae; genus Tamandua; species Tamandua tetradactyla. The sequence goes on from NC_135333.1 coordinate 119,538,267, forward strand.
TAGGAAATAATGTCACTTTTTTAGGGAAAAATATCCTCTAAGCTCAAAATAAAAAAACCAAGAAATCCCAGGATGGAATAATTTACCTTATTCCTCACTTGCAGAGAAATGAGCAAAATGCACAGGACCCTGTAAAAATTAGGAAAATAAAATAAAACAGGAAAAGCCTATGAAAAGGAATTGGTAGAATTACAGGAAAAACTGTAAATACTGTAGGATCAAAATTTTGTTTTGAAGAAATTGTTTTAATTATCAGTCAATAGCTGAGATGGTCACAGTCCATATAGCCCAATATAAATATAAGAAAGATAAGGTAAAATAAACAAAGGAAAAGTACATGTGGTATTAGCCACTGCCACTATAATTAGAACCCTGATAAGTGGAATGATAATGTATAAAATAAATCAGATAATAGAAATATTTTAAATAAAAAGGTTTGTCAGGAAAAGAAAAAAATTTATTAATTATCTGGATGGTCAAAATTGCTGATGTGGGGGCTGAAGGAGTGGTGTTGGACTGTGCAGATTGTATGATATTTATAAAAATTGGCACCAACCTCATCATATAGACTGCTTTTTAAAAGTTTAATCAGAAAACTGGAAAAAGTTCTATCTTTCTGGCATTGGTTGCACAAAAGTGCAATATGCAATGCCCTGCTGACATTGTGGCTACAAAACAATCAACTCTGGTATACTTCATAAAATGGCAAAGCTGGAAAACATGGGGGACTGGAATACAGGGAAAGCAAAAGCCAAAATAAACAAACAAAAATTTTTATATGTTGGAATTTCAGTTGTGCATTAACTGGAGTATTTTCGGTATTGAACATTTTTCTAACAAATTTAATTTTGATAATAACTGTGTATGATGCAATGTTTGCTTGAGGTGGTGACTTGAGTTTGAAGGATATAAAAGATTTTTTTTTGCTGAGAGGAAAAAGAGAATAGTTTTGCCCTAACATGAAATGAATGGCTATTGCAGAATGAAAAATGTAGGACAATGCCTGAATGAATATAGTAAGTTATCAAAGGTTTGTAGAGGGGAAATTATGGTCAAAGTTAAGAGAAGTTTTAAATGAACTAAAAAGAGAGGTATTAAAAACAGTGCCCAAACTCTTTAGCATCTACCCTCCCTTACCTGAGGTCAAACCAGGAAACATGGTATGGGTAAAAAGCTGAAGAGGAAAATATATATATATAAAAAAATAGAGGCTCCCTCCAAACTTAATAGAAAGGTCCTTACCATGTTGTTTCAGTAATCCCAATAGCTGTCAAAGCCGTGAAGACCATCCTATAAATTCACCACTCTCAGGTCAAAAGGGCCACTACAGACCACCCCTGGGGGTGCACCCCTCATCCTGAACACCTGAGATGCACCATCCTCTGGGAACCACTGCGCCCTTCTTCATCACAGCTGAGATGAGCTGATCAGCCCACGACTGAGGCCGGAGTGACTATCATTGCCCTGCTCTAGTTCACCGGAAGCAACTAGTCAATGCATGGCTGAAGCCTGAGGAGACCTCCAAGCCCTGCCTCAGTCACCCCAGAAGCTGACTGATATACACAGGGTCAAAAATTAGAAAATCAACACATGGACATCCTGGCCTCCTGGGTCTGTGGACTGTCTTTTCTTGTTCTTTATATTTGTCTTTCGTTTAGCAGTTTTAGCCCTCCTGGAAATAGGTCTCCTAGATTTCTTCCTGAAAACCAACTTTACTCTAATTTGATGGAATCCCTCTTACCTGGATAACTTTCCCCTTCCTAGCTGCTGCTCAGTGTGTGTGTTTACACTAATATTATAAAAAGCTTTTTTAGGGTAGAAAGTAACTTAGTGTTCATAGGAGTTAAAGGGTTGATGTTTAGCCTAAAGTGTGTAGACACAAGTCTATGAGGAAAGGCAGACTTGAGCTTTAAGGATACATGACAAGCAAACATAGGAAGTCTATGAAAAATGGAAAGAAGAAGTTAGACTCAGGACTTATGTTTCCTCATTTTCTCACATCTATGGGTACTGGAGAAACCGAAGATCAAGAATCACCCTCAGGCACCAACTTTTGAGACAACTACACAGCTCCAAGAAGAGCCTATTTCCCTATACATAGGAGTGAAAGAAAGGTACTCTAACAACGGAAACTCTCTTGGCAGTGCTCAGGCTACTCTAGGCAAATACCAACAGAATATCCCTTCCCACCACTGTGGTTTTAGTGGGGTCAAATGGAAAATTGCTCTTCTACCCTATCCCACCCCAATCCCTTGAAAGCATTTGGTATCTTCTAATACTCCCACCCACTGATGTGGGCAAAACTAAACAGGGAGCTTATCATCCAACCTCTGAGTTGTGGAACAAAGCAGGGCTACAATTCTTACACCATAGTGGTTTCAGCAGTATCCAACAGCAAGGTAATTCTCCACCCACAACCAGCAGCAAGGAGACTTAAGGAAGTGATGCAAGGTGGAATTAGTCATCCCTTGACTTCATGTTCTTCCCACTCTCACACTACTGTATCAACACTAACCAATAGAGAGTTGATACCCTACCCTCATCCAGCATCAAGGAGACTGAGCAAGTCAGTGCATTTTAGGACTGGCAAGCACCCACTGTCCTCTGCTACTGGTATCACTGAGGATCTTGGGGGAACTGAACCTCCAGCATCAAGACAGAACAAAGCAGTGGAAAGTGGTCCTAGTTGGCACTCAGCTGCTCCATTCCCAGCATGTCAGCAAGGCCCAGCTGAGTTCTGCCTCATCCTGTAGCAACAGAGCAATATAAGTCACCCCTCTACTTATCCCTCCCTAGTAAATGCACCTTAAAAAATCTAAAGGTAATTCTCTAAACAGAAAAGAAAAGATAACAAATGATGAATTGCAATCGCAGAGCAAAAAGAAAAATGGAATGATAAAATAGAGCTAAATAAAATAGAATCTCATATTTTCTTATTTTCTTACATAACATTTGATGCTTGAAGCAAAAATTATATCATATGTTGCTATATATATATATATATATATATATATAGAGAGAGAGAGAGAGAGAGAGAGAGAGAGACAGTAAATACTGAAGACAATTATTTTTAAAATGGGGTAACTCAAAGATATAAAAGGAAGTAAGTTCAAAACTTTACTTGAAGTGGCAAAATGGCTGCACAAAGAGGCTGTGATAAATGACATGTGTATACTGTAATACTCAGAGCAATCACTAAAAAACTATGCAGAAGCAGACTCAAAACATTATACATAGTCAAGATGAAAACCTAAAAACAAAAATGCAACAACCCATGTGAAGTTTTAAAAAAAGAAAGAAAGAAATGAGAAACAGAGGGGAAAAACAGAAAAATAAATAATGGCAGACCTAAACCTTAATCATATCAATAATTACCTTAAATGTAGATGATTGAAATACATAATGAAAAGACAAAGAATAGCAAAATGGAACAAAAACATGACCTGATAATATTTTATTTATTAAAAACTCAATTAAAATAGAACGTGGGTAAGAGGTCCAAGCTGAAAGGAAAAAGATATACCACACAAACATGAATAAAATAATATCATGAGTGACTATATTAAAACAAAGTAGGTTCAAAGCAAAAGAAATTACTTAGGACAAAGAAGGACATTACTTAATGATAATAGTAAATGAATTGTTAAGCCAGGAAGACATAAGAATCCTATATGTGTACAGAACAAACAACAGAGCCTCAAAACACCTGAAGCAAAAACTAATAGAACAAAAAGGTGAAATAGAAAACTCCACTATTATAATTGATGACATCAGCATCTCATTCTCTAATAATGATATCATTCTAGAGAGAAAATTAGCAAGGATATGAAGAATGCAATTGATCAACAGTGTATCACTGACATGTATAGAGTACCTCACCTGATGATAGGAGAATACACTTGTTTCAGCACCCTGGGAATACTTAGTAAGATAAACCATAATATTCTGGGCCATAAAACAAATCTTAACAAATTTAAAAGAATTCAAATCACAAAAGCTATGTTTTCTAACCAGGATGGAATTAAGCTAGAAATTGGTAAAAGAAGGAAAATCAACAAATATTTGAAAATTAAGTTAATCAATTTTAAATAGCCCATGGGTCAAAGTAGAGTTGTCAAAGGAAAAACAATACATAGAATTCTAGGAAAAATATGTACAATGCAGCTGAAGAAGTGCTGAGAGATAAATTTATAGCATTAAGTGATTATTTTAGAAAAGAGAAGCAATCTTAAATGAATAATCTAAGTTCATATATCAAGAACTAGAAAATGTTAATAGTATAATTATAAAAATATCCTTCATGAATTGTAACAAATGCACCACCTAATACAAAGTGAGACTGTCATGGTTAGGGACACGTGTCAACTTGGCCAAGTTGTGTTACCTGTTTATCTGATTGGACAAGCGCTGGCCTGTCTGCTGCAATGAGTGACGTTTGACTTAATTGGCTGGTGCTTAAATGAGAGAATGCAGCATAGCACAGCCTAAGCAGCTCGGCATTCCTCATCTCAGCACTTGCAGCTTAACCCAGGCCTTTGGAGAGAGAGAAAGAAGTCACCCTGGGGAAAGTTGTTGGAACCCAGGGGCCTGGAGAGAAGACCAGCAGAGACCATCTTGTGCCTTCCACAGAAGAAAGAGCCTCAGTGGAAAGTTAGCTGCCTTTCCTCTGAAGAACTAACAAAATAAATCCCCTTTTATTAAAGCCAATCCATCTCTGGTGTGTTTCATTCCAGCAGCTAGCAAACCAAAACAGAGACTAATAGAATGGTATATGGGAACGCTGCATTTTATGTATGACTTTTTTTTTAAACCTACAATTTCTCTCAAAAAAAAGCAGAAAAGAACAACAAAATAAATCCAAAACAAATAGAAGCTTCTTTCTCTTTCTAATAAAGGTAAGAACAGAAATCAATGGCATTGAAAAATGGAAAACAATGGAACTGTTAGTTTCTGTTAAAAAGTTAATAAATTAATAAATCTCTAACAAGACTGAGAAAGATAAAAGAAGAAAAGGGAAAAATCATCAAAATTAGAAAGAAAAAGGATACATAAATACAGATCCAACAGAAATTAACATGATAATTTAATACTACTAGGGAGTTTATACTTCTCAAATGATTGTATAGGTTCAGGCAATAAATATCAAAATACCAGCAAGGATTTTTGCATCATAGACAATCTTATTTTCATGTGTATGTAATGAATATATAAATGAAGAGCCCTAGAAGAGCTAAAGCAATCCTGAAAAAAAAAAGCAAATTAAAAAGAAGTACTCTAATCAATATTGACTCATAACATAGCTACTGTAATCAAGACAATGAGGTATTAGAGGTGGATAGACACATAGACCAATGGAATAGAATAGTGACACCAGAAATGGGTCCACCCAAGCATGCCCAGCTTGCTATTGAAAAAGGTCTAAAGACAATTTAATGGAGGCCTTTCCAATAAATGGTGTTGGGGCAATTGACATCATAGGTTAAAAAAAAAAAAAAGAACCATAGTAGAAATCCCACACTTTATACCAAAATTAAGGCAAAGTGGATGTTGTAATAAATTTGAAATGTGAAACTATAAAACTTCTAGGGAAAAATCATTGGGATCTAGGGCTAGGCAAATACTTCTTAGTCTTGACTTCAAAAATATGGTCATGAAGGAAAAAATTGATAAATTGTACCTCAACCAAATTGAAAACTATTTCTAAGTAAAATACTTCATTAAGAAGATATAAAGATAAGCTACAGAATGATATTTCAGACCACATATCTAGCAAAGAACTTATATCTAGAATATAGAAAGAACTTTCACAATTTGAGATTAAAAAATTAATCCAACTGGAAAATGGATAAAAGATATAAACCAAAACTTCACTGAAGAGAATATACAATATCAAATAACATAAGGAAATATGTTCAACATCATTAGGCATTAGGAAATGCAAATTGAAATCAAAATGATATATAACTATACAAATATAATAATGGATAATACAGAAAAGAGTGACAGCATCAAATGCTGAGAAAGATGCAGAGCATCTAAATTACTTGCACATTGCTTCTGGAAATAAAAAAAATGATACAGCAACTCTATAAAACTGTTTGAGAGTTTTTTAAAAACTAAAATTAAGCATGCAACCATATGACACAGCAATTACAGTCTTGAGAATTCATCCAGCAGAAATGACACTTAGTCCATGCACAAACTTAAGTACAAATGTTCATAGCTGCTTAGTCATAATACCCTCAAACTATAAATAACCAACCAGATATCCCTTGATGAATGTGTTTAAAAACTCTGGTACATCCATTCAATGGAGCACTACTCAGCAACAAAAAAGAACAGACTACCGAGAAATACAACTTGGTTGAATTTCTAGAAAGTTATGCCGAGGTGCATATTTTTAAAAAGCCTCTCCCAAAAGGATACATACATTATGAGTCCAATTATAGGACATTCTGGAATTGAAAAATTTTAGGAAGACAGAACAGACAGTTTCTGATTTTCAAGGCTAAAGTAGCAAGAGGGAGGGATATGAATAATTGACATGTAAGGGAAACAAAAAGGATCCTTCTGGTAATGGAACTTTTCCTTATTCTTGACTGGTTTAATGCTAGTTTCCAATATAAGATGTTACCATTTGGTGAAACTGGATAAAGGATATAGTGAATTTATTATTTCTTACAGCTGCACATAAATCTACAATTATCTCACAATAAAGTTATTAATTTTTTAAAAATCCATATGCCCTTCCACTCAGAAATTCTATTCTTGGGAATTTATCCCATGGAAACAAAAACAATCAATGGCAAAATACCCCATTACAAACAGTGTATATTATATGTGATATTATTTATGGCAGAAAACATACGGAAATAAAATAATGTCTAATAGAAAATGGTGATTAAATTATATTTTGGATATATTACACAACTTTACAGTGTAATAACACAGTTAAACTATGTGATTTGCAGTGATTTGCATATGGAAGTGTTCATTGAAAAGAGTAAGATGTGGATATGCCTGTAAAACATGATAGTGTTTGGACACATGCCATATATACAATGAACAAAATTTCTATAATTGTGTATGTAAATAATTTAGCACTCATATGTATGTCTGTGCAGGAAAATACGAGTGCAGAGTGAAATATTTATGGATGAAATTCATAAAAGATCATAAAGAGGTTTTTCAAAGTTAAACTTTCTCTTTAGAATGTTGTGCTGGTTTGAAAGGAAGTATACCCCCTAAGAAAAGCCATGTTTTAATATAAATCCCATTTCATAAAGGTAGAGTAATCCCTATTCAATACTGTATATTTGAAACTGCAATCAGACCATCTCCCTGGTTGATGTGATTTAGTCAAGAGTGGTTGTTAAATGGGATTAGGTGACGACATGTCTCCACCCAGTTGGAGGGTCTTGATTGGTTTATTAGAGTCCTAAAAAGAGGAAATACTTTGGAGAATGAGAGATTCAGAGAGAGCAGAGAATGCTGCAGTACCACGGAGCAGAGAGTCCACCAGCCAGTGACCTTTGGAGGTGAAGAAGGAAAATGCCTCCCAGGGAGCTTCATGAAACCAGAAGCCAGGAGAGAAAGCTAGAAGATGATGCTGTGCTTTCCATGTGCCCTTCCAGCTAAGAGAGAAGCACTGACTGTGTTCACCATGTGTCTTCTCACTTGAGAGAGAAACCCTGAACTTCATCGGCCTTCTTGAACCAAGGTATCCTTCCCTGGATGGATGCCTTTGACTGGACATTTCTATAGACTTGTTTTAATTGAACATTTTCTTGGCCTTAGAACTATAAACTAGCAACTCATTAAATTCCCCTATATTAAAAGGCATTCTGTTTCTGGTATATTGCATTCCAGCAGCTAGCAAACTAGAACAAATGTCAACTAAAATGAATAGCAAAAGACCCTTTAAAACACTCTACAATATCCTTTTAAAAACAACATATTTTAAAGAGAAGACACCAAATTTATGGAAAGGAAAACTAAAACACATCACATACAAAAAAAAATGTGGTTACACTCTCTCAGCCCAACTCTGGAAGTGAAATCACTGCCTTCCCACCTACATGGGGCACAGCATCCAGGAGTGAGAGTCTCCCTGGTGGCATGGGAGATGACTCCCAGGGATGAATCCTGCCCTGACACCGTGGGATCAACAATTCCATCCTGACCAAAAAGGGGGAAAGAAGTATAACTAATAAAGTATCAATGGCAGAGAGAGTTCAAATAGAGTTGGGAGGCTAATCTGGAGGCTGCTTTTGCACAAACTTCAGTTAGACCTTGCTACCTATCATAACCTGCCAACCCCCAACCAGGACCATTCCAGCCAATCCTAAAGAACACCTAGGGCAATATTTAAGATTCCACAAAGGTTCCATGCACCAGAGTAACTTTCCAGAAACCTACACCCTCCAAATTGGTCCCTGGACCAGTTAAGTCCTGCAATCTAGAGGGCCCAGACCCTCCAGAACATCAGATAGTTTAGCCTCCCTACCCCATATTATTGACAGACCCTCCCATCATGAAAAAGTCAGAATGGACATAGCCCAAACACCCCTAAAGAGAAGAACAAAAAGATCAAACGTGATGGTAGAGTTAATACAGAGAAGGTAGGGTTTTACAAATGAATATAATTGCTGACTCATTAAGTTGATATTTCTTCTAGTCTCCAGTATCATAGAGCAACTAGAAGTAAAAACCTAAAATTGAATTGTAAGCCTTGCCAAACTCTGAAATATGTTCTACAACTAATTTTGATGCTGTGCTTTGAAATTTATTGCTCTTTTGTGTATATGTTATTTTTCACACAAAAAAGTAGATTGTGATGATTCAAAACATTTATTCTTTCTAAGCCTCCTATATTCTGGAGCAGCTAGAAGGAGAAATTTGAGAAGATCATATGGTAGCCCATGGCAAACTCTGGGATCTGTCCTGTAGCAACTTGTTGAAAAATACTTTGAAAACGATTGCTTTTTTCTTTCTTTCTTTGTATATATGTTATATTATACAATAAAAATGTTTCTAAAAAAGTGAAAAGATAACCTACTTGATAGTAGAAAATATTTGGAAACCACATATTTGATAAGAATTTGATACCCAGAATATATAAAGAAATCTTACAACTCAGCAATAAGAAAATATACAAAGCAGTAAAAAATAATGGGCAAAAGACTTGAATAGACATTTATCCAAAAAGGATACACAAATGATCAATAAACACATGAAAAGATGTTCAATATCATTAGCTATTAGTGAAATGCAAATCAAAATCACAAGATATCATTTCACATCCACTAAAATGACTATTGTTAATAAAAAAAAAAGGAAAGCAACATGGAGAAGATAGGATTTAACAAATGCATATGACTACTGGATCAATATACTGATATTTCTTTTGGACTCCAGTGTCTTGGAGCAGCTAGAAGAAAAAATGAAAAATCATGGAACTGTAACCCATACCAAGCTTTAAAATCTGTTGCATAACTACTGTTTAAAAGGTACTTGGAAATGTATTGCTTTTTTGTATATATGTTATTTTTCACAATAAAAAAAGAAAAAGAAATTTAGAGTCAGAATGACAAAGCAACAACACTTGAAACTAGATTGCAGTGAACTAATTGTTTCAAAAATAAGTAAAAATTGTTTTCTACATAAAGATCTATACCCATAAAGCTTCTACTGAAATGTGAGTACAGAATTATCATATACTGAAGATTTCAAAATATTTACCTAACTTGCAGCTGTTCATAAAACCTTATATAGACTGTGGATTTTTATCAATGAAAGAATAAAAAAGAAAAAATATATAGGATACAGGAAACAGGGGACTTAACATATAAGAGAGCAAGACTTATGGAACAAGCCCAGAATGAAACAAGGGATCAATGGGCTCTGTGAGGTTAGTATGTGGAGATGAAAACTATTTATAGTTACATAGACATTTTGTATTTCCAATAGTTACAGTATAGAACAACACAAATAAATATATTTGGCAAATACTGCTTAAGCAAGTAAGAAGTTGTACAATCAAATAACTATAAAAAATGTACACAGTACATAGTTTATGGATTTAGACTAAATAAAATTTGCATGTACTTGAAAATGTACACAACATATAGAATAAAAAGCTATAATTTAATTCTTTGCAGAAGACAAAGATAAGAAATATATGTGTTGAGGAGGGTGCTGTATGCCTACAGGAGCACTCAAGGGGAAATATGTAACATATGGAAAATAATAATGTCTCTGCAAAAACAGCTAAATTGCTGAAAGTGACTCCTTCCTTGGAGGATGAATGGAGAGTTTGTACATGGTACCAATATTTACAAACATTTTAGCGATTACAAATTTTTTTCAACTGCACACAATATACATGCTGCAAAATTTTAAAAATCAGTTAAGAAAGGAAAGATAGACTTTATTTCATTAATTTAACTTTCTGTATGTTCAAGAAAATAGGGGAAATGTTACACATTTTAAACATACATGAAAGAAATACTTGAAATCATAAATCTAATTTCTAGGGATGAAAACTAGAATGTTAGATGAAAAATACACTGGGTGGGATTAACAGTGGATTACATACTGAAGGAAAAATATGGTAGAAATAATGAATACATAGCAAAAGAAATAATCCAAAATAGACAATGAGAAAAAAAACTGAAAATATATTAGCAAAGCATCAGCAAGTTGTGAGACAATTTCAAGTAGTCTAACATTCACGTAAATGGAGCCCCCAAAGAGGAGCACTGAGGGCAGAAAATCTTTTGAATGCAAAAAGCAGAAAAATTTCCAATCTGATGTAAACTATAAACCCACATATATTAGAAATTCAAATTCTAATAATATTAAATTAAGATATGTGGTTCAAGCATAAGAGCCAGGAATAAATTTACATCAAGTACATTATAGCAATATTGCTTACACAGATGACAAATTGAAAAAGAGAAAAATTTTAAAGCATCCAGTGAAAAAAGAAATATTAATGCAGATGAAAAATGGAAAAAGTGACAGCACACTTCTTGGCAATATAAAATTTATGCCAATGGAGACTGGAGCAATATATTTGAAGAGAAGGTGAAGAAGAAGCTGAGAAATTAAAATCCTACACCCAGTGAAAACATGTTTAAAAAAATAGGCAAAATGAATAATTTCTCAGTCATGCCGAAGCTGTGAAAATAGCCAACAGTATACCTGCCCTACAATAAATGAATTTTTTTAAATCCTTAAGGCAGAAGGAGGATACCAAAAGGAAATATGGATTAACAAAAAGGAATGAAAAGCACCACAATTGTTATGTATGTATTTAATTATAAAGCAATTTTTTCTTATTTTAAAAATCTATTTAAAGAATAATAGTTTCTTTCAAGCAGGAAATATAAATACTGTTGACTTTACAAACTATTGGGTTAATGTTTATTCCTTTTAAACTATTGAATATATTGACACAGAGTTCTTAATACTTCTTTATTATTTCCATATCATTCCTTTATTACTGATTAACTCATAGGTTTTAAAAATTCATTTTGCATCTTTGATGACTTACAAGTTGTAATATCATCTTTCTTTTAATGCCTGTTTGGGTCTTCATAGTATACATCTTTAACATATCATTTACTTTCAAATGTCACTTCATGTAAGAACCTTACTACAAAGCAACCTTGAACTGTGGTACAAAAAATTCCCTGGGGAAATGAGAGACTTTTTTCAATAAATGATGCTGTACAACTAGATAGTTATGGACACATATAAACAAAAAAGAATTTAGACTCCTACCAACCCCCACATAGAAAAATTAAATAAAAATGGATAAAAGACCCAAATGTATAAGCTAACATTATAAAACTCCTAGAAGAAAATATAGGAATAAAACTTAGAAATGGCTCCTCAGATATGACATCAAAAGCCCAAATAATAAAAGAAAAATATAAAGGATTTGGATTTCCTCAATATTAAAAATTTTTGTGATTGAAAGGACAGCATCAAGAAAAACTCACACAATAGGAGTAAATATTCGAAATCATATATTTAATAATGGATTTGTATTCCATATAATTCTCCACATCTTGACAAGGATGTGGAGAATTGAAACCCTCACATATTTCTGGTAGAATTATAAAATGTCACAGCCACATTGGAAAACAGTTTGGGGGTTGCTTAAGATATTCAAGGTAAGTTACGATATGACCCAGCAATTCTACCCATAGGGGAATATCCAATATATTCCATATAAATAAGGAATCCATAAAACATTGCAATAAAAAGCCAAATAACTTAAAATATGCAAAGAATTTGATTAGATATTTTTCCAAAGAAAATATAAAAAAGTTGAAAGCTCATAGCAGTGGCTAAGCATCATTAGACATTAGGAAAATGCAAATTTAAAACCACAAATGGATAACATCTTACACCTACTGGGATGGCTACAATAAAGATGACAAGTCTTGACAAGGATGTAGAGAATTGAAGCCCTCACATATTTCTGGTAGAATTATAAAATGTCACAGCCACATTGGAAAACAGTTTGGGGGTTGCTTAAGATATTCAAGGTAAGTTACGATATGACCCAGCAATTCTACCCATAGGGGAATATCCAAGGGATTTGAAAACATGTTTACATGCAAAAATTTGTGCAGGAACATTTACAGCAGCATAATTCATGATAGTCAGAAAGTAGAAACAACTTAAATGTCTATTAAATAATGAACAGATAAATAAAATATGGTATATTCCCACAATGGAATATCATCCAACAATAAAAAGAATGAAGTAATGATATATGCTACAACACTGACAAACTTTGAAATCATCATGCTAATTATACAAGTTGGGCACAAAATTGCTGCTCATTGTATGCTTCCATTTATATTAAATGAGATGCGCAGGCAAAATCCATAGAAATGAAAGTAGATTCATGGTCTCCACACCGTGATTGTGGGGTGGAGCTGGGTGGACAGTGAGTGACTGCAGTAGGTAGGGTGTTTTTCTTGGGGGTGATGAAATATAAAACTAGATAATACTTATGGCTGCACAACTCTGTGAATATACTAAAATCATTGAACTGTTCACTTTAAAATGATCAATTTTATGGGAAGTGAATTATTATATCTCAACAAAATATTTTAAAATGTGAACAGAAATCTAGTCAAGATATATAGTAGTCAAATAAAACCATGAAAAGATACAAAACACCATTAGTCATTACAGAAATGCAAATTTACACTGCTATGAGATACCAGTGCTCCTAACTAGAATGGCTAAAATTAAAAAAAAAAAAAGCTAATCATGGACAGGTCACAGTGGCTCAGCAGGCAAGAATGCTCACCTGCCACGTCAGAGGACCCGGGTTCATTTCCCAGTGCCTGCCCATGTTAAAAAAAAAAAAAAAAAAAACAACTAATCATGCTAGGGGTTGCCATGGATATGGAGCAAGTGATGGTGAGCACTTTACAATCCCAATATCAGTATCTGACAATTGGGAAAATGGATGGGCAGATTCTTGATAAGTTCAACATACACCTAAAGAACCAACCACTCCACTCCTCTGTGCTCTGAGGTATTACCCAAGAAAATAAAAGCATATATCCCTTGAAATCCCATACATAAGTGATTACAGTAACTTTGTTTATAATAGCTGCAAACTGGAAATAACTGTAAGTCTACGAACATTGGAATGCTACTCAGCAGAAAAAAAAAAGTAGAAATAAACTATTAATACACACTACAGGGATAAAACAAAATAATCGTACTCAGTGGAAGAAGCAAGACAAGGTAGTACAAAAGTATATGACTACATTTCCTTAAATTTCTGCAGAAAGCAAACTGATACTGACAGAAAAATTAACAGTAGTCAATGGGCAACAAGAGTGGTGCAGAGGAAAGAGGACCTGAGGGATTACAAAGTGTAGGGGGCACTTTTCAGTTGATGGGCACGTTTGCTCTTGATTGTGGTACTAGTTTCACAGTTCATATGTCAACACTTATCAAATTTTGCACTTCAAATAGGCAGCTTATTGAATGTCAACTTTCCTGAGATAAAGCTGAGAAAATGAATTAAATAACCTGGTACTTGTGTTGTCCTACTGTTCTCCCTGGACACTGCCCCAAAGGCAGCCTTTATTAGATTGCTTTTGTCAAAAAAAAAAAATTACTCCAAAGATTCATTCGTGACTTTGTGTATAAATCACTAAGGACCACATGTTTATTCATTTACTTTCAGGTTCAGCCAACAAAAAAGAAAAAGAAAAATCAAGGTCGATACTGTTAAAAATCTGTCCTTGTCCTGAGTTATTGAAATACTATCTCTTTCAAAGAGGAGCTTCCAGCATTCCACACCCATTAGGCTATCTTTCCTTTTATATGCTGAAATAAGAAAATATTTCTAAGGTCTACAACAGTAAAGTATAGCATGAGAAAGTGCAATTTGTTGAAGACAACTATCTCAGAGATGTATATCTCAGAGATGTTTAGAGAATTTGTGTGTGTGAGCTTGGAAACATAACCAAAATGGAAGAGAAGTTCACATGAAAATCTTCATTTCACCCTCTATTTTCAACTAATTGGCTTTAAGAATAAGTGTATTTAAACGTTAACAGAAGTTATGATTGACCGACAAAAAAGTAAGTAAATTTGCAATATTATTGTTTCTCGTTGTAAATCTTTGGCACAGTTTTCTCTCAGAGAAAAAAATGTTTAAATAGCCTGCATTAAAATCAGAGATGTGAGTTCAAATTTATATATTTCATAAAGCCATTAGAACTATATATGAGATATCGTAATAGTAAATAGGTGAGCAAATAATGGAATCCTAATATAAGAAATATCAGAAGTGGCATCAGGCACATCATCAAACTCAAACAGGAAAACAAAAGTATTTATTTTGTGTGTGTGTGTGTGTGTGTGTGCATGTGTGTTCCTTCATCCCTCCAAAAAATTAGCTGTAGTAGCAACACTCACTAGAGAACCCTGTTTCCTTTCAAATACTTGATCAGAAGAGAAAATAAGCAAAAATCATTAGATTATATCTTGGTGTCAATTAGTTTACTGAAATTTGTCTTCTAATACTTTTTAATATCTTGTAAGGAAAAAATATCTTTTGAGCACTGAGTAATGCTGAGCTGAGTAAGGTTAAGTTATGATATTCACATTGCCTGAGAGTTGAGGAGTACAAGCAGAAGACTGAGTAGACTGCAATAATCACCCTTCACTACCTCTCCATTTCAATTAATTTATATATATTGAATGAGTCCTTAACTGTGCTGGGAGAGTTCCAGATTTCAGACAAACCATAAGCCTAGTCAACATTTCTATTGGTGTCTGAAGCCTTGTGAGTTTAAAAGAATGAATAGGAAATTTTTAGGTGTGGCTCTTCTACTAAATTATAGTAAAAAAAAAAAGAAGGAAAAAGAGGTTCACAAACAAACAGGTATTTAAAAGGGAATTTTTTCAATGATGTACAGGTACAAGCATTGAGAAACTGATTGCAAGTGGAAAACATTCAAGTCTTTCACTATAAAAATTATTTTTTGAATGAGAAAATTAAAGTGAAACCTCTTTTGAAATAAACTCAGTATCAAAAAACCTGTGAATGCTGGTAAGGAGGCCAAACACTGCTTTCAAGAAAATAAAATGATTTATCTGAAAGATCAGTGAAAGAAGAGATGGCTGTTCTAACACTTGTCAATAGTACAGGTAAACAAATAAGCAGAAAAACTGATCATATCACAGTCGGACTTAACTGATAAAAATAGGTCTTTGTTTTTTTTTTTTTTTTTTTTTTTTTTTTTTTTTTTTTTTTTAAAGGAAAGACAGAGAGAAGGAAGGAAGGATAGAAGGAAGGAAGGGAGGAAGAAAGGGAAACATTTTCTTGTTTTATTGTATTTTGTTTCTCCGTTTTTGTTACATGGGCTGGGGCCGGGAATCGAACCGAGGTCCTCCGGCATAGCAGGCAAGCACTTTGCCCGCTGAGCCACCGCGGCCCGCCCGGTCTTTGTTTTTAAAGGAAAAACAATTTTTCCAGTAACAGTCAAAAGTATGGCAAAGTTAATTAGCAAATTTAGTATCAGAACAGTATGAATTTAAGCCCAAATAAAGGAGGAAATAGTTTTGGCTATGTCTGCAGACAAATTCAGGATACATAAATGTGTTCAGGAAATATTCTTTAAACAATGCCCATATATCGGAAACTGTTAGTTGCTCTGCCTATCACAGTGAGAAAGATGCAGAATAACAACTCAACAGCATATTCTCAGACTGTGGATGCACAGAAGTGGGAAAATGAAGATAGCTAAAAGAATTTTGCAAAACTTCTGAGAGAAAGTGGTGCTTCAAATGAAAATTGGTGATGAATAATTGTTACCCAGATTAAGTTGTAGAATATGGGACAAAGTATACAAGAGGCTCAGTTTAGCAGTGCCCAGCATAGAATATATGTGCACACAGGAAAAGCTGGGGTAAGATGAGGGATGTGGCAGCTATGGCTTCTGTTTCAGGCATGTTAAGATGGACATATACATGATTCGTGCAAGTAGTTATGTTTGCTAGAAGGTGCAATATATAAGTTGATATGTTTGGTAATCAATCAATATATAGCTCAGAAGAAATCCAGTACTGAAAATGTATTTAGTAAACATTAATTGGAAGGCATTGTATAAAATGGTAGGAATAGAGGGAGGAAAAGGAAGAGAATATACAGTCAGAGGTGAAGAGGAACTAAGAGGTCTAAGGAATCAACACAGTTAGAAGAGTTTGATACAAAATGCTGTGTGTGGTTTTCCTATTACTTTATCAAAGCATTTAATAAACATGATAAGCAAATTCTATATCAAAACATTATATACTGCACAACAGTGAACAATAAATACATTACGTACTGATAGATAGCCACAGAAGGAAGACAAGTGAGGGAGAGGAGCTTACATGTGGTCCTATGTGTAAACTTTAAGATTGTTCTTAGAAGAAAAACAACCTTCTCTGGTACAAAGAAACAAGAAGAAGAAATCTAATTGTAAAGTGGGAGCAGAAACTTCTGCCTCTGCTCAAGGGTCTGTAGAGTGACTCCAAGTTATATATTATG
The DNA here is from genome assembly GCF_023851605.1 of Tamandua tetradactyla. Classification (NCBI taxonomy): domain Eukaryota; kingdom Metazoa; phylum Chordata; class Mammalia; order Pilosa; family Myrmecophagidae; genus Tamandua; species Tamandua tetradactyla. The sequence goes on from NC_135333.1 coordinate 119,555,353, forward strand.
TATGAGCATTTTGACCAGGACCAAAAATTTTAACATGGTTTTATTAAGCAAAAATATAACATTAATGGTGTGCTATTTCTATTTAACTTGTGAGTAGGCAAAAATTTTGGAGAGCCAAACATATATTTCCTATCCATGAAATCATACTGTACCTGCAGATAAATCTAATCATATCCATGGTGTGATTTTAAAGTTCAAATTAAATATAGCAAACATAGATTTGATCATTAGACTTTATACAGAGAATCTATAAAATAACCTTTCTGAATTATTGGAAATGCAGCCTGGGTAGAAGTTTTCACTGATGAATAACTATACAATAACAACATTCATTCTGCTGGGACTGATGAATGACCCTCAGCTGCAGGTTCTGGTTTTTATATTTCTATTTCTCACCTATGTGTTGGGTATAATTGGGAATCTGACCATCATCACACTCACCTTTGTGGATTCAAATCTTAAAACACCCATGTACTTTTCCTTAAAAAATTTCTCCTTAAATATCCTTCACATCTGCTTGTATTCCAAGATACCTGTATAATTTAGCAACAAGTGACAAGGTCATTACCTATAATGCTTGTGTCATCCAAGTATTTTTTACTGACCTATTTGCAGTGACAGAATTTTTTTCTTTTGGCCGCCATGTCCTATGACTGCTATGTGGCCATCTGCAGACCCCTGCATTATGTGACCATCATGAGCAAGAGAGTCTGCAGAAGGCTTGTGTTTTGCTGTTGGTGGGCTGGACTGTTTATCATAGTTTCTCCACTTAGTCTGGGGCTAAATCTGAAATTCTGCAACTCAAATGTTGTTGATCATTTTCTCTGTGACGCTTCTCCACTCCTGAAGATCTCATGTTCAGAGACAAGGTACATGGAAGAAACAGTTATGATCTGTGCTGTGCTGACCCTCATCTTGACCCTTATGTGTGTAGTTCTGTCCTACGTTCATATTATCAAGACTGTTTTTAGATTCCCCTCTGTCCAGGAAAGGAAAAACATTTTTGACCTGTTCTTCCCACCTGATTGTCGTTTCCATCACCTATGGGACGTGCATTTTCATCTACATGAATCCTACAGCAAAGGAAGAGATAACCATCAATAAAGTGGTTTCACTGCTCATTTTTTCTATTTCACCTATGTTAAATCCATTCATTTATTCACTGAGAAATAAACAAGTGAGGAAGGCCTTTAGTGATTCCATTAAAAGAATTGTATCATTCTTAAAGAAAGAGTTAAAAAGAAAGTAGGAGTTGAATAAATGTTAAAATAAGGTGAACAGCTGCTAAACTTTTACTTGATGCTTGTAATTTCCTTTACAAGGAAGGAAATAAAAAGCAGAAAATGTGAGATTGGATAAAAAAGAGCAAGCCTAGGCTACATAACAAAACTATTTCAGTACAAAGTCAAAAATAGGTAAGAATAAAAGGATGAAAAATGAAATATTATGCTAACACCAATCAAAAGAAATCTGAGAGGACTAAATTAATATCGGACAAAGTAGATTATCTGAGATAAAGAGCATCATTTATGACATGGCAATCCTAAATGTTTATGTCACTAATAACAGCATTTAGAATGCATAACAAAAGCTGAAAGACTGCAAATCCACAATTATACTTTGAGTGTTCAATATTTTTTTGTCAGTGACTTATAGCAAATGTACACAGATAATCAAGATGAATGTAAAAATGTTGAATAAAACTGTTAATCAATTTGATCTAATCAGCACTTACAGAACACTCAACCCAAATAATAGCAGAATACAAAATCTTATAAATTATATAGCAAACAACTTATAAAGTAGACCACATTCTGGCCCATAATATTCAAATAATGTGAAGTAGGAACTCAAAGCAAAATAGATTTAAAAGAGAAAATAATATCAGAGTGACATCAGGAAAATCTCTAAATATATGCACATTAACATGGATTAAAAAAAACAGATGAATCTAAGAATAAATCAAAAGAAATATTAAAAGTATTTAAAAATGAATGAAAATTGAGAAGCAATATGTCAATATTTGTGTATAGTGTAAACAGTATTTAAAGGCATATTGATAGCACTAAATGCCTATAGGAAAAAGAAGAAACATTAGCTAATAAATTTGCTAATTTTTCTCCTTTTATGAAGGAAAAGAAAAATTTAAATCTAAAATCAATAGAAGAAAATAACACAACAGAAATTATAGAAATCAATTGGAATGTAAGAGAAAAAGAAGAAAAAGTTGGTTCTAAAAAAAATCTCAGTAGAGAAACAAGAGAAGATACTAATTACCAATAAGAAAAATGACAGATGTGACATCACTACACATTCTGCAGATATTAAATAAGGGAATATTATTTTAAAGCATATAGCCATAAATCGGCAATTTGATAAAACTGACAAATTCTTAAAGCACACTTCACCAATGGTGACAAACGTGTTTGATTACTAAGGAAGACTCACAATACTCAAAATGACAATATTAATAAATCTATAGTTTATTACAGAAAAATAATACAAGAGCAATATTAAATAAGAACGTGTCACAGACAAAAGCTGTCTTACATTAATAAATTTTAAGTGGCCTGGTGTACACTCTTATTTTCAATTACACTTCAATAATGCTGTTAAAAACTAAAAATCTAAAGAAAAATTCCTTTTCTGAATTGATGCAGATGTTCTAAGAAATGATCATGATGAATATACAACTATGTGATGATAGTGTGAGTTATTGATTATATAACAAGAACAGAATGATCATATGATAAGAATGTTTGTGTTTGCATGTGGTTATGTATCATAAATCAAAAATAAATTAATTAAAAAAGAAAGGGAGGGGTAAGGGTTAAAAAAGCTAAAAAACTACAGAAAAATGATAGATTAAATTGTATGAAATTATAACCATGTGCAAAAAATCAGTAGACGCTTTTTGAAACTTATTAAAACTCAGAATACATATTTAACATACTTAAAGTAGCAAAATATGAACAGACTTGAAAATAGAAATGAAGCACACTAATGACCTTATGACAGTAGCAAGTATTTGATATAAAGTAATATTATGGCTCTTTTATAGTGATGTACAAAATTTCCAAAAAGATACGATTTTGATCTGGAAATTTCACTTTTAGCAATTATTCTCACACATATACAAAAATATATACTAGAATATGCTTTAGATAGCATGATTCATAACTGTGCAAAATGAAGAACATTATAAATTTAATTTATAATAAATTTTTAAATATTCATACAGCCAACTTAATTAATAGTGATGAAATAGAAAGGCCTGAAATGTATATTATGTAATAAATTAAGATGTGTTTAAAGATATAAAATCATATTTTTTATATCTTGTTATAAGATGTGGCTGCGAATATTCATGCATTTTGTGAATGTGGGTTTATTTAGTGAAAGAGAATTCTGGAAGAGTAAATTCTTTAATGGATACAAGTGGTTTACATAATTGAATAAACTTTTTCTTTTGCTCATATGATTTAAATTTCCCAGTGATAATAAAGGATTCACATAATATAATAAAGGATTGTATTCATACAATGAAGGTTTGCAATATTCTAAATGCTTTAGTAGATGTGAAAGTTTTGTATTAAAACAAGCTACAGTATAGTTGTCCTCCTGACCTGTGTCTGAAGCTGATGTATCATCCTGTCTCCAAGGACATGGTCCCCCTGATGCCTGTGTTACATGTCTTATTGCCAAATTTCATTACACAGAAAACTCATTAATAATTCCTGAATTCTGGTCAACAAAGACCTTTTGTTTTTTCACTAAGTGGCATTTTCAGAAAATTATTTTTTAAAATGTGATGCTCTATATTGTAAAAGAAATTTCTTATGTCCTAATTTTTTAGACTATTATCTCTTACACCAATAAATAGGCCTAATACTCCAGGCTTTAGAGTAATTCATGCTCTTTTCAACAATGGTAAGAGTAAGAACATGTTGAGGAACTTAAGCCCATTATCAATAATTTTACCAAATTTGTCATGGATGGCAATCACAGGAAGCGCTATGCACACCCGGATATGCCAATAAATGTGAAAATATAAATGTATCACTTTCCACATGTCTTAATATTTTTATATTTAAACAACCAACAGAAGCTCTGGTTTCCCAACAAAACAATAAGCATAGTAAGCATGAAACAGTTTTTTCTCTTTAATTGCAATTACTTTTGAAGGATTAGGTCATATTTTTCCCTTGAAAAGTAAATGGATTTCAGTGATGATTTATATATTTTGCTATGTATCCAATATATATTTATAAGATGCCATTTTGAAAATAATTGTCCTTGTACAGATGAATAATATTTTTCTATTTTTTGTATGCAAAATTAACTTTGAGTTTTAGTAGATCAGATAAATAAATCAAGGTCTAACTTATACTAAGAAATATCATGGGAAAATTGAATGTACCTTCAACCTCAAATAAAAATTAAAAAATACCTTTTCATCTAGAAGTATGTGAGCATGTCCTTTATTCTCATGCTCCCAAAAGGTAGCATATTGACTAAACTAACAGCATCTCATTCAAAATTCTGTGTTCAATTTGACCATTTGTTAGAAAGATAGAATAAATGAAATCAGTCAAGTATAGAGTCAACCTCTTTATTAATTTTTATTATATAATAAGCTATAATAGCTCATGAAAAATATATTTTGAGAATTAAATAATGCTCTGACTTTGAAGGTTCAAGTAAAGTTTCACAGTTATGACCATATTATCTGAGAAATTAGGAAAAAGGTAGAGGAAAGGTAGGTGTTCTGCAAAAATATACCGCTCCTACATCTTGATGTGATATAAGTAGATGATAGTTGTTGAATGAGATATCAAATTACCTAGGAGAGATCTAGCTTTCAGGTAAACCATGTGCCTCAGTCAATCCTTCTTCCCCACATTGGTAACGTGGTTAAAATCACAAATACATGCAGTTATGTAATCCCAAACTGCCATTGCTATATACAAGCATTGTTGAAGAAAAAGAGCCAAGATGTCAAGAAAAGTCATGAAATTTTGTGGTTTAGACTGGGAATAAGGAAGGACTCTTGAACCCAAAGGGCATTATTGCTACATATAAAATTACACCTCGTCAGACTAATTTATTTTTGTCACAAGGGAAATCCCTAAGCAGAGAACAGAAGTTAAAGTAAACTTTGAAAATGTAGTAAGAAGCAAAATGTTTACAATGTGGAATTGTAGAAGAGTTAAAATAAGAAGATGCTTCTGATTATTACATGCAGATGGAACATAAGTCAACAGTCAGTGATAAAAAAAAAAGCCAGTACAATAACTACATTCATCCTATTGGGACTGACTAATGACCCTTGGTAGTTAGATTCAGTTGTCAACTTGGACAGGTGATGGCACCTGGTTCTATTGCTGTGGACATGAGCCAATGGTACATGAACCTCATCTCTTGCTCATTACATCTGCAGTCAGCTAAGAGGCATGCCTGCTGTAATGATGTTTGATTTAATTGGCTGGTGCTTAAATGAGAGAGCTCAATGCAACACAGCCCAAGCAGTTCAGCATACCATATCTTAAAACATCCATATACTTTTCATTACAAAATTTCTCCTTAGAGATCTCCTTCATGTCTGCATCTATTTCTAGATGCTTATATAACATAGCTACAGGTAACAAGGTCATTACCTATAGTGCTTGTGCCATCCATGTGTTTTTTATTGACTACTTTGGAGTATCAGAATTTTTTCTCCTTGATGCCATGTCTAAGGATCACTGATTAGCCATCGGCAAACACCTGCATTATGTGACCATCATGAGCAAAAGAGTCTGCAGGAGTCTCATCATATTTTGTTGATCACCTGGTTCATGTGTAATAATCTCAGCACACAACCTGGGTTTTTTCTGGAATTTGTGACTCTAACATCATTGATCATTTTGCCTATGATGAATTTCCCCCAGTATAATCACATGCTCGAACACATGGTTCATAGAATGGACAGTTACAATCGGCGCTATACAGATCCTGAACATGACTCTCACTTATGTAATTCTGTCCTGTGATTAAATCAGCAAGATGATTTTTGGATTCCTCTGTGTGCAACAAAGCAAGAGATTTTTTTCAACCATTTCTTCCCATGATTGTGGTTTCCATTGCCTATGGCAGGTGCATTTTCATCCATATGAATCCTACAGCAAAGAAAGTGGTGGCCATTAATAAAGTGGGCATTTTCTCATTTCTTCTTTTCACCCCTCATTTCCTCTATTTCACCTACCTTGAACTCTTTCATTCATATATTGACTGACAATCAAACTAAGCCTTCACGGAGTCCATCAAAAGAATAGCATTTTTCTCAGCTAAGTAAAATAAATGGCATATTAAGGATCATTTCTAAAATAAAGATAAATAGCTGAGAACATTTTCCCTTTGCCTATTTTTAAAATAAGGTAGACTTCAGTTACATTAATTTTCTTAACACACGTTTACAATAGTTTGCATTGAACACCACTCAAACCATTCCTGTGTATTCATTTTTCATACAAATACCTGGCACTGTTTTCAATCTCATTGAGAGAACCCTTAAAAATATTTCTTAAAAAAATCATTATTTGGAATGAAATTACTGCATAATATTAAAATTTAAAATTTAGTAAAATTAATTAATCAAGAAAATATGTCACAATCCCTTGTAACACTACTCAAATGATATTCCAATACATATAATAGGATAAGTTTATATAATAAGTCTATAAAGGATGAACAATGGCATAAAAATACTAACAATAATTTGAAAAGAGAGTGGTAACACTTTCAATATTCAGAAAATGTAGGATTACAGTAGCCACAAAATAATGCTATTAAAATGCATATAAATGCTGGATAAAATTTAATAAATATTCTTTTCAATCTATAATTAAGCATTGCAAAGTGTAAAGAGAAATTTTTCACAGAAATGAAGACACATCAAAGATTTGTGTAATCTACAAATGACATGTGGTAGCTCAAGGGAGCATGGACTGAAGGGTAGGAGGAAGGGGTAGCAATTTGGATCTTAAGGACTTAGGAGTAAAATCTCAAAATCAATGTGGTGTCAGAACTTGGAATTACACATTAGAATAAAGTCAGAACTGTCAAATCATAACATAACCAATGAACTTTGAAACTTGCACAGCTGTATATTAGGTATATTTCATACCCTATGTCTACATTTAACACTATAAAATGGATGGTATCTAGCATTATTCAAAGTTTGACAAACTTTTATTTTTGTCACTGGTACACTGAATATGAATGTCTGACAATTGATGTCTTAAAATTTATGAAACGCGAAATATATTTTTCCACATGAGAATGTTCTTATATGCCCTAAAAATTTAAGAAACAAATAGGAAATTAGCAGAATTGAAAGTATTTGGTACTTTAGGTCAACAAATGCAAAATATTTTAAAATCAACAGACTATATCTGGTATCACTTAAGCCATCGCAGTTACAAACATTTAATTGCCAAAAGAATAAATTTAACATAAAAGGTACAAGAGACATATAATGAAAAATATATAATCTTTTCTGGGAATATAAGAAATAATTTGAGTGAAAAGCAATATTCTTGGAATGGATTTCTTAATATGAACATGTGTTTCCATGTATCTATAGAAGTACTTCTGTATTGTGGAAACAGTCATTCATTTATTAATTTATTAATGTCATTCATTTGTATACAGTAGCTAAGCAAGTAGAATATTGATGAATAAAATTTTTAAGCAGGTTATATGCTAAAGAAAACAAGTGATTTAATCAGATACAGCAAAGGGTGAAATGAGATAAAAGAAAAGCCAAAATAAGACATTGGTCAGATGATCCCATTCATATGTGTGGATTTGAGTACATATATTTTTCAGTGAGTAAAGAAATATTATTTTCAGACAGATTTCCTTACTGAATGATAGGAAATTCAAATATATTTACAAAATAAAAAAGATAAGTTGCAGGACATGTTGTTAAACAGAAAATGCAGAAAGGGAAACATCAACTAATGTGTAAATGTTTCTGTGCCGAGGAACACTGGTATGATAACATACATATCAATCTACTAAAAGAGACTACATCTATGAAGGAGGACTTGAAGAAAGATGATCACCTATGAATTCAATTAATTCACTGCAAACAGAATGAAATTTTAGACATGTATATGTGACAAGCATTAATAATTATGGCATGATATTGTTTCCAACACCAAGATAAGAAATTATTTTTAAGTGTTAATCAATAGTACTATGTATACACAATACCTTCATCTTATGGGATATTGCCTAGCAATTAAAAGGAAGAAACAAGAATTTTACTTTTCAGATACTCAAAATTATTTTCCAATTGGGTGAATTATGATTCTTGTCTTTTATTCCACTTATTAACTCATACTAAAATATGTAAAACTAATAAATGAATGAACATCTTTTAAAATTAGATGTACAATTTAAAAAAAATCAGAGCAATATGCCAGATCCCTAAATCCTGCCATTAGTGAACAATTTGCTTGCTTTTCCAAATTAAGCCTTATGCACTCAAAGCATATATATATTTTTGATATGCTTCAATCCATTGCTGATAGCATCCTTATTGATGCTCAAAGTGAAGTTTTGACCAGTGAACCTTTTCAAATTGTTTCCAAAGACATTCTGACCAATGATAGTACTATCTGATAAAAAATAAGCTTTCTGATATGGCCAAACATTCCACACTTCAGCACTGAATGGCATCCTTCACTTCCATGTCATCTGTGCCTGGCCACCTCCAGATGCTAAAGGGCAAGGACTGTCACACTACAATGCTACAGCTGCTGCTCTCTTGATTTTGATTTTCCATCCTGTGGATTTCTATTGTTTAAGCATCAAATTTAAGATAAATTGTTATGACACTTTTAGGAAACAACTGCATCACACATGAATAAAATGTGAAGTTTCTTCACATTAGTGTTTCTGGTTGGATTGGGAAGGAAAGGGAAAAAAAGATGTCATTTGCATGGGATTGGATGAACAGTATTTTGTAATGATTTCCAAAAGCAAAAGTCTATGAACAACTGTACAATGATTCCTGGAATATGGTTATTTCCACAAGCCAGATGGTATCTGAAACTCTTAAACAATGGTCTGTAGGTACAATCTGAGTCACTGAGAATCTATGTATATAGGAAAAAATCCTTTTGTTTGGGCAGAAGGAATGGAGAATAACACTGTAATTAGGCCTGGAGTATATAGTGTGCCAAACACTCTATGCTCTGTGCTATAGCTACGTGGTATAAGAAATAAATACTGATAGAACTAAACATAAATGTTTAATTAAAAAGTAATTAAACATAAATTACTTTTTCAGACAGTAATGCTCAAGATCAGAAAATATTTTGAGTGGTTTAAGTGATACCTCCAATTGATGTATTAGCTATGTAAACCAATTTTCCAGAAAGAGAAATAAATTCTAACTTCAAAAATGTAGAAACTTGATTAAATATCAAGAATAAGGGTGAAAGAAGGAGGGTAATTGAATGTAAAAGGAATATGAAATGTCACACAGAGGGAAAATCCTTAAAATCACATATGCAGGAAATTCTTATTCCAATGTGGCTGTGTTCTGGCAATGTCAGAATGTTAGCAGTCTTCTTGTTTTCATATTAACCATTATAGAAGTTGATAAAAGGCAAATAATGGAAGCCACCTATGAAATTATGGCTTAAATATGTTCTTCAGTGTAAATGATACAAACCACTTCCTGTATTTAAAGACACACATATTTTCTTGAACATAAATCATGCTAATGTGTAAAAGAAAGAGACTGAGGAGCCCTTCTTTAGGTTGCAGAATTTTTTCTGTTTCTTTTGTCCTTAAGAAATACTTCTACTTTTGAAACTCTTATTATACCATGAAATGGCATGAGATTTCTGAGTCAGGTGAGTATTTCAATCTTTTTTTTCTTATACCAAATATTAACAAAGGAGAGGAAATATTATTTGGGAATAAAATAGATGTAAAAACTGACTCTTAAAATTTCAAAAACCTTTATGATAAATCTCTTACCATGAAAGGAATAGAAGGTAATTTCTTAATCTGAAAAAGGATTTCTGCAAAGCTCTACAGGCAGCACTGTACTTAATGGAGGAAAAGTAAATGTAGAGCCTGAGTTCAAAAAAAAAAGGTCTCTGACAGTGGAAAATTAGAAAACAGAAATAAGAGGTATAAATATAGCTAAGGAAGAATTACAATCATGATTATTTAGTGATGGATAAATAAATTCTCAAAAATCAATGTCCTTCAGCATATTGTGAGATGAAAAATTTTAAGTATGTATAAATGTATCATGTTAAATTATCCTGAAAAACTCAACATCCATTTCTAATAAAAATTATCAGTACACAAGAAAAGAAAGGATTTTTACTCATTCTAATAAAGGGCACAGTTGTGACTTGAATTATTTCCCCAAAAAAGATGTGTTTGTGTCCTAGTTCCCTAATATGTTAAACCCTATTTAGATATAGATCTTTGAAAATAATATTAGCTAACTTCAGGCCAAACTGTGTTAGGGAGCACATTAACCCAATATGATTGATGTCCTTATGAGAGAAAATGAGACATAAATGGAAAGACAAAGGGAGACAAAGTGGCCATGTGACAGAGGGAGAAAATACCATGGATTTGCAAGTGAGCTACTGCCAGAACCCTATAGGTTAAGGAAGCATGGAAATGCCTGCACTTTTACTTTAGATTACTAGTTCCAGAACTGTGAGACAAAATACTTCTATTTTGTGAAGCTATCCAGATTGTGAAAATGTTTATAAAGGCCCTAGAAAACAAAGACAGACATCTACAATAAACTATAGCTAATATCACGCTTAATGCAGTGAAATACTGGATGCTTCACCCCTAAAATCAGGCATAAGGCAAGGATGTCTGCACTCATCATTTGTATTCAACATTCCACTGGAGGTTAAGGTGAAGAACTTGAGGAATAAAGACCTAGATGTATTTCAGGGAAGAAGATAGTTGTCTCTATTTTCTTTCAACAAGATTATCTCTGTAGAAAATTGTGTACCTCCTACAAAAAAAAAAGTCTGTGGAAAAACAAGTGTTTAAATGTTGCAGGATAAAGATCCACATGCAAAATTCAAATGTGTTGGTATATCTAAAAAATAAACAGTAATTGAAGATTCAAAACTGCTCCTAAAATATGAAACATTTAGGCCTAAATATGCCAAAGATGTGAAAGACCTGCCATTGACAATTATATATTTTGCTGAGAAACATTTAAAGAGACACATATAAATAGAGGTATATACTACCTTAATGGAGCAAAAGACTAAATATTTCTTTAGTTAATTCTATCCACATCAATCTCCAGATTCTTTGCCATCCTGATCAAAATCCAAACTTGGTTTATGTAAAAATTGATGAGCTAATTATAACTTAAAGTGGAAATATAATAGACCTAGAATAACCCAATCAACTGTGCAAAATAAAAAAGTTGTAGGACCTACACTGATTTTATCATGTACTATAGAGCTCCAGTAATTAAGAGATACGATTTACAACCCACTGATTTTTTATGGAGATGCAAAGCTAATTCATTGGAGAAGGAGTTTTTTCAATGAATGCTAGAGAATTGAATATTCATGTTAAATAACATGGACGTCTATCCATAACTTGCGCTACTTACAAAAGTTAACACAAAATGAATGTTGATATTTGTGCTGGTTTGAATTTGTTGTGAAGCCAGAAAGGCAAGTTCTTTAATTCTCATTCAGTATTGCTGGGATGGAAGCTTTTTGATTGTTTCCATGGAGATGTGACCCACCCAGTTGTGGGTGGTAACTTTTGATTAGATGATTTCCGTAAAGGTATGTCTCCTTCCATTCAAGGTTGGGTTCCTTATTGAAGTCCTTTAAGAAGGTACCATTTTGGAAGGAGCAACGAGAGCCCACACAATCAGAGAGCTTTGGAGATGAAGAAGGAAAACCTCCCTGAAGGAGCTCATGAAACAGGAAGCCTGGAGAGAAAGGTAGCAGCGCTCGCCACATTTGCCATGAGCTTTTCCAATTGAGCAAAAACCCTGAATGTCATCAGCCTTTCTTGAGTGAAGGTAGACTCTTGTTGGCACCTCAGTTTGAAAATTTTTATAATCTTGCCTTAATTTGGATGTTTTCATGGTCTTATAACTGTATACTTGCAATTTAATAAATTTCCCTTTTTAAAAGCTGCTCCATTTCTGGTGTATCACATTCCAGCAGCTTTCAACTTAAAACAATATTGGGTTAGGCCACAATTTCTTGGCAAAAAAACATGAAAAATATGATCCATTAAAAACTGAAAAGGCTCACAGCATGGAAATCAACTGAGTACAGAGCTCCAGGACTCAGTCCTCCTCTAAAAACAGCTAGTGAACAATCAGAAACTAATACAACTCTTCTAGTCTCTGGAGGCCAATGGTGTACTGAACAGCATGGAAGAGTAAAACGAAGAGACTGTGAAACATCAATAAAAAAACTATGAGGAACTCACTCCACAAAGGCTGCCAGTGCCATCCCATAATCTCAAAGCTATCCAACTACAGCCTTGTCCCTGTCCTGCTGCTATAGATGGATAAGGACATGGATACTCTCCTTCCCAAGAACAGAACAGGGGTGAGATACAGCTTAGTGCTGATCATGGCTCTTTATTGGTGAATTTATATCACTGAGTTCTGGCTCATAGTTGTCATTTTAATCCACCTCAGACAGTGACTGTCATGGTTACTGTATAACAATCTCCCCATACCTTAAAAAGGTCAAAGGTGGAGAGGGTTAAAGATGCAGGAACTCCTTAGGGCTACAAGGAACAATTTGCTGAAGAATGCCATCTGCTGTGCAAGCCAGGAAAGTGTAACATTGGGAAGTAATAAAAAAGGAGTTTTGGTGCCTTTCCTGATCCTCTCCCCAGGGCTCTTTGGAACTGGTGTGTGCCTATTTAGTGGGTCTTTGATCTTGCTTTGCCTGGGAAATACTGACATGGGAAGTCCTCTCTGCAATGATGTTCCTCCAAGAATCTTCCTTCTAGTCAAAAGCAGCCCAAGACAATTAAAAAAAAGAGAAAAAAATTACAAAGGCAAAACAAAAACAAACAGAACAGACTAAGATTCTTGAAGAAGGAACAGAAGAAAGAAAGCTTTCTCATGGAGGCGAAGCCATTGTAAAAATAGTGCAATCTTAAAATGTGTGCTGCATGCCGAGGCCAAGAATCAGATGAGAAAAAGCTGAATAAACCTGATCAGTTAGACACAAGAAATTCTAAAAGTCTAGAAAAAGTTGAACAAAGTATCAAAAAGATCCTTAATATAAAGCCAATCAACAGTAAAACCCTAAGCAGGAAAGAAACACACCTTCAGCATAATATCAAAAAGATAATCAAATGCCTAGACATCAGCAAAAAATTATAGCCATACTAAGAAATAGGAGGATATGGCCCAATCAAAGGAACTAGTTAAAACTTTAGAGGAGATACAGAATTTGAAAAAGAACTAATCAAAGATATTCAATTAAATCTCCTAAATTAATTCAAGGAGATTTAAAGACAATGTGGCTAAATATAAAAGGATAGTAAGAAGACACTCCAGGAACATAAAGAAGAATTTGAAAGTATGAAAAGTAAGATAACCTAACTTATCCTAATGAAAGACATAAATCACAGAGATTAGAAATACCCTAGAGGCATACAACAGTATATTTGAACACACAGATTAATCAGTGAATTAGAACACAAGACAATAAAAATTTTATTGATAAAAGAACAGATAGAGAAAAGAATGGAAAAACTGAACAGAGTCTCTGGGAGTTAAATGACAACATGAAACACATAAACATAAGCTTTATGGGTGTCTCAGATGGAAAAAGAAGGGAAATAGGGCAGAGAGTATATATATATATGAGGAAATGATTGCCAAAAATTTCCTAACTCTTATGAAAGAGATAAAACTTTTTCACTCTTATGAAAAGATACAAATGTTGTCCAAGAAGCACAATATATTCCAAACAGAATAAATCTAATGGACCTACTCTGAGACACCTACTAATCAGAATATCAAAAGTCAAAGACAGAGAGAGAATGTTGAGAGCAGCGAGGTTAACCAATTCATCACTTAGTAAGTAACTGCAATAAGATTGAGTACTGATTTCTCATAAAAATCATGTAAGACAATACTATTATGATATGTTTAAGATACTGAAAGAGAAAAACTGCCAGACAAGAATTCCTTACTCAGCAATACTGTCCTTTAAAAATGAGGGAGTTTAAAATACTTACAAACAGAAATTGAGAGAGCTCATCAACAAGAGACTTGCACTACAAGAAATATTAAAGAAAGATCTACAAGCTTAAAGGGAAAGAGAAGAGAGACTGGCTTGGAGGAGATTGTAGAAAAGAAGATTACCAGTAAGAATAACTAAAACAGTAAACACAGCAACAAAAATAACATATGACATCAAAACCAAAGGATAAAAATGTTGAAGTACTGCCTTTACAGCAATAACATTGAATGTTAATGGATGAAAGTCCCCAATCAAAAGATGCAGATTGACAAAATGCATTAAAAAGTATTATCCAAGGATTAATTTTGGACCCAAGGGCACAAAGTAATTGAAAGTGAAAGGATGGTAAAAGATATTCCACACAGAGAGTAACCAAAAAAGAGCTGGAGTAGCTATACCATCATCTGAAAAAATAGACTTGAGATGCAAAACTGCTAGAAGAGAAAAGAAGGACCACCATATATTAATAAAATGATAAATTCACCAAGAAGAAACGACAATCATAAATATTTATGAACCTAACCACGGTGCCCCAAAATACATGAAACAAACTCTGGCAACAAAGAAGGGATAAATTGAGATCTCCACAATAATAGTTGGAAACCTTTATGCACAACTCTCATCTATAAACAGAATATATAGACAAATGATAACTAAGGCAGCAGAGAAATTGCATAGCATGATAAATTAACTAGACCTAACAGACATAAAAAATATGGCACCCCCAAAACAGCAAGATATCCACTATTCTCAAGTGCTTATGAATCATTCTCCAGTATAGACCATATGTTGGATTACAAAACAAGTCTCAATAAATTTAAGATTGAAATTATGCACAGCACTTTCTCTGACCATAATGGAATGAAGCTGGAGATAAATAATAGGAGGAGAAACTGAAAAAAATCACAAATGTGTGGAAATTAAAGAACAGTGTCATAAACAATTAATCAGTCAAAAATAATTGCAAGACAGATCAGTAAATACCTCAAAATGATTGAAAAGGAAAGCTCAAAATCTAAAAACTTGTGGAATGCAAGGAAGGCAGTACTAAGAGGGAAATTTATCAATCATTCCAAGAATAATTGATACCAATCCTGCTCAAATACTTCCAAGAAATTGAAGAGGAGGGGACACTACCCAACTTATTTAGTGAAGCCAACATCACCCTAAATCAAAATCCTGATAAAGACACAACAAGCTAAGGAAACTACAGACTGATCTCTCTAATGATGCAGATGCAAACATATTTAACAAAATGCTTGCAAGTAAAAGCCAACAAAAAAATAAGTGAATTATACACCATGACAAAGTGGGTTTTATTCCTGGTATGTAAGTGTGATTCAATACAAGAAAATAAATTAATGTAATAAATCTCATTGACAGATAAAAAAGGAAAAGCTACATGACCATCTCGATTGATGCAGAAAAGGCATTTGACAAAATTAAGCATATGTTCTTGACAAAACCACCTTGAAAGATAGAAATAGTGGGAAACTCCCTCAACATGATAAAGGGCATATATGAAAAACACACACTAGCATCATAATCAATAATAAATGTCTGAAAACTTTCCCTCTTAGATCTGAAACAAAACAAGGATGTCCAGTCTCACTGGTATTACTCAACATTGTGCTAGATGTTCTAGCCTTGAGCAATTAAGCAAGAAAAAGAAACAAAAGGAATCCAAACTGGAAAAAAAGAAGTAAAACTTTCCCTATCTGAAGATGACATGATGCTATATATAGAGAGAAAATCCTGAAAACGATGCCACAATACTACTAGAGCTAACAAATGAGTTCAAAAAAGTGGTGGGATAAAAGATCAACAAGCAAAAATTGGTAGAGTTACTATATGCTACTGATGAGTGACCTGAAGAGGAAATCAAGAAATGAATTTCATTTACAATATCAGATAAAATAATCAAATCTGCAGGAATAAATTTAACCAATGATGTAAAAAGGATTTGTATACAGAAAACTACAAAACATTGCTAAGAGAAATCAAAGAAGACCTAATAAAATGGAAATAATCTTCATATCCAGGATTTGAAGACTACATATCATTAAAATGTCAATTCCACTTAAATTGATTTAGAGATTCAAGGCAACCCCAATCAAATTCCTACAACCTACACTGGAGAAACAGAAAAACAAATTATCAAACAATTTTGGAAGGCTAAGGGACCCAAAATATCCAAAAACATCTTGAAAATGCATATGACAAAGCTGCAGTAGTCAAAACAGCACGGTACTGATATAAAGACAGATATATTGACCAAAGGAATTAAGTTGAGAGTTCATAAATAGACCATCACATCTATGACCAATTAATATTTGACAAGGCTGCCAAGTCCATTCAACTGGGACAGAAGAGTCTCTTCAACAAACAGAGTGGAGAGAACTGGATACTATAAGCAAAAGAATGAAAGAGGATGCTATCTCAAATCTTACACAAAATTAACTCAAAATGAATGACAGACCTAAATATTAAGAGCAAAGACCATATAATTCCCTGAAGAACGTGTAGGGAAGAATCTTCAGCATTTATGGTAATTATTTCTTGGACTTGACACCCAAAACAGAAGATATAAAGAGAAAAAATAGATAAATGAAATCTCCTCAAAATTGAAAACTTTTGTGCTTCAAAGGAATTTGACAAGAATATGAAATGGGGACATTATACTTAGAGAAATATCCCAGAAACAAAAGGACAAATATTGTATGATCTCACTAATATGAACTCATTATAATAAGCAAATTCATAGAGTTAGAGTGTAGAATATAGGTTACCAGGAGATAGAATAAGGGTAGAGAATGGGGAGCTGATGCTTAACTTGTGCAGAATTTCTAATTAGGTTGATTGTCACTGTTGAGAAATAGATAGCAGTGATGGTAGCATATTATTGTGAGTGTAATTAACAGCAGGGAATTATTATATGTGAATGGGTTTGAATATAGTACTAGAAGAAAAGCTGAAGGACACAACATAGACTGTATAACGCAGTGAACCCTGTTGTGGATGATGACTGAGGTCAATAGTATAAATATAAGAATGTTCTTTCATGAAATGTAACAAAAATATATTACTGTTACAAAGTAGTCATAATAGGGTAGTGTTCTAGTTTTCTAGCTGCCAGAATGCAATATACCAAAAACAGAATGGTTTTAAAAAGGGTAATTTAATAAGTTGCTTGTTTACAGTTCTAACACTGAGAAACTGTCCCAATGAAAACAAGTCTATAGAAATGTCCAATCAAAGGCATCCAGGGAAAGATATCTTGGTCCAAGAAGGCCAGTGAAGTTCATGGTTTCTTTCTCAAATGGAAGGGCACATGGCAAACACAGTCAGAGTTCCTCTGTCATCTGGAAGGGCACATGGCAGACATGTCATCATCTGCTAGCTTCTTCTCCTGGTTTCCTGTTTCATGAAGCTCCCTGGGAGATGTTTTCCTTCTTCATCTCCAAGGTTGCTGGCTGGTGGACTCTGATTCTCATTGCTATGTCATTCTGATCTGCTGTCTCTGAATCTCTTTCTCCAAAATGTTTCCTCTTTTGTAGGACTTCAGTAAACCAATCAAGATCCACCCAAATGGGTGGAGACATGTCATCACCTAATCCAGTTTAACAACCACTCTTGACTAAATCACATCATCCACGGAGATGATTTGATCACAGTTTCAAACATACAGTATTGAACAGGGATTATTCTACTTTTATGAAATGGGATTTTGATTAAAACATGGCTTTTCTAGAGGGCATACATCCTTTCCAACCAGCACTGGTAGTATATAAGAAAAGATAAACCTAACACAAACTATGGAATAGAGTTAACAGTAATATTTTAATATTCTTTCATCAATTGTAATGAAGGTACTAAATTCAAATTGCCCACAATGGCAGGATATATGGGAATGTTGTATATGTACATAACATTTATATAAACCAATAACTTCTCTAATTAAAAAAAAACATAAAACAACAATAAAAAAAGCATTATGCTAAGCAAAAGAACCAAACAAAGTAACTGCATATAGTATGATTCCATTTGTATAAAATGTAAATATATAGACATCTATAGACACAGAATTAGATTAATGGTTATATAGGGCTGGGGAAGGATAGAGGGACTGAGAGATGATTGCTAAGGGGTAAGAAGTTTTTACATTTGAAGTTATGAAAATATTCTAAAATTGACTGCAGTGATGAACACACAACCCTGTTGATACTAAAAGCCATTGTTTGTACACTTTGCATGGATTGTATGATATGTGTATATATCTCAATAAAACTGCCTTTTAAAAAAGTGATAAAATGCAATTCATCAAAATGGCAACTATGTGCCTTTAAAAAGACGTTCATTAGAGAATGAGAAGACAAGCTACAAACTGGTTAAAATATCTGTGAACCATAAACCTGAAAAAAAAATGGCACCATTGCTGTAAAAAATAACTATCAAAACTCACTAAAAAGAAAAAAAAACAAAATTAAATTAAGCAAAAGGATTAAACAGACACTTCACCAAGTATATAAAACAAATAAGCACATCAAAAGATGCTCAAACTCCTTAGCTATTAGGTATATGCACATTAAAATCATAATGAGAAACCACTACACACTTACTAGTATGTCTACAATTACAAAGACTAATTACACGAAGAATGTAGACAAAAATAAAACACTCCTACATTATTGATGGGAGTCCAGAATCAGAAAGCCACTTTGGAAAATTCCTTACAGATTTTTATGCATTTGAACATATACGTCTAAAACACATTCCTGGAATTTATCCAGCAGAAATGGAAGCACACACCATTTCAGAGACTCTGGCATAAATGCTCATGGCATCTTTGTTTATAATTGCCTACAAAATTGAAATGACAAAATGTCTACCAGCAGGTATATAAGTAAACAAATTGTGATATACTACATATTGGATTTTTTTCTCAGAAATTAAATGAAATATAAATATACATAACACTGATTTATCACCAAAAGAGTAGGTTGATCAAATAAAGCAAGATGAAAATGAGTTCATATGCTATGATTCCATTTGTACAATATTCTACAATATGAAAACTTATCTATAGTTACAAAAAACAGATCAATGGTTGGCTGTAAACCAGTAAAGCAGGAGATAGGGAAGAGGGATTGATTAAAAAGGGAGCAGAGAAACTCCTCTGTATGTTGTACATGATCATTATATTGATTGTGGCAATACACTGAAGAAGGTGTAAGCATGTCAGAATGCATCCATATTAAATTAGTAGCAAATGTGTATGCATTCGTAAGTAACACTTATTAAAAAGTGGGCAAACAGACAAAGAAAACTCTGGTAGGGTAAGCCAAATATAATTGTATAAACTTTTCCATCTCCTTATTTTATTAAAAATGTCCAACTATAATAAAAATCCATACCATATAATAAATTATTTTATTCACATAATAAAGGATATTGATCTACAAAATGCCTTAGTAGGAATGAAAATTTTAAAGATGATCCATGTTAGTTAACAAATATAATTGTCCTCCATGACCTCTAACATCCTCTGTCTCCAAGGACATGGTCCCTAATGAAGCCTGTATGTCTTGTTTTTATGCCAAAACTCATTAGGAAATTCACTTACGATTCTTGAATGTAGGTCACAAAGGATAGTTTTTTCACTTGCTAGCATCTTCAGCAATTTTTAAAAGTCATGCTTTCTACTGTAAAAGCATCTCTCTTTCCTGATTATTTGGAATATCATCCCTTTTACCAGTGGGTTGAGTTGCTGACATTCCTTCCATTAGAGTGATTCATTTTCTTTTCAATAATGGAGAGTTACAGGGGGACTTACAATAGCGCTAAGCCTCTATCAGGTAGTCTGTAAGCCTTGCTGAGGATGGCAGTCATAGAAAACTCTATGCATTCCCAGACATGCCAGTAAAGGTGAAGATATAAATGTATTCATCAAAATATTCATCAAAATAAGTTAATGTTAGACTTAATACTGCTATGTTTAAACAACCAAAAGATGTTCTTAGTTAAGAGAAGAGTAAGTATGATGATGTTTTTCTCTTTTGCTATAGTTCCCTTTGTAGGATTTGGTCATGTCTTCCTCCTAAGAAGAAAATGGATTTCAATGATAATTTATATATATTTAGTCATGTATTCAATATATATTTATATGATTCATGTTTTAGAGAGAATTTATCTTGTGTGGATAAATATTGTCCAGAAGAATTTTATGCCTAAAACCCACTACAAAAATCCACACCTAACTTTATCTGAGAAATATCTATGGCAATTTTTGCCATATTTTGAAAATTGAACAGTGCTGTGAGTTTAAACGTCCAAGTAATGTTTCACAGTGATGGATGCATTCCTGAGATATCAAGAAAATATGAAAGGAAGGAAGGTGGGCTGCAAAAAATATGATTGTTGATTGAGATATCAAATTTCCTAGGAGGCTTCTAAATTCAGTTAAATCATGTGCTATAGTCAGTGCTTCTTCTCTATATTGGTAATACTGTGAAATACATAAATATACACAACTGAGTCATGTGTATTTGTGTCTCCACTCAGTAAGAAAAGAACACAGTAGGTTAAACAAGTAAGTGAAAATGCTCATAAAACAAATAAAATGGAAACAAAGGATAAAGTTTTCTTATATATTGATGTTATAAGATCTTATGCATTGAGAGAGATAATGATTGTATATTAGAATTCTTACTTAAATAATGCTCTAGCCTGAAAAATATCAAAGGAGCAATTTAGCATCAACTCAGAAGTAAATAATTCTTGATATCTGCATTATATATGTAATATATGACAAAAATGGTATCAATAAAAAATGTGCAACTTTTTTTTACCTGAAATTCAGTGAGGAAAGAGAAGGCATTCACCAATTAATATAAACATTGATTTTTTTTGAGCAGCAGCAGGGATTGGGGAGGGGAGAGATTTAAACATGAGAAAATAAAAATCTTGTTTTAGAATGAAGACCTCAATTTCTCCTTTCAGAAGTTAATTGTCATTTATTACTACTGTTAAAAAAGGTAGTTGTATCAAGAAAAGACATAAACTCCATTATGAAAGTTTATGATTTAATTTTCGGGTAGGGGAGAATTCTTGAGAGCAAAGGATATCATTGATACATGGAAAAATACACCTCTTCAGCAATCTATTTTGTCAAAAGGTAAAACTAAGTGGGGAATAGTACTAACACACAAATTGTTAAAATGTAGTGGGGAAATGTAGCTGAGATTTTGAATAGTTATAATGATCTAAAAATGTCTCTGAATATTTCATACAGATTTGACAGAAGTCAGCAGTCATTGATGAGAAACGGTACAATAACCACATTCATTCTGCTGGGACTCACTGATGACCCTCAGTTGCAGGTTCTGATTTTTATATTTCTATTTCTCACCTACATGTTGAGTGTGAATGGAAACCTGACCATCATCACACTCACCTTTGTGGGTTCCCATCTTAAAACACCCATGTACTTTTTCTTACAAAATTTCTCTTTCTTAGAAATATCCTTCACATCTGCATGTGTTCCTAGGTACTTATACAGCATAGCAACGGGTGACAATATCATGACCTATAATGCTTGTATGGCCCAAATATTTTTTACTGACTTCTTTGCAGTAACAGAATTTTTTCTCCTTGCTGCCATGTCCTATGACCGCTATGTGGCCATCTGCAAACCCCTGCATTATGTGACCATCATGAGCAAAACAGTCTGCAGGAGTCTCATCATCTGTTGTTGGATGGTTGCTTTATGTGTAATAATCCCACCACTTAGCCTGGATCTAAAATTGGAATTTTGTGACTCTAACATCATTGACCATTTTATCTGTGATTCTTTTCCTCTAGTGAAAATTGCATGCTCAGACACACGGTTCGTGGAACACACAGTTATAACCTGTGCTGTATTGACCCTGATTCTGACTCTCACTTGTGTAGTTCTGTCCTATGCTTACATTATCAGGACAATTTTTAGGTTCCCCTCTGTCCAGCAAAGGAAGAAAGCCTTTTCAACCTGTTCCTCCCACATGATTGTGGTTTCCATCACTTATGGCACGTGCATTTTCATCTATATGAATCCTACTGCAAAGGAAGAAGTGGCCATTAATAAAGTGGTTTCACTGATCATTTCTTCTATTTCACCTGTATTGAACCCCTTTATTTATACCTTGAGAAACAATCAAGTTAAGAAAGCCTTCATGGACTCAATCAAAAGAATAACATTGTTCACAGATAAGTGAAAGAAATGGCCTATAAAGAAAGATTTCAAAAGTAAAGATAAATGGTCCTGGCCATTTTCTGGTTGGTGTTTAATAGCTTTATTGTTTTTAAAATAATTTGTAGTTCAGTTACATTAATTTTCTCAACATATCTTTAAAATAACTTCATGACAAATGCTCAAGGCATTTCTATATAGTCATTTTTCAAGCCAAAACCTCATAATAATTTGCCTATCATTAAGAGAACATGTAAATTTTTTCTCAAAAATCTATTTTGTATAGAAATAAATTTCATAAGATATTATAAAGTATAGTATAAATTACTTCTCTAATTTGGTATGTACGTGGTAACATCCATTATAGATCTGCTCAAATATACATAACAATATATGTAAAAGTCTAGAAAGGATGAATAAAGCCATAATGTAAAAATATAGAGGTTTAGAGAGAGAATAATAGCACTACAATATTGAAAACTGAAGATTTTGGTAACCTCAAAATAATCCTACTATAGAAATACAGGATAAAATTTAACAGATTGATTTGCCTATTTAGGGGATAGAATTACAAAGATGTAAAGAAGCAGTCAAAATAAAGATGAAACCTAAAGTAGAGCAATGAACTAAAAGAAAGACTTGTGGATGCTCAGGAAAGCATACGCTGGAGAGTGGGAGCAGAAGGTTGTATAACAAATCCCAGGGACTTGGGTACTAAGTGACAGGATCATTGTGGCGACAGCATTTTGGGTGACACAAAAGAGTATCTGATTTCTTTCTGTTTGGAAAGCCTCCGGGAATTTTTTTAAGGCTCTCATGATTCAGGGTGAGCCATACTTAAATAATATCCTACAAGTGAATGACTTGACACGTTAATTGATAGTACATCTTCAGAGTCCTACTTATAAATGAATTCACACCCACAAGGATGCAGACTAAGATTAAGAATACATCTCCTGAGAGGGAATATAATTCAATCTACTATAAAACCCAAACAACATATGTCCAGCTAAGGTTTTCCATAGATGTGTATACATACAGAGATTGTGGGGACTGGAAAGTCCAAATTCATAGTGCAGGCAAGATGCTAAAAATTCCACTGAGAATGCTGTTGAATTCTTGAGTCTGAATTCCATGGGCTGGAAATGCAGAAGAGAATAGAAGATATAAACTTCAGGAAAAATTCCTTCTGACCTTTGAATCTTCAATTCTTGAGATGAAGACTTCCAAATGATGGGTGAAGCCTACCTTTGTTATGAAGTATAATCTACTTTAGTTGAGGTCAACTTGTTGCAGAAGCTAATTCCACTTATGAAATACATCTACAGTAACAACTGGGACATCGTTTGACAAAGAAAACAGTCACCATAATCTAGCCAAGTTGATACATAAAGTTAAGCATAACAGTTCACTCCTTGTCAACTTGTTACCCATACACATTGCCTTAAACCATGTTTACTCTCCAAATAAGAAAAAAAAAAAGAAAACTAAGTTAGACTTCTGCCAATCCAATATATCCAACCTACATAAATTTAAAACACACTAATTCTTTCTACAAAAAAAGGATATCAACTTAATACAATTTATATTATATAATAAGACATGACAAAATGAAGAAAACAGATTTTGGAGATGTGTGTGTTTGTGAGTGTGTGTAAATGTGAATATATATATATGCACACAAATGTACCCAATAAAATAGGAAAGAAATAGCATTAAACATATAGTGTTCTTTTCTGCACTTGGTCATAGATTGTATTGATATCTACATTTTCCATTATCCATTCCATATTCCTTTTGTCCTCATCAAACACCACAGATGGTTGTGGTTCTTTGAATGGTGGAGTAACCCAAATCTTTATGCCTGAAAGTTGTGAGCCATTGGCAGCCCTGGTTGACACGGTTGCTGCAGTTTTCCATTTATTTTAATCATAGGGCATTGAGAGGCATGCTATGGTATTTCTTGTATTACAAAAATAATTTTCCATATGTTCATTTGTGTAGTCACTGACTAAGTTGCCTTAGGTCATCAGGATCAATCACCCAGACAAATACAATGACTCTCTGCTTTGCCTGTTGATTCAAAGGCATAAGGAAACCAAAATGACTGGTAGCCATCTTAACTTCCAATTTAGTGGGAATATTGTTCTGCTTCCTTTTTTGAAGCATTCCTCTCTTAGAATCTCTAGAATAGCATAGCAAAATTTTAGGGGCCTGGAAACAAAAATTTCATTACTGGAGAGTTTGGAGTAACAGTGACTGGTTCCACTCCCTTTTCCACCATTAAATTCTTGTAACTGTGAATTCTGGCTATTGGAGAAAGAGCACCTATGTTGGATACAGATATAGAACATACACAGCATCCCAGAAAACAATGAACCAGCACTGCAGTATTACCATCTAGCTGGCACCATAATCAAGTATTCAAAAGGCCTTCTCACCATTCTAAAAAGCCAGATGTTACAGAGTGATGGAGAACATGGTAAACTCAGGGAGCCCCATGAAGATGGGCCCATATCCTGTTAAGTGAGTACCTTGACCAGAAGTAATACTGCATGGAATTCTGGAATGGTAGATAAAACATCTTGTAATCCACAGATGTTAGTTTTGGGAGAAGGTTTATATGCAAGGGAAGCAAATTCACTTCCAGAGTAAATGTCTATTTCACTAGGAACAAAGCCAATGTAATCAAACTGCCACCAGGTAGTGGGCTATTTCACCTAGGGAAATGATGCCATACTGTGGACTGAATATTAGACTTTGCTGCTGGCATAATGGACACTGAGCACTGGCTATAACCAGGGCTTCCTTGATGGGTGGATAGACATGTCACTGAACCCGTGCTTAACCTCCATCCCTACCACCTTCACTAATTTGTCCATGAGGCCATTGAACAATGACAGGTATGTTTGTGGAAAGAAGCTGGTTGGTCTCCACAGAAAGGGTCTTCCTCTTAACTTGATTTTCAAGATCTTCAACTGCTGAGATCAGACTCTGGTGAGCATTCACATGAAACATATAGCTCTACTTTTCTGCCCACTCAGAAAGATCATTCCTATCCACATATCTCTCTCCTTGACCTCCTTGTCATCTATTTTCTAATCACAGTTCTTCCTACAACCTGACCATCAAGCCAAACAGTTGTTACCCAGGTATCACTAAACATTCACATGTCTAATCATTAGTCCTTAAAGAAACATTAACAGATGGGTGTATTATTTGAAGTTCTTCCATCTTGGAGGATGTCCTCTCACCATTGTCCTTCAGAGACATCCAAGAAAGGGTCCTTAGAGATTCAGGTGTCCAATTTCAGGTGGCTCTGCACCTTGCACACAATAGCCTGTAAATTATGCTGAATGTTCTCTTCCTCAGTTAACTGATTATGGAGAAACACACAAAAGGCCATAGCTGTGGAATAGGGGAGAGGGAAGTTAATGTGGCAAGATTAGGGACAAGTTGGCATTTGGGTCAAGGCTTCATGTCATTTCTTTGTGCCTTCAGTGTCTGTTTGAACTCATTCTTGTATATATCCCATTTGATGATGATGTGCTGCTGTTCACACTCGAATTTATGGCTTGGCAAGTCAGACAATTCATGATGAGAAAGTCAGTTCTCATGGTAACTTGGTGGCCTAGAGTTTAGGGTTCAGTTTCTACTTAGACCTGATAGGAATCCAAAAGCTGTTCCTCAAAGGAAGAGTAGTTGTCTACAGTGGATTCAGGACTTTGCTCCAAAAATCCTAATGGTCTGTGCTGATAGGAGTTCTTCAAATGCTCCAGACAGCAATTATGTCTAGCAATTTGTCTGACAACATGCAAAATAAATAGTTGAGCAAGGATTCTCTTTGAAAAAAATGTATTACAAGTGCAAAAAAATGGAAATAAACTATTTATTGTGGATAAGTAAATTATCTTATAGCTATAATTATATTTTAAAATGGTGAAACATTGCAAAAAAGCATAAATTTACAACAAGATTTTTTTTTTGCATGAGCAGACACCAGGAATTGAACCCAGGTCTCCAGCATAGCAAGTGAGAACTCTACTTGCTGAGTCACTGTGGCCCACCCTACAACAAGATTTTGGTGTAAGCACTGATGTTATATTAATAAAATGAACCAAAGTTAAGTGGAGTTAAAAGGAGATATATCAATAATTACTGAGGAAAAAATAGATTCACACATATCTAAAATAGTATTTGGTAGACTATATATCTCAATACACAATATTTTTGTTTGTCAGTGCTGCCAGAATGCTATATGCCAGAAATGCATTGGATTTTTTGTTGTTGTTGTTTTTGCTTTCATTTTTGAATTGGCTTTTATAAAGGGAATTTATTAAGTTACAAGTTTACAGTTCTAAGGCCATAAAAATGTCCAAACTAAGGCATCCAGGGAAAGGTACCTTGACTCAAGAAAGGCAGATCTCGTAAAGCATGTGGCTGGTGTCTGCTGGTCTTATGGCTTCTCATTTCAAACAGCTTCCCCTTGGGGAGTTTTATTTCTGCATCTCCAAAGGTCTCTGTCTTTTTACTCTGAAGATTTTCTCAAAATGTCTCCCTCTTCAAGGAGTCAATAAGTGACTCACTTTGAGTGGATATAGACACATCTCCATGAAAACCACCGAATGGAAAAGTCCCACTCACAATTGGGTGGGTCACATCTCCATGGGAACAACTTAATCAAAAAGATCCCACCCAACAATATTGAATCAGGATTAAAGAACATGGCTTTTCTGGGATATATTGCAGTTTCAAACTGGCACACACAAATATGTATTTGTTTTAATGTTCATGAATTTGTAAATATTGCATGTAACATAAATGGGGATATTTACAGAAAGAAAGCATGGAAATACATGCTTGCAAATAATAGCATTTGTTACATCTTTTTAAAAGTTATTTTCCTTACTCTTTTGCATTCGGTACTTCTGCATTTGGACATCTGCGCACATGTACACAGCAGTAAATAATTTGCTCATTTAATCAAAAAGTTGTAAGGGAGAAATATGATCTTTTAATTAATTCTTACATGTTAGAAATTAATTAAAAGGAAATGGTCTAGGAATTTAAAAAATTAAATTATTATTGTTTCCTACCTGTCTTTATTGACTGCTTTGAATGCTTTTGCTTGTCACGGAAGCTATGACCCCTCTATCCCTATGTTAGGTATGATTTCTTTACTCAAAGTGCATTACACAAATAATCCATTAGTAATTTTTTAACCTGGGTCATCAAGGACATTTTGCTTATTCACTTGATTGTGGATTTGACAAATAAAAGAAATACCAAGTTTGATTTTGCAAAACCATCTGTCTGAGCAAACAGAGTTCAGAAAACCAAATATTTCAAAGGAGTTCCTTTTAAATCAACTTATACAATTGATTGAAGATAGAAAAAACAACTCACCCAAAGCTGCAGTAACTGTTGGCAAGGATTCAAACAGAAAGGGCTGAAAATTTTCATGGAAGTTTTCAACTTGACATTCATTTGCAAATTTATAACTCTAAGGATTGTACAGTGATATTTGCTTCTCATAATTGGTGTTTTTCTGTGAGTGATAATATGGCTATCAATGGAATGTCAGATTTTTATGATCATTGCTCCTACATAGTCTGTATTTGTTGATAAGATAATTTTTATGCAATAATAAGTAGGAGATCATCTGTAGAAGACAGTATAATTTGAGGGCATTAAGAAGCAATATGAAAGTGTACTGTCCCTGCCAAGTTGGTGGCTGGGTTCCTCTCCCCAGCTATGATGGCCTGGTGGGATGCCCTGAAGAGGCTGTGAGGGAAGACCTGGGCTTACTGTTAGGCCTGAGATGATGCTTGACTTCTCTGCTGCTCCCAGTTAGCATGCCAAAGAGCATGGAGTTCAACCTGGCCTTCTTCAGGTTCCCGCAGGACCTCGCCAGATGCCAGAAGTTGGTGAAGAATTATAAGAGAGCAGACATAGGAGATAAAACACCCAATCCACTAAATAAACATTTTCAGTTATGTGCCAAACGGTTTGAGATCTCTATGGCCTGTAGAACTAGTCCTTTTAGGACAGTTCTTCAAGATAATATTTATCAACAAGATGTGCTCTTACAAGCATTTGAAAAATCCACATAATATATACAGAAAACAAATAAAAGAGTTGAGTACAGATGAAATCAAGGCACTGAAACAGGGAAAAAAATGATGAAACTTCTGAACAGGAACAAACATATAAAGAAACAAACAATAGCAATGCTCAGAAGCCAAATGCAGAAAAAGGGGGTAAAGAACAGGATGAAGATATTTTAGCTTTAACTTGTATTGGTCAGAGTTCTCTAAAGAAGCAGAACTAGCAGGAGATATCTATAAATATGAGATTTTTATGTGTCTCACATAACTATGGAAATGCAAGAGTCCAAAACCTGTAAGGTGGCTTGTAAAGTTAGCAACTCCACTGAAGGTTCTCAATGCACTCCACAAGAAAGGCTCATAGGACTATCCTTCTGGTTGATCAACCAAACACAAAACATCCTCACCATAATGGTTAGGCCAGTGCTTGCGTGATCAGACAACTGAGCACCTGGTCAAGCTAATACCAGATGACACCAGAACCTAACCATCACAATCTTTGAAGAGAAGGAAGACAGAGAACACCTAAAATCTGTAAGAGCCAAGGGTTAAAACAAGACCTTCAGGTTTTGTTGGGAGCAGCTGGCCTCAGGATGGTGGCAGTAAACTGTGGAGATTGTTATGTAGAGCAGTCTGGGAGGAAGAGAATGTTTACCCCAAATGGTTATGTTAAGTATGAAGGAAGAGAGCACTGAAAAATAAGCTCTCTGCTCTTTCAAGAAATGCATGCATGCCTTTTGTCACCCTGCAGTATTTAAGCAGGGTCTGAATAAGAATAAAGTTGTCTGATCTCTGATGTAAAGTTAAGCTTCAGACCCCCTGAGCACATCTGTGTCTGTCTTTCTTTTTTTCTTTCTTTCTTCCTTTCTTTCTCTCTTTCTCATCATTCCTTAATATCCTTTGAGCTCCATTTCAATAGGAAGCAACATTTGGTGCCCAACATGGGGCTCGAAGAAGAGGACTCCAAAACAATATTAAGGAACCAAGGAAAAGTCTCATTAGAGATGCGTGTTTCCAGCTGATAGAAGAGGACTCAAGCCATATTGGTAAGCAAGCATTTTCTTTGGATCATCAGTGTAGTGGGTAATCACAATGGGTGGCTGGAGGAGTATGTGTGTGTATTGAAAACACTGTTAGAAGATAATGGGGTGTCTGTTAAAACATCTGAATTAGTAAGCTTATTTGATTTCATTCAAAAACATTGTCAATGGTTTCATCCTGAGAATCATAATATTTTAAATTTAAAACAATGGCATTTAGTTATGAAGGCTCTTCAGAGGGCCTATAGAAAGGGGGAGACTGTCCCATTATCAGCATGGACGTTGTGTCATCAAATAGTGGTGGACTTAGATCCCTTACATTCAGAAAGTGAAGATGGGGAAATTGAGAATTTTTCCCAAAAAAGCATGACTGTGACAGCAGATATAGATGAAAAGGGAGTGAAACTTAGAGATAAGGAGGGTGTAAGTACAGATGAGGCAGATGTTAAATATATGTGCCCACAGTGTTCTTTCACTGGAGCCCATACTACCCCTTTTTCAAAGAAGGCAAGCTTCACTTGCCCTCCAGACTTCCCAGACTCTTATCAAACAAAGCCTACTTTATATCAGCAAAATTCCATATTCCCTACACAAAATTGCAATCCACTTTCTGCCCCTATTCCCAGTCCACAGTCTCCTCAGAAGCCATTTTTTACAGATACTGGTGATTCAGCTAAATATATGAATCATGTAAAAGCACCAAAGCCTACACCCAAAACATCCATAATGAAATGTTTCTACAGGGATCTCAGCAAGGAGACCTGGAGGCAGTACAACTTTTATCAGCTTTTCCTGTGACAGTTAATCATTTGCCTCCTGATCAAAATAATCCTCAGGGCACTGTATAATTCATCATGAACCCATTCCTTTTAAACTGTTAAAAGAGTTGAAACAAGCTTGTGCCCAGTATGGAGTGAATTCTCCATATACTACAGGTCTAGTCCAGGGCATGGCTCATGTTGAAAGATTAATTCCTTAGGATTGGGAGATGTTAGCCAGAACTGTTTTAAGTACAGCTGAATTTTATAATTTAAAACATGGTGGACTGATGAAACTAATCAATTGGTTAGGAGGAATGCTAATGAGTAACCTCCAGTGTTAATAGCAGCAGAACAAATCATGGGCACTGGCCAATGGGCAGGTATTGAAAGACAGTTACAATATGATGATAATGCTATCAACCAAGTCAGAATGGCCTGCCTTGCAGCTTGGCAGAGAATTTCCATACCAGGACAGCCTGCTTTAACTTTTGCTAAAGTAATTCAAAGACATAATGAGCCATATGTCGAATTTGTGGCACATCTAACAAATGTGATTCAAAAAAACGTGCAAGCATCTGAAGCCCATGATTTAATTTTAATGACATTAGCCTTTGATAACGCTAACAGTGAGTGTAAAGAGGCTATTTGACCCATTAAAACTGCTGGTGGTTCCATACAAGACTATATAAAATCTGTCAGGACATTGGGCCTACTTCTCATCAAATGGCAGTATTGGTAGCTACCATGAAGTCTAACTTGAATCAAAAGAAAGGAAAGTGTTTTAAATGTGGAAAATTTGGGTACTTTCAGATAAAATGTAAATCTTTTCATGATAATAATTCCACCCCAACTAAAAAACAGCCATCCCGATTATGTCCTATTTGCCAGAGGGGCTTTCATTGGGCTAATGAATGCCGTTCTAGGACACATAAAAATGGCGCTCTGTTGAAAAGGTCGGGAAACTGCCTTGCGGGCTTAGCTCAGGGCCCCAGGACAAACAACATGAGCTGAGCTCCACAGACACAGTATCCTGTCAGCAATGGCAAAAAACATGCATTCCAATCTTAGAGTTAAAAGCTGCAACTCGCAGTAGTGCTGCAATAGATTTACCTGCAGCTGAAGATATTTTGCTTCAACCTGAAATGGGTATTCAATTAATTAGCACTGGAGTTTCTGGCCCTCTGCCCAACCATATTGTCGGCTTAATAATTGGAAGAAGTAGTTTAACTAAGCAGGGTCTATTAATACAAATTAGTTTAATTGACAGTGACTATAAAGAGGAATTGAAAATTATGGCTCAATCTTTACAGCCTTTTCAAATTAAAACTGGGCAACACATTGCTCAATTACTACTCTTACCTTATCATGTTCCTCCTTCTCTGCCCTTCAACCATCAAGGTGGTTTTGGTTCAACTGGAAATGAAATTTATTAGCAAAAATTTATTGGGGACAACTGCCCAGAAATTACTATTACTATTAAAGATAAAATTTTTCTGTGTTTGATTAACTATCATAGCTAAAAGATATTGGCCCCAGAATTGGACATTAAAAAGGGTACCTACTGTTTTTACTGGCATAGGTACCATGACTGATATTTATCAAAGTACTGAAACATTTGAAGTAATTGGCGTGGAAGGACAAAAATCAGCATTGCAACCTTTCTTGGCAGATGTCGGTTTGAATCTCTGGGGCAGAGACCTGCTTTCACAGTGGGGAGCATATTTACATATCCCTCACTTATCAGATAAGGCAGAACAACTATACTGTTGTACAGTTGCAACTCTGCAATTTCAAAACACTAGGCAAACAAGGGATTATCGAGGTTTAGGATATTCTAAGTAGCAAACAAATTTATAATGGGGGCCATTGAAACAAAGGGCATAATTACCCCAATAACATGGCTTATTACTACGCCAATATGGGTGGATCAATGGCCCCTTCCTCAAGAAAAATTGAATGACCTTCATAATCTTGTCCAAGAGCAATTGTAATTACAACATATTGAACCTTCCCAAAACCCATGGAATTCTCCAGTTTTTGTTTTTAAAAAGAAATCTGGGAAATGGAGAATGCTGACCAATTTAAGAGCAGTAAATAAAGCCATGAGCCCTATGGGTGCACTTCAACCAGGGGTTCCTCAACCCTCTATGATTCCTCAATTTTGGAAAATGGTTATTATTGATTTAAAAGATTTCTTTTTAAATATTCCTTTGCATCCAGCGGATAAAAAAAGTTTGCATTTTCTGTTCCAGCACTGAATAATCAGGCTCCAATGCAAAGATATCAGTGGTGTGTCTTACCCCAAGGGATGATGAACAGCCCCACCATATGTCAACTATGTGTGCATCAACCCTTACAAGAAATAAGAAATAAATTTCCAGAGGCCCTTGTTATTCACTATATGGATGATATTTTAATTGCATGTGACAATGATGACTCTTTGGAAAAGGTTTTTGGTGCTATTATAAAAATTTTACCTCACTATGAGCTGCAAATAGCTCCAGAAAAGATTCAAAAGACTGAGCCTTACCTATACTTAGTAATGCAAATAGCTGCAAATAAAATAATTCCTCAAAAAATACAATAGATGGGATAATTTACAAACTTTAAATGATTTTCAAAAACTGTTAGGAGATATTAATTGGATTAGACCTGCTTCAGGGATTCCTAATTATATGTTACAGAACTTGTTTGATATTTTACAAGGAGATTCTGATTTATTAAGCAAAAGGCAGTTAACAGATGCAGCTGAACGAGAGTTACAATTAATTAAACAACGCATTCAAGAAGGACAGCTTGTTCAAATAGAGCTAGAAAAGCCTGCTGATTTTATTATTTTCTTTACCTTGCAATCTCCCACAGGCCTATTTTGGCAAGATGGTGTTTTAGAATGGATTTTTTTACCAAACAATAAACAAAAACGCTTACATACATATCTGCAAAAAATCATTTCTTTAATAGCCAAAGGTCGCCAAAGATATTATCAATTAATTGGTCATGACCCTAATCGCATAGTGTGTGATCTCACAAAGAAAGAGGTTCAAAGTCTATATACTTTCAATACCTCTTGGCAAATAGCATTAAGTGACTTCAAAGGACAAATTGATAATCATTTGCTATGTCAAAACTTTTGCAATTTTTAAAAAGAACACTATGAATCTTGCCTAAAATAGTTTGGGCTTCCCCGTTGGAGGGAGACATTACTGTCTTTACTGATGGTAGTAGTAATGGACAGGCTGCATATGTCACCCCAGGGGAAAACAAAAGTTGGAAAACACCTATACCTCAGCCCAGCATACTGAATTAGCAGCTGTCAAAGTTTTGCAAAGTTTTCCACAATCTCTTAATATTGTTTCTGATTCTGAATATGTTTGCCAAACAGTTACTCACATTGAGACAGCTTCTTTGTTTGAAAGAGATGAATTGTCCCAAATGTTTTTACATTTACAAACATTAGTCAGAAGTCAAATTAATCCTCTTTTTATCATGCATATAAGAGCTCATACCAATCTTGCGGGTCCTTTGTCATTACAAAATCAGCAAGCAGATACTCTTGTGGGGGTAATGCAAGATTCCACAACATTTCACAAATTGACTCATATCAATAGCAAAGGGCTGCGAAAGAAATTCCCATCTTTATCTAAACAGCAGGACTTGTCCAACCTGTGGACCTTTAAATGCACTCCCATTTTCATCAAGGGTTAATCCTCAAGGTCAAAAAGCAAATGAATTAAGGCAAATGGATGTTACTTGTATTTCACATTTTGGTAAAATGCAGTATGTACATGTTATCATAGACACTTGTTCTCATTTCATCTGGGCTACCATACAATCTGGAGAGTATTTCTGCCATGTTTGATCACATTTACTTAATGCTTTTGCTGTTATGGGATGCCCTCAATCTATTAAAATGGACAATGGTCCTGCTTATACAGGAAAACAATTTCATAAATTTTGTACTACTTTTAATATTACCCATATCACAGGAATTCCACATAATCCCTCAGGGCAAGGAATTATTGAACAAACAAACCAGATGCTAAAGTCTATGCTCTTAAAACAAAAAGAGGGAGATGATGATTAGGAAGATGTTATGAAAATAAGTACACCTAAAATCAATTAGCAAAGGCATTATTTACTCTAAATTTTTTAAACATTTATGATAATTCATCACAGACTCCTGCAGAACAACATTTTAGTAATTTGGAAAAGAAAAATGATACAACCCAAACAGAACTTCAACTGTAACCAATCTATTGGAAAGATGTTAAAGATGATTTATGGAAACCAGGAATGGTAAAGATGTGGGGTAGGGGATTTGCTCTTGTCATTGCAGATGACAGAACCTCAGTTTGGATTCCCTCAAAGAGAATAAAACCCAGACATGTTGACCTGGATGAAAATAACTAAATGGGTAATGTACATTATAGGACATATAATTTTAATTGCTAAAGGATCGGAACATATTTATACTTATTGGGTTTATCTGTGAGCCCTAACATGGGCCAATCCAACTTTACCAAAATAATCTGAATACAAGTATAAGATTCCCAGCTCCGGTAAGAAGAAAACTGGTGTCAAATTTAATTCTTCCATTTTTAGAAAGACCTGTATGCATAACTCTATGGAAACAAAGGATACTTGCCTGTTAGATGGGAAAGAAAGTTGGAATGGATGGCCATCATGTCATATGGATCGAGCAGTTATCATAATTAATGATTCCTATGGAATTGTAAGATTCTCCTGTGGGTTGAAGATAACTGAGACTATATGGACAGGCAAGCTAAACCAGAGTTATTATATAGAGGATGATTTGTGCCCCAATTTTGGATGATAAATGCATTATTCAGATAAATTTATGGGAAATTTTCCTAGGACTGGGACCAATTTTTGTAGTGAATTCTAGTAATTATAACTTCTCTTTAAATAGGAGCCATAAACACTACATACATACAGGAAATCAAACTTTTAATTGTGACAATTATTCTCTATTCACTTGTCTCCAAGCATTTATGTTGCAGAAAGATGAGATGATTGTAGTGGCAAGGAGAGGAAGAGGTATCTGGCTGCTGGTGCAGATGTCAAGATCCTGGCAATCCTCTACAGAAACACAAGTCCTGATCCATTTGGCAAAAGAATATCTGAAAGGGACTAAGACTAATTGGACTCATTATTATAGCTGTCATTGGAATCATTGGAATTATCACAGTGGCTGTGGTCACTGGAACTGCATTGTTAGGTTTGGGGCTGTTTATACTTTTTCTCTTCCTCATCAGCTGTGTTTAACAACAAATAATCAAAGTCAGAAAGCTTGACAGGTAGCCAATGATGGGTAAGCTCCTTCCTTCAGAGCTTAAGGGCAACCTAAGACAGGCACAGTCACTAAGCAAAGCTGTGCTAGCAATGTTATTCTTGCAAAACTCTTGGTTCCCTCCCGAATCAAAGTCAGAGAGCTTGACTGGTAGCCAATGATGGGTAAGACCCTTCCTTCAGAGCCTAAGGGCAACCTAAGACAAGCACAGTCACCTTGGCTTATAAAAAGGGGGAAATGTAGGAGCCAAGGGTTAAAACAAGACCTGCGGGTTTTGTTGGGAGCAGCTGGCCTCAGGATGGCAGCAGTAAACTGTGGAGATTATTATGTAGAGTAGTCTGGGAGGAAGAGAATGTTTACCCCAAATGGTTATGTTAAGTATTAAGGAAGAGAGCACTGAAAAATAAGCTCTCTGCTCTTTCAAGAAATGGATGCATGCCTTTTGTCACCCTACAGTATTTAAGCAGGATCTGGATAAGAATAAAGTTGTCTGATGTCTGATGCAAAGTTAAGCTTCAGACCCCCTGAATACATCTGTGTCTGTCTTTCTTTTTTT
This sequence comes from Tamandua tetradactyla, assembly GCF_023851605.1. NCBI lineage: Eukaryota > Metazoa > Chordata > Mammalia > Pilosa > Myrmecophagidae > Tamandua > Tamandua tetradactyla. The sequence goes on from NC_135333.1 coordinate 119,591,649, forward strand.
CTTTCTTTCTTCTTTTATTTCTCTCTTTCTCATCATTCCTTAGTATCCTTCAAGTTCTGTTTCAATAGGAAGCAACAAAAATCTTTATTTGAATTTTTTTTATGGAACAACTAAATATACCTCTGGATGGATGTCATACTGATGCACTCACCAAAGACCTCTTTACTCCAGATAATTTTGAAGCACCACTAGATTACTGAATAAGTTCTGGTGAAGAGGCTCTGAAAATCTGCTTTGAGACCACAGCAGTTAACACTTTGTTCTGTTAACAAAACATGAAAGAAGCAGATGCTAGAGATGTGTGACAGCTGCATTCAGGAAGAAACACTTAGGCAGTTATACCCACTCAATTGTGAGTGGAATCATGTGAGTAGGTGTTTTCCATGGAGTTGTGTCTCCATCCATTAAAGGTGGGGTTACTTATTGGAGTCCTTTAGCAGGAAATAATTTTAGAAAAAGCTTCAGAGCCAATACAGAAAGAGACATTTGGACATGCAGAAAGAAAATGCCCCAGGAAGCTGTTGGAAATGAGAAATCAGATGAGAAAGCTAGTAGATGTTGCCATATGCCTTCCCAGCTGACAGAGAAACCCCAAACATCATCAGCCCTTTCTTAATGCAAGGTATCTGTCTCTGGATTCCTTAGTTTGGACATGTTCATGGCCTTAGAACTGTAAACTTGTAACTTAATAAATTCCTTTATAAAAGCCAACCCATCAATTCCTGGAGCCTTCCTATGCAAAAAAAAAATTTTTTAATAAAAAAAAAAGCCAACCCAATTCTGGTATATTGCATTTCAGCATTAGCAAAGCAATACATTAGGGAATGAGAGAAACTGAGACCACCAAGCAAGGATTTCAGTGTAGATTTTGTCTTTATAAAATGGACCAAAAGGAACAAGTTAATTAAAGTTCAAATGCCTATTTCCATATTTGGTTGTTGCTGTTTACATTCCTTTGTTGAGCCTAAGCCTACATAAACTTTTTAGCAGGTATGTGTAGAAGACTTCTTTCATGTTCAAGAAGAATCAGAGGTATGTGTACTGACAGCTGATTTGTCTGTTTCCTTCTGTCTATTTCCAGTATTCTATCTAATGCTCCATGTTGATTAAGGTAACCTGGAATGCCTATAAAAAAGTGTTTTGTGGTTTATCTAGGAATAATACAGAAAATAATTGCTATTATTTTGGTGAAGAAAATCAATTTTGTACAGTTTATTTCACTCTAAATAGAAGGTGAATTTTGTTTAAAAATGAAAGAAACAATACGATGCTGCCAAAAAATAATACAATGAACACTTTGGCTAATGTCATATCAATAATTAGACATCAAAATTAAAAAAAAATTTAATTGCTGTATAAACATTTGCCGGTCAATAATAACTCAATTTACTATCCAACATCTGCTTCATAATATCAGGGTTCACATAGAAGTACACTGTTAATGTCTGGAAGAAATCCTAACTTTTTAGAATTGAATATTACTCAAAGTCAGCAGGGATGCATGATTATATTAGAGAATCACAGGTGTCTCCATATTAAGAAAAAGCAAATTCAGGGAAGGAAGTGGGCTGCCAAATGGTTCTTTATGTATCTCTAAAGGGTCTGATGTAAATGCCATGTGTGGACCTAACAAAAAGGACCATCCTAGCTCTTGGGCAAACCATGAGGAAGTCCATGCCTTTTCTATAGCATAATTACTGAATTCCTGAGATTTAACTCTGAAAATTGAACACATGATCAGAAATGACTCTCCCTCCCCCTCAGCAAGGAGGGCATATTTTAAAGTAATTTGTTGTTGTAGATTCAACCACACACCCTATGAAGATGTGTTCAAATCTTTAAGCAAATTCCTGTTGAGGTGAACCCGTTTGTAAGGTATTATTATTATTATTATTATTATTATTATTATTATTACTACTACTATTATTATTATTATTAGTTACGCTGTGTACTCATTTGTGAATAGGATCTTTGAAGGTCATAATTAGATGAGCCCAAATTGAATTAAGGTGGACCCCATTCCATATAACTGGAGTCCTTATAAAGTGAGGAACTTCTGACAGAGTAAATCAGAAAAAGCCAAGAGTCAAAAGAAGCTAAAGAATGAATTAATCATCAGGTGACATAGGCAGAGATACAAGCAAAGAAACCCAAGGATTGTTGCATTCCAACATCAGATGACCAATTCCAGAAGAAAATGTGGCTTGATAAAACTTGATTTTGGATTCTAGTGTCCAAATTGTGAGACAATAAATTGCCTGTGTTTAAGTCCACCCATTGGGTGGTACTTGTCACAGCAGCCCTGGCAGACTAGGACAATACTTAAATTTTCACATAATAATGTAATTGGAGGCTTCAGAAAAATTGTAGGAACATTTCATTTTGGAAAATGAAATTTTATTCAGTTTTTGAAATATTTGCATAGCTTATTTTGTACTTATTATGTGTTCTTTGAGAAAATATCAAAAAAGACTTGATACAAATTCATTACTGCAAATTACTGATTTTTGTTTTGATTTCTGTTTTAATAAATTACTGGCAGATGCAACAGGGAGGCAAAAGCAACATCAGTGAAGATGCAATTATTCCTCTTAGAAGACTGGCAAATATGAGACACTAAATGCCATTTTTGTCAGAAGTAGAAATAATGTATATAATCAGAATAATGCTTCTCATGATAAGACATGCATCACCATAAAAAATTTATTCAGTAAACCAAAAGTTACAATGTTAGACTCAAAGTTATAGTACATTACATGAATAAATTCAATATCCCACTTATTTTTTTATACATCTCAAATAAGAAATATGGGAAATTTTACTGGACTTTTTTTTCCAGTAAATTTTCTTTGGCATTGTATATATGTCTGAAATTGTATTACATATGGGCATTAGTCCAGAAAAAAATCACAGTCTTAATTTTTAAAAATGTGCTTTCTTAGCATAGTGCTAAAGAAAGGAGATTGCTTCCTATGACAGGTATCCACCCCATATATCAGTGGTTCATCAGATACCAAGAACAATTAATATTAAACGTAATGCCTAGGCACTGAGTATACACATTCCGGTGGATCTTATATTTGAGGAACATAGGTAATTAAGAAAACAGACAGTATAATACAGAAGAATATTTTAGGTAGGCAATCTGTTTAAAGTGATTATTTTGATAACTGGACAAACATGCCAGTTAGATTATAAAAACTCATGAGAGAAATGGATGTAGGTGTGTAATTACAATGTTGGAGATGTATTTGACTATATGCCTGAAATTCTCAGGAACAATAATTTTTGGAGATTAAGCAATTGATAGTTCAAGAAAGTATCCATAAGATTGTATTTATTGAGTTAAAAGAAACTAACAGAGAAGAATGAGAAAAATAAACATAATAGAGACTAGCAAGAAAAGGGCTCAGGAATTACAAATAAAAAGGTAAGAAGACAATTCTGTGAGTGTTAAGGTAAGTTTGGTGACTGTTTTAGTTTGTTAAAGCAACCAGAATGCAATATGCCAGAAATGCATTAGCTTTTAAAAAGGGGGTTTATTAAGTTATGAGTTTACAGTTCTAAGGCCATAAAAATGTTCAAACTAAGGCATCCAGAGAAAGCTTCCTTGACTTAAGAAAGGCTGATATCTGTCACATGGGTAGGGATGTGGCTGGTATCTGCTGGTTCTTGTTCCCAGTTCTGCTGCTTTCAGTTTCTGATTCCATTGGCATCCTTTCTAAGCATCTCATTCTTCTCTGTGGTCCTTGACTTAGCTTCTCCAGGGTAGACTTTTGGGTACCTGTCTAGTTTAGCATCTCATGGGAAGACACATGGTGACATCTGCTGGGCTCTGGTTTCTAATGGCACCCCAAGCATTTCTCTCAGCAGTCCAGGCATCTCCAAATGTCTGCATCTTTGTTGGTTCTGAAGCAACTGTGCATTCTGCAAAAAGGGCCATAGTAAAAAATCAAGATGTACCTTGAATTGTCAGAGTCACATCTCCATCAAATACAAGGACAAATGTAATTTTGAATAGGTCAATTTCCATGGAAAAAATCTAATCAAAGTTTCCACCCTAAACAATAGGTCTGCCCTCACAAGATTGGGTCAAGATTGAAAGAAAATGTCTTTTCTGGGGCACATAACAGTTTCAAATTAGCACGTTGTTACAAATAGTGTGTGGTCAAAAGTACACACACCACATAGAAGTCTTTTAATATGTCAGAGCAAAAATTGATTAGCTTTGGCAAAAACTGTTTCATCATAATGGTGGAAGCAAAAAATGTGATTGTATTTAATATAATGAATGGCAACAAACAAGAGGAAAATAATAGCCTATCAGGTCAATGAAAGAGCTAACATATAACTAGTCATTATGAGACAGGAATTTTTCTGAGTTCCATGTATATTAACTACCTTAATTTCTCAACAGTAGTATATAAAGAATACTATTATAATTTTCATGTTAAAGATAGCATAACAAAATCACAGTGAAGGCAAGTAGAACTTGGGAAATGAGATTGTACATTAAAGTTGATTTTTTTTTGTTCTTAGGGACAATGATGCCAAGATGTTGTAGTATGTTTCAATGTTGTTTAACAGATGGAAGATAGAAAACAATTGAGATTATGCTGTATCATCCTATGTACATCTCATTCAATGTACCTGATCATTCTACATAACGAGTATAACATTAGACAGAATTTCATGAGGAAGATAGTAAAGACTGAGTGTAAAATTAATAAAGAAAAAATCTAAAATTTAAAAATGGTATTAATTCAAGCAGCAAAAGATATGAAGAACTTGTACAGTGTGGTCCAACTAATTTGTCAGGTATCTGCACTTTCTTACTAAACAAACTATAAAGAAAGACATTAAATTGTGGAAGAAGTTTAAGTTTTAAAATTCAGCTGCCGTCAGCAGTCCAGGTTAACCATATGGATTATTCCAATGCAATGTGCAGATAAATAAAATATAAACTAAGAATAAAAAGTGGTAAGATGGGGAATGCAATGTGGCTCAATGGCAGAATTCTCACCTGCCATGCCGGAGACCTGGGTTCAATTTCTGGTGGCTGCCCATGCAAAAAAAAAAAAGTGGCAAGATGAGAGAATTCCTAAAATGTTGTGGTGTGATATGGATAAAGTCACCTGATTTGTTAAAAAATATTCCATGGTAGTTCCAAAACCACAACTGTGGAGACAATATTTCTACTATAATGACAATGCTTAAAACAATTTTTTTTTAATTTGCAAATAAGGTGGTTGGCTAGGTTTGTGGAGCCGTTATTTGTTGCAGTGACAATAACACCTCTTTTCTTTATTAAGTATCTCTGAATTATAAATGTGGATTGAATAGAAGTTAGGATTCACTGAGGAGTAACAACACAACAATATTTATCCTGTTGGAACTGACTTATAACCCACAACTGGAGGTTCTGATTTTCATCTTACTGTTTCTCACCTACATATTGAGTGTAACCGGGAACCTGACAATCATCTCCCTCACCTTCATGGATTCAAACTTTAAAACTGCCATGTAAATTTTCCTACAAAATTCCTCTTCCTCAGAAATCTCAATTACATCTGCTTGTATTCCCAGATACTTATGCAATGTATCAGAAGGTGACAAGACCATCACATATGGAGATTGTGCCATCCAAATTTTTTGTGGTCTCCTTTGATGTTACAGAATTTTCTCTACTTGCCTCCATGTCCTATGACTGCAAACCCTTATATTGCTTGATCATCATGAATAACAGTCTCTAGAAGACTTATTTTCTCCTGGATAGATGGCATGTTGATTCTACTCTCATCTCTTGGCATGGGTCTAAGTCTGGAATTCTGTGACTCTAATATCATTGATCATTTTTTCTGTGATGTGTACCCCCTTCTAAAGATTTCATGCTCAGACAACAGCTCGTAGAGCAGATGGTCATAATCTGTGCTGTGTTGACCTTTATCATGACTACGGAATGCATACTTCTATCCTACATACACATCATCTAGACCATTCTAGGATTCCCTTCTACCCAGCAAAGGAAAAAGTAATTTTATACCTGCTTTTCAGCTAGGGCAGCTGTACCTACATCTGTGCCAAACCGTCAGCAAAGGAGTCAGTAGCTGTTAATTAGCATGTGACAGTGTTAACTACTTCCATTGTTCTTATGCTGAATCCCTTCATTTAAACCCTGAGGAACAAGCAAGTAAAACAAATCTCTATTGACTCAATCAAAAGAACTATATTGTTCTTAAAGAAGGAAGAAAATTTAATGATATAGAAGAATCAAATTTTCATGGATAACATTAATCCTTAATAGCTTTAAATTTTTATTCCTTTCCTTCCTGGCAAGGAAGCTTTATCAGAATTACCTTTATCAGTAAGAGAATATAATCTATTTTCAGGAAATAATTACTTCACTTCTAACCAAACCTTAATAAAAACTTAAAAAACAAACAAAATCAATAATTCCATCTCTATACATAGTCTAGATCGAGTCATATGCTTCTTGCCTATACCACTTCCAGTTTTTGAGGACATCTTGTATGCTAGGAACCATTCCAGTTATTTTTGATTTTATAAGAAATACTAAGCAAATGAAATTAATGGTTTAAAGACACTGGACTTAATATGAAAGATGAGATTTAAATTATGAAGTAATAATATTGTTAATATTCATCTTTGCATTGTAATTGCAAAGATTACAGGAGCTGTCACTTAAAAAAAAACACTTGAAAACTAATATTTTATGAGTTAATTTATAAAGGTGTGTAATCTTTATTTTCCAAATATCTAACTTGAAGTTCAGAGAGTTACAGAACGTTAGTAAGTGGTGAAGTCAGAACGTAATTCCATTTTTGTCAGACTCCAAAGCCTGTTTGTAATAGCAAAGAACACCCTCATGAAACAACAACACAAACAAAGAACAACATGTTTAACCCTATGTGCTCATGGGACTCCTTGGGAATGTCTACAAAAAATGAATACAGTTATAGTTTAGTTCCAGAAAACTGAAACATTATGTGATTTTGGAGAGAAAAAATTAACAAAGTGAGCATCCCTTTTTAATATCAATGAAATGCTAGTTTTTTTCTCTTCTTTTTGTGTAGAGAAGTAAGGGAAATACTTATAAGAATACACTTTGTATTTATACTATATTTACAAAAAGAAAATTGTAATTTTGTTGTTGTTTATTTTTTTCATTTAAGAAAACAAACAATACACTTAGAATCAGCAAAATTAGATCTCATAATTAGCTTAACCATAGACATATTTAAATTAAGTATTCATATAATCATTGCAAAGCCTGTGTTGGAACAGTAAGTTTCATAAACATATTTAAAATTAAGGCAACAAGGAATAAAACTACTTATTCAGATAGCAAAGTTCTTAAATTCTAAGTATTAAACATTAATTTAGATACCATTTGATCAGCTGTCAAAGCTGTGAATGGTCTCAAAATATCAAGTATAAAATTCTTACAAATATGTGCATTGCTATAGTAATGAGCTATGTTACTAAATATTTTCCTGATTTCAGGAACATGTGATGATACAAATATGTTTACAATTAACATTTGGAAATATTAACCACCTGAAATGGACATCTTAGTTAACTTACCCATCAGCATATTAAAAAAAATCTAAATAATCAGAGTAAAGCCTGTTTGTACAATATGTTTCATAAACCAATTTAAAATTAAAGCAAGGGAAGAAAAAATCTATACAGATATCAGAGTTACTTGAATTCCAAATATTAAACAGTAGCTTAAATACCATTTGATTAACTATCAAAACATGTGTGTTCTCAAAACATCAAGTAAAAAGTTATTAAAATATCAACTTTATTATAGTGGTGAGCTGTGTTACTAAATATTTTCAAATTTTTATTTCAAGGATTTATCTAGTATTACTATAACTGCCTATAGTTTTTATAATCCATTTTTAGTTGTAAAATATAACATATATATCTATATCTATCTATCTATCTATCTATCTATCTATCTATCTATCTATCTATCTATCTATCTATCTATCTATCTATCTACCTATCTATGTATACACAAAGAAAAGAAAGAAAAAAAGCAGTAATTTTCAAAGCACATTTCCACAAGCAGCTACAGAACAGTTCCCAGAGTTTGTCAATGGCTACCATGCCCTCACGTCAGATTTTTCCTTCTAGCTGCTCCAAAACATTGATGGCCTTATCAGAATCATAATAATGGAATCATACAGTATCTGTCTTTTTGTGTCCAACATATTTCACTCAGAATTATGTCCTTAAGGTTCATCCATGTTGTCATGTTTCAGGACATCATTTTGTCTAAATGCTGCATAATATTTCATCATATGACTACACCACATTTTGTTTATCCACTTGTCTGTTGATGGGCACTTGGGTTATTTCTATCTTTTGGCAATTGTGAATAGTGTCACTATGAACATCATGTGCAAATCACTGCCCTCAACTCTTATGAGTATATACCAATTATTCGTATTGCCAGGTCATAAGGCAGCTGAATGTTTAGCTTTCTAAGGACTCACCAAACTGATTTCCACAGTGGCTGAACCATTTTACGTTCCCACTCACAGTGAATAACCATTCCAATGTCTGTGCACTGACTCCAACATTTATAGTTTCCCATTTGTTTTAAAACAACCATTCTTATAGGTGTGAGGTGATATCTCATTGTCATCTTAATTGGTGCTTCCCTTATAGCCAGTGAAGATGAGCACTCTTCATATGCTTTTTAGTCTTCTGTATTTGCTCTTTGGAAAAGTGTCTATTCATTTCCTCTGACCATTTTATAATTAGGTTAGTTGTTCTTTTGTTGGTGAGCTGTATAATTTCTTTATGTGCACAGGATATCAAGCCTTTATCCAATATGTGGTTTCCAAATATTTTCTCCCATTGAGTTGGCTGCTTCTTCATCTTATTAAGAAAGTCCATGAGGCACAGAAGTTCTTGATCTTAAGGAGTTCAAATTAGTCTACCTTTTCTTTCACAGCTTGTTTTAGGTGTAAAGTTTAAGAAACTACCTCCTATAACTAGATCTTGAAGATGTTTCCCTACATTTTTTTCAAGAAGTTTTATGGTACTGGCTCTTACATTTAGGCCTTTGATTCATTTTAAATTAGTTTCTGTATAGGGTGTAAAGTAGGGGTCCTCTTTCATTCTTTTGGCTATTGAAATCCAGTTCTCCATGTTCATTTATTGAAAAGACTATCCTGTCCCAATTCAGTGGATTTGGGGGACTTATCAAAGATCAATTGTCCATAAATTTTGGTGATCAATCTCTGTACTTTCACTTCTATTCCACTGGTCAGTCCTTCTGTCTTCCAGTACCATGCCCTTTTGCCCACTGTGGCTTTCTAGTAAGCTTTAAAGTCAGAAAGTGATAAACCTCCTAGTTTGCTGTTCTTTTTTAGAATATCTTTAGCTATTTGTGGTCTCTTCCCCTTCTGTATAAATTTGATAACCAATTTTTCCAAGTCTTCAAAGTAGTGTGTCGGGATTTTTATTGGTATTGCATTGAATCTGTAGATCAGCTTGGGTAAGATTGACATCTTGACAACAGTCAACCCTCCTATCCATGAGCATGGAATATCTTTTCATCTATTTAGGTCATTTTTATTTCTTTTAGCAATTTTTTGCAATTTCTGTGTACAAGTCCTTGGCATCCCTGGTTAGGCTTATTCTAGATGCCTAATCCTTCTGATTGCTATTCTGAAAGGAATTTTTTTCCTTAGTAGTCACCTCAAATAGGTCATTGCTTGTGTATAGAAACATTACTGATTTTTGTACATTAATCTTATATCCTGCCACATTGTTGAATATTTTATTAGCTCAAATAGTTTTACTGTAGATTTCTCAGGATTTTCTAAGTATAGGATCATGTTATCTGCAAATAATGAACATTTTACTTCTTCCCTTCCTATTTGAATGCCTTTTATTTCTTTCTCCTGTCTAATTGCTCCAGCTAGTACTTCTAATATAATTTTGAATAATAGTGGTGACAATGGGCATTCTTGTCTAGTCCGTCATCTGAAGGGGAATGCTTTCAATTTCTCACCGTTAAGTATGATGCTAGCTATGGGTTTTTCATGTATACCCTTTATGATATTGAGAAAGTTTCCTTCAATGCCTAACTGCTGAAGCATTTTTATCGGGAAAGGATGCTGGATTTTGTCAAATGCTTTTTCAGCATCAATAGATATGATCACGTGATTTTTTCCTTTTCATTTGTTAATGTACTATATTACATTGATTGGCTTCCTTATGTTGAACCACCCCTGCATTCCTGTATTGAATCCCACTTGACCATGAAGTTTAATTATTTTAACGTAGGCTTGGATATGATTTGCTAATATTTTATTAGGAATTTTTGCATCTATCTTTGTTAGGGAGATTGGTCCATAGTTTTCTTTTTTTCTGTTGTCTTTATCTGATTTTGGTATTAGAGTGATGTTAGCTTCACAAAATAGGTTAGGTAGCATTCCTTTTTCTTCAATTTTTGGAAGAATTTGAGCAGGATTCATGTCAGGTCTTTCTGAAGTTTGATAAAATTCTCCTGTAAAGCCAGCAGGTCCTGGGCTTTTTTGTGTGTGTGTGAGAAGATTTTTGATGACTAATTAGATCTCTTTATTTGTAATTGGTGTGTTGAGCTCTTCTATTTCTTCAGTCAGTATAGGTAATTTGTGTGTTTCTAGGAATTTGTCCATTTCCTCTAAGTTATCTAATTTGTTGGCATATAGTTGTTCATAAAATTCTCATAAAATTTTTTTTTAATTTCTTCATGATTTGTGCTAACAAACCCCTCTCATTTCTGATTTTATTTATTTGTGTCCTCTCTCTTTTCTTCTTTGTTAGTCTAGCTAGGGGACTATCAATTTTCTTAATTGTCTCAAAGAAGCAACATTTTAGTTTTGTTGATTCTTTCTATTGTTTCATTGTTCTCCAGTTTGTTTATTTCTGCTTTAGTCTTTATTATTTGTCTTCTTTAATTTGCTTTGGTGTTAGTTTGCTGTTGTTTCTCTAAATTCTCCATGTGAGCAGTTAAATCCTCAAGTTTTGACCATTCTTGTTTTTTAATATAGGCATTTAAGCCAATAAATTTTCCTCTCAGTGCTGCCTTTGCCACATTTCATAAGTTTTGATACGTCGCATTCTCATTATCATACATCTCCAGATATATGCTGTTTTCTTTAGCAATTTCTTCCTTGACCCACTGATTATTTGAAAGTGAGTTGTTTAATCTTCATATGTTTGTGAAAACTCTGGTTCTTTGGTGATTAATAATTTCCAATTTTATTCCATTGTGATTAGAGAAAGTGCTTTGAATAATTTCAATCTTGTTGAAATTAGAGACTCAGTTTATTTCCCATTGTATGATCTAATTTGAAGAATGTTCCATGTATGCTAAAGAAAAATATGTATCCTGGTGTTTGGGGATATAATCATCTATATATGTCTATTAGATCTAATTCACTTATCTTGCTGTTTAGATTCTCTATTGATCCTCTGTGTGCTTCCTCTATCTATAGCAGAGAATGGTGTATTGAAGTCTACTACTATTACTGTTGATATATCTATAGCTTTCTTCTGTTTTTCCAATATATGCCATGTACTTTGGAGCTCCTTGATTGGGAGTATACATATTTATGATTATCTCTTCCTGGTGAATTGTCCCTTTTATTAATATATAGTGTCCTTCTTTGACTCCTATGACATCTTTGCATTTAAAGACTAGTTTGTGTGATGTTAGTATAGCTATTCCTGCTTTCTTTTGGTTACAGCTTGTATAGAAGGTCTCTTTCCATCCTTTTACTTTCCATCTGTGCCCTTGAGTTTAAGATGCATCTTTTTTAAACAGCATACATATGGATTATGTTTTTGATACCTTCTGTCAGTCTGTATCTTTTAATTGGTGAGTTTAGTCCATTAACATTGAATGTAATTACTGTAAAAGAAGTTCTTGATTCTATCATCTTGTCCTTCAGTTTTTATTTGTCAGATTTGTATATTATTTCCTTCTCTCTCTTTTCCTTTAAATTACCTTTACTCATATTCTGCAATTCTGTGCCCAACTCCAGATCTTTTTTTCCTGTCTTTTTTATCAGCTGACAGGGCTCCCTTTAGTATTTCTTGTAGAGCTGGTCTCTTGTTGACTAGTTCTCTCAATCTTTATTTATCTTTGAAGATTTTAATCTCTCCCTCAATTTTTAAGGATAACTTGACTGGAAAAAGAATTCTTGGTATTTTTCATTCAGGATCTTAAATATATCATACCACTGCCTTCTTGCTTCCATGGCACCTGTTGAGTAGTCTAAAGTCAGTCTTATGTGTTTTCTGTTGCATGTAGTAGATTACTTTTCTCATGCTGCTTTCAGGACTTTCTGTTTCTCTTAAACACCTGACAGTCTGATTAGTATGTGTCTTGGGGTGGGCTTGTTCAATTTCTTCTGTTTTTAGTTCACTGGGCCTCTTTAATACACATATCTGTGTCTTTTACACTGTTTGGGAAGTTTTCACCAATTATATTTTCAACTAACTTTCCCAACCCTTAACACTTCTATTCTTCTGGGACACCAATAATTCTTACATTTTGGTGCCTCTTGTTGTCCATCATTTCACTAAGATCCAGTTGCATTTTTTTCATCTTTCTTGTCATTTGTTCTTTTGTGCACTCTAGTTCTATTGTTCTATCTTCTACATCACTACTTCTTCCTTCTGCTTCTTTGAATCTGCTATTATGTGTCCTCCAGTATATTTTTTTATTTGGTTTACTGTATCTTTCATTTCTGTGAGAGCTGCGATTTTTCTTTTTAACCTCCCAGAGTCTTCTTTATGCTCTTCTACTGTCTTCCTGATATTCTTTATTTCTTTAAAAATATCTTTGAGTAGTATATACTGTGTCCCTTCTGGAATTTTGATCTGGTCACTTGGCTGTGCCACTTCTCCTTGAATCTTCACATGTTTTGTGATTTTCTGTGCTGTTTAGGGCATTTGATTATCTTTACATGGTTATTATGCAAGTTAGTTTCCTTTACTCTTTTAAAGTTTTGTATTTATTTAGTTTTTGCTGAATGTTTCCTTTTATACTTTGTCAGTTATTCCCTGTGAAATCAAGGTCCAGAACTCATGTAGGGAATACAGTTCAACTTAAGGGTCTACTATCAGATAGGCCGGGATGCACGGACACTCCAGTGGCAGAATGTCTCACTACCATGCAGGAGACTCCTAGTCTATGCAAAAAAAAAAAAAAAAAAAAGAAAAAGAAAAAAAATAAGAACAAGAAAAGAAGAGGAAAGGAAAAAAGATGTAATGATAAATTTAAATAATAATATAATAATAATATGAAGCACAAAAACAAGACCACCACAAAATACACCTTTACAGTTATAGGCACCAGAATCAAAAGGAGACACCCCAGGACATACTGGGAGTGATGTCAGGCTGGCACTCATCAGAGGGAAAGAAAATGTAAGAGAAAAATAATAATAGTAATGATAAAAATAAATGAAATGGAATGGGGGGTGGGTGCAAGGGTAGTTCAGTGGTAGAATTCTTGCCTGCAATGCAGGAGATCTAAGTTTGAGTCCCGGCCCATGCACTTCCCAAACAAACAAGAAAACAAATGAAAAAACAAACCAAATAAAAATTCAACAAATGGTGCTGTAATAAGGGGATTTGCACAGAGTAAAAGAATGAAATGTGACCCCATCATACAGCATACAAAGAGAAAGAAAGCTTAAAAAAAATGAAATTGAATAATAAAAATATATGTGAAATCAAAGTAGAATATGAGTAAAATATAATAATACAAAATATCTATACAAACTTTTAAAAAATAATGAAAAGAGCAGTTATATGACTAATAAAATGTATAGAAAGAATATGTTCTAAAAAGTAAAAATGTAAAAGAATATTAAGAGGAAAAAATAAAATAAATAAAAATAAAGACCTAGGCAGATAGGGAGTTAGCTTGCCTGCACTTACCCCTTCCCCGGAGGAGGTGGCAACTATGAGGGTCCTCTTTCCTCAAGGTCTGCCCTCCCTGTTCGGTGTAGCTGACCTGCACTTACTGCATTTGGCCAGCAGATAGAGGGCTAGAGTCTCCTACTCCTCCCTCAGCCCCACCCCTCCTGGTTGGAGGGACTGGAAGTTGGTGAGTTCAGCAAGGGGGCTGCTTGGGCATGGATGTTGCTCTGTCAGGGGCAGGTGGCAAGTGGCAGGTGGGTCTCTGGGGACTGGAGAGCTGACCAGCATAAGGCGGGTCGTTGATCAGCTGACCCGCAGCGCTGGTAGGACTTCCAAACACCACGGCTGCAGGTGGCTTTCCCCGCACTGGACTGGATGATCACTCCCCCCATCCCAAGGCCCGCCCCACTGTGGACTATTGTCAGCTTCCCGGTTCCCTAAAGGCGCTGTCAGCTGCGACCACTTCCCCTGCCAGCAGCTGTGCAAGATGAAGCTAAGGAGGGTCAGTTCCCTCCAATCCCACCTCCCTGGCGCACCACAGCCTGCCCGGTGTAGATCCCGGTCACCCAACTCACTTGCTCTCCCCCAATCTCCTCCCCCAAAAAACTGCCTAATGACCCTGCTATACTAGCCACACCCCAGACCTCCAGTTCTGGACATTTTCTCCTCGTCTTCTATCTTGTTTCACGGAGCAGTAGTGAATTCACTCCACTCCCATCTGCCATCTTCTCAGAAATCCAAGAAAATTGTACTTTAACATACAGCAATGAAAGGCAGAAAGGGTTGTTCAAAAATATAAAGTCAAAAGTATATGTACCCTCTGCTGAGAAGGTAGTTATATGTGGAATTATATATAAAATGGTATAAGTAACTTTTTTTTACAGACCATGCAATCATACCCCTGAGAATTCTTTTAAACAATTAGAGAAGAGCAATGTTAATTGCTAAAAAAAAAAAAAGTCATTGTCCCGATAAAAGTTGAGCTACACAAAAGACCTAAATGGACAAAGAGCTGTTCCTATTGCAAAAGGATTCCCACCAGACAATTTGATGTTCTAGCAATATTTGTAAGCATATTATCCAAACACTGACCATAGCAGAGCAGCTGATTTGGAAGTACTCTTTTAATTATTCCAGGTTAATCCAGAAGTAATATTCACATCAAACCATAATGAACTATCATGTTGATAGAAATCATACACAGTCAATTATTACAAACATTTAACTTAGTGGTACAATATATTGTTTATATGGTACTGGTTGGTTCACACTAGATGCCCTCCATCTTGCAATGATCGATCTATATCTTTCCCATATTCCATTGAGTCTGATCATTAGTCTGTTATCTATCCTCTATATATTACAATACCTGAAAATTAGGATTGCATCCCCCAGTCGATTGATCTTCATACTCACTGTTCCATTAACAATTTAAGAATGCTAATATCACATATTCAGAAACAGACATTTAAATTTATGTATAACCCCTGAGATATAACCTGAACATCATCCTCCCTATAATCATGACTGCCATGATTGATTTCATAAGTTACATGCACATACCCAGATCAATGACACATATGGCCCCAAGTCATGTCCCCAGCTCTGAGCAAGCTCTGACCTGCACAGCTGGGTCATATCCACCCACAGCCCATGCAGATGCAACACCAGCCCACTGCCCTGAGCTCTGTGCATGCTCACAAAGATCCCTGTGACCTAGACTATGCATACCAGGGCCCTACCCTCCAGACATTTGCCCTGCACAGACACATCCTCCCTGCCACTGGGCACATGAGCATTTATGCATTGACTTCTTGACCCCTGCACTCCAACCCCCTGCCCTACAAATGTGCACACTTGCCTCACCTCCCAGCACAGGTGCCCTGCTCCCACACTGATAGGTGTGGCATATTTCTCAGGGATTGGAGCCTAGCCATACTTAAAAAATCTTTTTAATCATTCCTGTATTCTCTCCCCGTCTCTCATGTCTGTAACCTAACTCATTGTCCCCCCTTCCCCCTCTTGTCGTAAACCGCCCATTTCCATAGCTCACCACTAAACCGTAAGCCTCCCTGTTATTTGCTTCACTTCTCTATACCTAACCTTAGCCCTCAGCCTAGCAACTGTCTCTAAGCTTGTGTAATTGGCCCCCTACCCCTCTTGCCCACGCCCCTGCTCCCTCCCCCTCCTAACCGATACTTAACCGGGACTCTCCCAGCCTCGGAGTCTTTAGCGTACTTGAGCCGCTTCAGTACCTAAGCTCTTGCAATGTAACAATAAAGAAGCTTTGTGCTGATTAATTGGCCTCTGGCTCAAGTACGTTAGTCCCCTAGCTGAGACGGCTAGGTTCCGCTTACCTCAGGTTTACACCCAGCGAGCTCGCCCCCTCTCACCCAGGGTTCTGGCCGCGAGGCTGCCCGGCGACTATCAGCTCGCCGAGTGTCTGCCCGGCTGAAGCTATCCCGGCAATAGGTGCTCACAGGTGAAGCTCTGCTACATAGTTGCCACCATGCACATGCGTGCACACCTTTTCCAACTCACTCTACACCTGCACATCTGTGCCATGGCACAGCCCACCCAACACCACCTCACCAACCCACACCCCACAACCCCAGTGACCTACATGGACCCACATCTGCAATCAGGGTCCTCTGGGTGCCTCCCCCTGCATAAGGACACAGCTGCACACTGTCCCCCAGTGCTCCGACCTCTGTGCCACCTACCGTACACCTTGATACACAAGACCCTCAAATCCATGCACCCACCCACATCCTACCTGCACACCAGCCATTCTGCATTCACATAGCCTCCCCATCCACCTCCCACCATGCTCTACCTCTGTGTCCCCCATGCTGCACCCTCTTCCAGTACTCCAAATTTTTCCTGACCTGCACCCCGTACTCTCAGCTCCCAGACCACACCTCTCCAACCTCGTGACCTTCACCCATGCTCATAGGCAACAACATAGCATCCCCAGCTTGTGCTGCGATGTATCAGTGCACTGTTGTGCCTTGCCCCACATCCTGCCTCCAGCCCCACATCCATCCCACAAATACAATGCTTTAAACTCTTGACAGACTACTAAAGGAATCAACTTCCAAAGTAAACCTATCAAGATATTTATATGCCTCAAAGATAACAGAAGATCACTAAGCACATCACGATTCAGACACATATAGCCAGTTTAATGATTGAATTAAAACACCAAAGGAGACATTATATTTTGGAACAACTAATCAAAGATGTTCATATAACACTACCAAATAAGGTAAATGGGATGGCTAATGACATAAAGGAGATCAAGCAGACACTAGAAGAACATAAAGAGAAATTTGAAAACATAAATAGAAAAATAGCAGATATCACAGAAATTAAAGATGCTTGTAGACCAAGTCAAAAATATAATCAAATCACATACAACAGTATGCTTGAAGAAGCAGAAGAAAGAATAAGCAAGCTAGAGGACAGGACAACTGATTTTGAACACTCAAAACAGCAAATGGCAAAAAAGACGGAAAATTTTGAATTAGGTTTCATGGAAATGATGGATGAAAGAAAGCACACAAATATAACAATCATTGGTGTCCCAGAAGAAGAGGAGAGTAAAGGGCTAGGAAGAGTAGTTGAGGATATAATGGGTGAAAATTTCCCAACCCTTATAAAGACATAAATATGCAAGTCAAAGAAGATCAACGAACTTCAAATAGAATAAATTCAAATAGGCCTTTCCCAAGACACATAAAATCAGTCTGTCAAATGTTGACCAGAAGCAGAAAATCATGAAAGCAGCAAGAGAAAAACAATCTACTACATACAAGGATAACATTTAAGACTGAGTTCAGACTACTCAACTGGCACTACAGAAGTGAAAAAGCAGTGGTACGATATATAATCCTGAAAGGTATGATAAGACTATGAGAGAGAAAGACTTCCAAACAAGAATTTTGCACCCAGCCAAATTGTCCTTCAGAATTGAAGAAGGGATTAAAATTTTCTCAGAAAAGCAAATCCTGAAATAATTTATCAACAAGAGATGGGCCCTACAAGAAATACTAAACAGAATTCTGCCAGTTAAAAAAAAATAAAAAGGAGATGGAAGTCTGGAGGAGGGCACAGAAATGAAGAATACCATTAAGGGTAACTTAAAGGAAAAAAGGAGAAAGAGGGAAAAGAATATACAAATCTGACAAATAAAATCCAAAAGATAAGACAATGGATTCAAGAAACACCTTTACATTAATATCTTTGAATGTTAACAGACTAAACTTACCAAATAAGTGATACAGATTGGCATAATGAATTAAGAAATATAATCTAGCTATATACTGCTT
Organism: Tamandua tetradactyla; assembly: GCF_023851605.1. Classification (NCBI taxonomy): domain Eukaryota; kingdom Metazoa; phylum Chordata; class Mammalia; order Pilosa; family Myrmecophagidae; genus Tamandua; species Tamandua tetradactyla. The sequence goes on from NC_135333.1 coordinate 119,609,945, forward strand.
ACAAGAGACTCATCTTAGACATGGGATACAAACAGGTTGAAAGTGAAAGGATGGAAAAAGATATTTCATGCAAATTGTAACCAAAAGAAAGCAGGAGTAGCTATACTAATATCAGACAAAATAGACTTTAAATGTAAAAGATCATAAGAGAAAAAAAGGACATTATATATTAATAAAAGGGACAATTTACCAAGAAAAAATAGCAATCATAATATTTATGTTCCCAATCAAGGAGTTGCAAAGTACATGACACAAACATTGGGAAAACTGGAGGGAACAATAGGTGTTTCACAATAATAGTAGGAAAAATCAATATATTACTCTCCTCTATAAATAAAACAACCAAACAGATCAAAAAAGAAATAGAGAACTTAACTTGATAAATTAATTAGACCTAACAGACATATATAGGTCATTACACTCCAAAACACCAGGATATACATTCTTGTCCCAGTGCTCATGGAACATTCTCGAGGACAGATCGTATGCTGGGGCAAAAAACAGGTCTTTATAAATTTAAAAACTGAAATTATTCAAAGTACTTTCTCTGATCACAATGAAATGAAACTGGATATCAATAACCATCAAAGAATGAGAACTTTCACAAATATATGGAGATCAAATAACACACTCTTAAACCACCAGTGGGTCAAAGAAGTAATTGCTAGAGAAATCAGTAGCTATTTAGAGACAAATGTAAAAAAAAATACAACATATCAGAAATTATGGCATGTGCCAAAGGCTGTGCTGAGAGGGAAATGTATTGCCCTAAAATGCCTATATTAAAAAATGAGAAAGAGCAAAAATTGAGGACTTAACTGCTCACTTAAAGGAACTTTAAAAAGAACAGCAAATTAACCCAAAGTAAATAGAAGAAGAGAAATAACAAAGATAAAAGCTGAGTCAAATGAGTGGGAGAACAGAAGAACAATAGAAAGAATCAATAAAACCAAAATTCCTGGAAACACCCAAACAAGCTACACTGACTCAGGAAGAAATAGAAGATCTCAACAAATCAATCACAAGAGATTCAATCACTCATCAAAAATCTTCCTACAAAGAAAAGCCCAGGGGCTTCATAGGGGAATTTTATCAAAATTCCAAAAAGAACTAACACCAATCCTGCTCAAATTTTTCCCAAAAAATGAGGAAAAACGAATACTACCTAATTCATTTTATGAAGCTAACATCATTTTAATACCAAAACCGGATAAAGATGCTATAAGACAGGAAAACTACAGGCCGATCTCCCTAATGAACATAGAAGCAAAAATTCTCAACAAAATACTAGCAAATCAAATCCAACAACACACTGAAATAATTATACACCATGACCAAGTGGGGTTTATATCAGGAATGCAAGGATGTTCAACACAAGAAAATCAATAAATGTAACAAATCAAAAGGGAAAAATCACATGATCATCTCGATTGATGTTGAAAAAACATTCAACAAAATTCAGCATCCTTTTCTGATAAAAACACTTCAAAAGATAGGAATCAAAGGTAACTTGCTCAGTATGATAAAGGGTATTTAATGAAAAAAAAACGATAGCCTGCTTGGTACTTAATGGTGAGAGTGAAAGCTTTCTGCCTAAGATCAGGAACAAGACAAAGATGCCCTTGGTCACCATTATTATTCAACATTGTACTAAAAGTTCTAGCTAAAGTGGACTTTCTCAGGCAGAAAAAAGAAATAAAAGGCATCCAAATTGGAAAAGGGAAAGTATAATTTTCATTATTTGCAGATGGCATGATACTATGCTCGGAAAGTTCTGAGAAATCTACAACAAAGTAGGTAGAGCCAATAAAGAAATTCATCAAGGTGGCAGGAATATAAAATTAATGTGCAAAAATCAGTAAGATTTCTATACACAAGTAATTACCTAAGTGAGGAGTTAAAGGAAAAATTCCATTCAAACAGCAAACAAAAGAATCAAGTACCTAGCAATGAATTTAACCAGGGATGTGAAGGACTTGTACACAGAAAACTACATAACATTGCTAAAAGAAATCAAAGATCTAAATAGGTGAAAAGTTATTCCCTGCTCATGGATAGGAAGGCTAAATATAGTTATGATGCCAATTCTACCCAAATTGATCTCGAGATTCAATGCTGTACCAATCAAAATTCCAACAACCTACTTGGAAGACTTAGAAAAGCTAGTCACCAAATTCATCTGGAAGTGAAAGAGAGCCAAAACAGCTTGAAAGCATCCTAAAAAAGAACAAAGTGGGAGAATTCATACTTCCTGACTTTAAAACTTTAAATAAAGCCATAGTAGTCAAGACAGCATGGTACTGGCACAAAGACAGAAGTATTGACCAAATGAATAGAATGAGAATGCAGAAATAGACCACCAAATCTATGGTTAACTGATTTTTGACAAGGCCCCCAAATCCATTGAACTGGGACAAAATAGTGATTTCAACAAATGAACATGGGAGAACTAGATACCAATAGCTAAAAGAATGAAAGAGGACCCTTATCTTACACCCTATACAAAAATTAACTCAAAGTCGATCAAACACCTACATATAAGAACTGGCACCACAAAGCTTCCAGAAGAAAATGGAGGGAAATAGCTTCAAGACCTAGTAATAGAAGGTAGCTTGCTAAACTTTATACCCAATGCACAAGCAACAAAGGAAAAAGTAGATAAATGTGAACTCCTCAAAATCAAATGCTTCTGCCCCTCAAAAGACTTTGTCAAAAAGTTGAGGAGGTTGTTAGTTCAATGGGAAGCAATATCTGGAAATCCCACATTGGACAAAGGTTTGACATCCTGTATACATAAAGAAATTATACAACTCAACAACAAAAGAACAATCCAATATAAAATGGGCTAAAGATATGAATAGGCATTTTTGTGAAGAACAAAAACAGGTGGCTCAAAATTACATGAAAAAATGTTCATTTTCATTAGCTATAAGGAAATGCAGATTAAGACTACAAAGAGATACAACCTCACACCTATAAGAATGGCTGCTATTAAACAAACAAGAAACTACAAATGTTGAAGAAGATGCAGAGAAACTGGGGCACTTATGTGCTGCTGGTGGGAATGTATAATGGTAAAGCTGCTATGGAAGGCAGTTTGGTGGTTCCTTAGGAAATTAAGTATCAAGTTGGCCTGTACCCCAACAATAGCACTACTAGGTATATACCCAAAAGTCCTGAAAGCAGTGACACAGCAGACATTTTCACATTGATGTTCATAATAGCATTATTCACAATCACCAAATGGAAACAATCTAAATGCCCATAAAAAGATGAGTGGATTACCAAAATGTGGTATATAGAAGCTAGAGGTGTGTGAATGGTCAGCTAATGAGGTTGAGCTCAAATGCAAGGGAACAGAAAGAAGTGAAGGCAGTTTTTTAGTGGGTCTATAAGTAATATACCATATTGAAGGTGAACATGATTGAAAGGGGTTGTATAGGCTTATGTGTCACACTGATTAACACTAGAAATATAAATAAATTCATGCAAGAACTATTTCAAAGGTATGATTCATGTGCAAAGAGTGTTTAAGTACAGGATACAGGGGGGAAACTGTTATTGCATGCTATTGGCTACATTTAACAGGAAAACTTCAGCAGTTCTACATCAACAGCAGGACAAGTAATGGGTTGGCAGGGAATAGGAGTTAAGGGGACTGTTCTAGTTTGCTAGCTGCTGGAATGCAATATACCAGAAACAGAATGGCTTTTAGCAAAGAGAATTTAATAAGTTGCTAGCTTATAGTTCTAAGGCCGAGAAAAGGTCCCAATTAAAACAGTCTATAGGAATGTCCAATTTAGGGCATCCAGGGAAAGATACCTTGGCTCAAGAAGGCCAACGATGTTCAACATTTCTCTCTCAGCTGGAAGGGCACATGGTGTCTGGTGGCTTTCTTGTGTCTCTACCAAAAAGGGGATCTCTCCAAAATGTTTCCTCTTTTAAATGATTCCAGTAAGCAACCCCACCCTCAGTGGGTGGAGACACACCTCCATGGGAATCATCTAATCAAAAGTTACCATGCAAAATTGGGTGGGTCACATCTTCATGAAAACAATCAAAATGTTCCTACCCAGCAGTAATGAATGAGGATCAAAGGTCATGGCTTTTCTGGGGCCCACCACAGATTCAGACTGGGACAGGGATGTTCAGATTTCCTATTGTGTGAGGGTATGGTTGCTGGTTATCTTTCTCCTAGGGACAATGAAATTATCTAAAGATGAGACTGTTGATGGACTATGGACTTTTGGCTTTATACATGATGCCTAATCAATGTAGGTGGCTGAAGGATGCACTGACTGAGAAGTAGGTTGGTGAATGATGGTGTACACATATGAGTGAATATTGTGCTGCTTCAAAAAGGAATGAAGTTGTGAGACAGGCAACATTATGAATGAACATGTGGGTCATTTTGTGAGGCAAAATAAACCACAATCAAAAGAGCAATTACTGTAAGGGCTCCTTTAGAAAATGCTTATAAGAAAACAGGGTCCTAAATTGTAAGCCCTTGTAGCAGACATATTACTCTGGAGTGATAATTATTGTTTCTGGATTTTGAAAGGCTGTATTATATATGTATAACCTGGTAGTTAGAGAGAAGAATGAAGCAAATAAAGTCAGGAGCAAGGTCATTCAAAACACAAGGATAAGGAAGACATTGTCTATATTTTAGAACCCCACCTTGCTCTTTGAGACCAAAGGAAGAAAGGTTTATTTTGTCTGGAATTTAGTTTTCTGTAACACATAATCTAACTGAACCTGTCTGGATACCTCATTTGAACAATCAAAACACAGTGAACCCAGAATAAGAATGAGAACCTTTAATCCTATATAGCTTAATGTAATGCCTGGATATATCCTAGAATATATTAAGCAGATAATAAAATGTATTGGCAAAGTCCCTTGAGGGATGGGAGAAAAAATATGGAACTATTAAACTTTTCCACAGGGGAAGCCCCTGACACTGTGTCAAACATTAGGGACACTCAAGTTATTTAAGCCAAATCCTTGACTTTGAGGCTTACTCTTGTGAAGCTGATATATGTAGTGAAGAAGTTTAGCCTACCTATAGGTGCCTAAAAGTTACTTCTGGAGGGCCTCTTTTGTTGCTCAAATATGGCCTCACTCTCTCTAAGCCCAACTTTGCAACTGAAATCATTGCCCTCCGCCTTATGTGGGACATGATACCCAGGGGTGAAAGTCTCCCTGGCATCATGGGAAATGACTCCCAAGGATGAGTCTGGCCCTGGCAGCATGGGATCAACAATTCAATCCTGAACAAAATGGGGAAAAGAAATGTAACTAATAAGGTATCAGTGGCAGAGAGAGTTCAAATGGAGTCGAGATTCTACTCTGAAGGTTGTTCTTACTCAAGCTTCAGCTAGATATTGCTATCTATCATAACTCGCCAAACCAAAACTCAAACCATTCCAGCCAATCCTAAAGAACACCTAGGGCAATATATAAGATATACAAAAGTTCCATGCACAGGGTAACTTTCCAGAACGCTACAACCTCCAGATGGGTCCCTGGACCAGATAAATCCTGAAATCTAGAGGGCCAGCCTCTCCAGATCATCAGCTAGTTCCATCTCTCTACCCCATATTACTGACAGCCCCTTCCAACATGAAAATGTCAGAATGGCCACAGCCCAAATATACACTAAAAAGTGGGATAGAAAGATCAAAGGGCATGGTGGAGTCATAAAGGAGAAGGTAGAGTTTAACAAATGAGTATGATTGCTGAATCATTGTACTGAAATTTCTTTTAGTCTCAGTATCTTAGAGCAGTTAGAAATAAAAAACCTAAAATTCTAGAATGAAGCCCATATCAAACTCTGAAATCTATTCTGAACTAATTGTGCTGTGCTTTGAAAATTATTGCTTTTTTGTATATATGTTATTTTTCACAAAAAAAAGAAGAAGTTGATTGTGATGATAAAAATATTTATTCCTTTTAGCCTCCTATGTTCTGGAGCAGCTAGAAGGAACAATCTGAGATGATGGTATGATAGCCCATGACAAACTCTGGAAACTGCCCTGTACATACTTGCTGAGGAGTGCTTTGAAAACTATTGTGTTTTCCTTCTTTTGCTTTGTATATATGTTATATTATACAACAAAAAAAAAGTTTTTAAAAAACATAATGGTGTCACAGAACAGCAGATTTGAAGAGGCAGAAGAAAGGAATACTGAGCTACAGGACAGTACAACTGAAATCCTATACACAAAAGAATAAATAGGGAAAAGAATGGAAAAATATAAGCAGGGTCTCAGGGAAATGAATGACAACATGAAGCAAATGCATATACATGTTATGGTGTTGCAGAAGGAGAAAAGAAGGTAGAAGAGGCAGAAAGAATAATGTAGAAAATAGCCACTGAAATTTTTCCATCTCCTATGAAAGGCAAAAAATTACAGATCTAAGAAGCACAGCATACTCCCAAAGAATAGACTCAAATAGACCTACTCTGAGATGCTTACTAATCAGACTGACAAATGTTGAAGACAGAGAGAAAATTCTGAAAGCAGCAAGATAAAAACAACCCATCACTTACAAGGGAACCTCGATAATTCTATGAGCAGATTTCTCAGCATAAATCAGGAATGTAAGAAAGCAGTGGTACGATATGTTTAAGATACTGAAGAGAAAAACTGCCAATCAAGAATTCTATATGTGTCAAAACTGTCCTTCAAAAATGAGGGGAAAAATGAGGGAGAATTTAAAATATTTTCAGACAAATAGACAATGAGAGAGCAGGAATTCATGAACAAAATACCTGCTCTACAAGTAACAGTAAAGGGAACATTATAGGCACATATGGAAAGAGAAGAAAGGATGTTTTAATTTGCTGAAGCTGCCAGAATGCAATATGTCAGTAATGGCTTGGCTTTTAAAAGGATAATTCATTAAGTTGCAAGTTTACAGTTCAAAGGCCAGTGTCCGCATATAAATTGTGGTGGTGAATGCATAACTATGTGGTAATATCAGGAACCATTGGTTGTTTACTTAAGATAGATTGTATGCTGTGTGAATGAAACTTAAAAAATAGACAGAAAGATACAAGTTCTGGAGAGAATGTGGATTGTGTATGCACTGTTCCCTATTCAGTGTCTGTGGGGAAATAGAATGGGTTAGCCTTTCTGGAGGACAATGTGGTGATTCCGGGGAAGCTAAGTATAGGGCATGCTCCTATAACCCTGTAATTAGGTATATACTTGGAAGAACTGAAAACAGGGATACTAATGGATATAAAAATGATTAAAAGAATATAAAACTTTTCAAAGAAAATGTGGAAAATAAATTAAAGATCTTGTGATACTAGTGATTGCCAGATCTTATACGCAAAGCACGAGCAAGAAGAAAGGAAATAGTTAAATGGGATAACCTCAAAATTGCACATATCGGTGTATCAATGAACTTTGTCAGAAAAGTGAAAAAGGCAGCCTATGCATGGGAGATAATATTTAGAAACCACATATAACATTCAGAATATGTAGAATACCTACAATTCAATACCATAAAAGACAAAAAACACAATTTAAAAAGTGGGCAAAAGACATGGACAGACACTTTTCCAAAGATGAAATACGAATTGTACAAAAACATAAGAGAAGATGCTCAATTTCACTGGCTATTAAGGAAGTGCAAATCAAAAACTACAATATTATCTCATACCTACTAGAAGACATTATTAAACAAAAACAGAAAATTACAAGTGATAGAAAGGATGTGGAGAAAGGCACACAATTCATTGTTAGGGGGAATGTTGAATGGTGCAACCATTCTGAAGGCTATTTGGTAATTCCTCAAGGAGCTAGGTACAGAATTTCCAAATGATCCAGAAATTCATTAGTAGGTAAATATTCAGAGGAAATAAAGACAGGGCCACAAATGGACACTTGCACACTGATGATAAAAGCGGTATTATTCAAGATTGCCAAGAATCAGAAACAGGGTAAATGTCCATTGAAAGACAACTGCATAAGCACACCATGGTATATACAAACAATGGAATATTACACAGCGGTAAGGAAGAATAAAGGCATAAAGTATGCAACAACATGGATAAACTTACAGGACATTTTATGTTGAGTGAAGTTAGCCATAATCAAAAGAACAAATACTGTATGTCATCACTAATATGCAGTAACATTAGTGAGCAGTGTTGATAGTTACAGTTGAGAACAGGTTATGAGGAGATTGAAACAGGGTAGAGATCGAGCATTTGATGCTGAAAGTGTTCAGAATGTTCAAAAGGACTGACTACAAAGATCCAGAAATGTATAGCACAATATTGTAAGCTCACTGAACAAAGATAAGTGTGCATATAGTTGAAAAAGTTAGGCATGTATGACACCAGAAGGAAAGATAGAAAATAAAGACCAAGACTTTATAACTTAATGAAACCTAGAGTGATCACTGATGGCGATGAAATATACAAATATAAGAATATTTTTACATGGGGGAGAACAAATGAACATCAACTCTGCAAGGTGTTGAAAATGGAATAGAATATGGAAAAAATGCAATCAGTGTGAACTAGAGTCCATTGTTAACAATGAAACAAAGTTAAATATCAATTAAATATCAACAAGAGGGTACGTAAGGGAGGGAAATAAGAATATCGGTGTTGGTTTTAGTGTTTCTACTTTGTATTTTCTTTTATTTATTGCTTTTTTTTTACTTCTTGTTTTTTTCTTCCTATTCCTCTTTTACAGATGAAACGGAAGCGTCCTCATATAAATTGTGGTGGGGAATGCATAACTATGTGGTAATATCAGGAACCATTGGTTGTTTACTTAAGATGGATTGTATGCTCTGTGAATGAAACTTTTAAAAAACAAACAGAAAGATACAAGTTCTGGAGAGAATGTGGATTTTGTATACACTGTACCCTATTCAGTGTTTGTAGGGAAATAGAATGGGTTAGCCCTTCTGGAGGAAAATGTGGTGATTCCAGGGAAGCTAAGCATAGGGCATGCTCCTGTAACCCTGTAATTAGGTATATACTTGGAAAATGCGGATACTAATGCACATTTGCACACTGATGTTTATGGTGGCAGTATTCACAATTTGCAATAGATGGAAGTGGCCTAAGGGTACATAGACTGAAGAACAGAAGGGCAAACTGTGGTGTGTACATAACATGGAATATTGAGTGGCTGCAAAACCAAATGAAATTGTGAGGTATGAAACCTTAAGGATGATATGTTGAGTGATAAAAGCCAGAAACTAAAGGACAAATATTATAACACCTCGCTGATATTTACTAACTAAAATGTTCAAATGCTGAGAATTAAATTCAAGGGGAAGGCTTATTGTAATTGTTCCTAGAGTGTAAATTCTTACAGCAGTCACAGCAACTCCTGAACTGTAACCATTATTTCTAAATTCTGACATGATTTCTGAATTCTCTTTGTGAATAATGAGATTGGTCCTGGAACTCTGGGTATCTGTCTGACACCTGAGACTGAGAGCTAGATTTCTGCAGCTATGAAAGTCTGCACTACCCCATACAGCAACTGAAAAAAGCTGAAAAAGAGATCAGACTTAAATTAGGGCTAAAAATGAAACAGATCTGTTTAGAACTATATTAAATCAGACTAAAGGGTAAAGGATGATTTTAACTATGTGTTTTTTGTTTTTATTTTTTTTGCATGGGCAAGCACTGGGAATTGAACCCAGGTCTCTGGCATGGCAGGTGAGAATTCTGCCTGCTGAGCCACCATGGCCCACCCTTTTTTTTTTTTTTATCTTTTATGATCTGGGATTTTTTTTTTTTTCTGCATAGGCACGGGAAATTGGACCCAGGTCTCTGGCATGGCATGTTAACAATCTTTTAAAACTTCAACTTCCGTTGGAGACCAAAGGAAGAGAGAATTATTTGGTGCAAAATTTATATTTTCTGTAGCAAACTATCCAGTTTAATTAGTGTGGTCAGTTTATTCGACACCATAAGCACATGGGAACACAAATAATAAGTGAACTCTTGTTAGTTTGTACAGGTTATTGTGACACCCTAATAAATCCCAGAGTAATTTGGGCAGAAACAAAAATGTGTTTGCAAAATCCCCTTTAGGAACAGGGGAAAAAATTTGGAAATATAAAACTTTCCCATGTGGGGAATTCTGTATACCCTCAAAAGCATTGGGGACTACCAACTTAATAGGCCAAACCCTCAATCTTGGTGCTTGCACATATGAAATTATGTAAGAAAATACTTATTATTACCTTTGCACATAATTATAATTATGCCTAAGTGTCATCTCCAGAGAAAATCTTTCATTGTTCAGATGTGACCTCTCTCTCAAATCCAACATGGCAAGTAAACTCACTGCCCAGCTTCTCCCTCCACCCCACCATTCCATCTACATGGACATGACTCCCAGGGGTGAAAATTTCCTTAGCAATGTGGGACTTGATTTCCAGAGATGAGCCTGGACCTGGCATCATGGGATTGAGAATGCCTTCTTGACCAAAACGGTGAATAGAAATGAAACAAAATAGAGTTTCCATGGCTGAGAGATTTCAAACAGAGTTGAGAGGTCATTATGAAGGTTATTCTTGTGCATTATATTGCTATCCCTTTTTAGTTTGTAGAGTATTAGAATAGATAGAAGGAAACACCACTTGCTGCACTGTTTCAATAGACTCATTCTTAAAGATGATTGTTTAATTATATTGCTTTTACAGCATGACCATGTGATTGTGAAAACCTGTGGCTGACAGCCCTTTATCCAGTGATGGACAGGTGAGTATAAGAAAAGACAAATAATAAATAAATAATAGAAGGGATAAGGGGTCTAGGATGTTTTGAGTGTTATTTTTTCAATTTCATTTTTATTCTCATATATATGCTTTTGGAGAAATAAAAATATTCAAAAATTAGCTGTAGTGATGTATGCACAACCATATGATGATACTGTGAATCATTATATTGTATCATTCAGATGATTATATAGAATGTGAAAATATCTCAAAAAGTTGCATTAGAAATGGAAAAAAAATTTAAATACATTGTAAACATTGTCATAATGTTAAAAAATATTGGAAATAACAACAAGCTATAGAAATCATAAAAAGAAACAAATGCTATTTCAACTAAATAAAATATAGTAACTGAAATAAACAATTATGAGTAGATTTCAGATTTGCAGAAGGAAGTGGCAGTGTGCTTGAAACTGAACATGAGAAGTTATCCTAATTTAGAACAACATAAAAATTTTGAAATCTATGCAGATTTGGGGATCTGTGAGATTGTACGATGTATCTAATGAATATGCACTCATGGTCTCAGTAGATGGAAGTTTGAAAAATCACATTTGAAGTAATAATGACTGAAAATATTTGGTAAAATAACAAATTTCTAAGAAGAATAAATATAAAGAAAGTAAACAAATTACAGATATATATATATAAAGCTTAATGCATTTTGAAGAGGTATTTTTGGTGAAAGAAGTAGAACAGTTTGTTTAATATCATCTTGCCTTTCACATGTGAGCAGTGAACAAAATAATAAACGTGTGTAGGTATATGTGTGTATGTAACAAAATATATGCATATAAATATCTATGTATGTGTGTGTGTACCCTTGTACTGGAGAAACATTCATTCATTTATTTATTTTATATAGTCACAAAGCCTGTAAAATATTAAGGAAAGAAAATTTAATGCAGGATTACTAGGGCAGAAAATAAGTAATTCACAGATAGGTAAATGGGTAAAAGGAGGCAAGGAGAAAAAAACAAACAAACAATCACAGTACCCAAATTCTCAGATAATCACATTGAATTTAAGGATAGAAGACAAGATAATAATTATATCTCCCTAAATTGATCTATAGAATCCATGCAATCTCTATTTAAGTAAAGCTCAGTAAAAAAATTAAAATTAAAAAATTTAAAAAGTATAAAAAATAAGAAAGTAAATAAATAGATAAAAAGAAAAGTTCAGTAAGGTTTTTCGTATCCATAAACAGTTTATTCTGAAATTTATATGGCAAAAGAGAGGCAATAGAACAGCAAAAATAAGTTGCAAAAGGAATGAAGTTTCTTCATTCAAAAGGAAGAATGGAGTGGGAGGGATCACCCTTCTCTATGCTGAGGCTTCTTATACAGCTACAGAAATCAAGACTGTAGTATGAAGATGCAAAGAGAAATTAAAGACTGGGAAGAAATATCACAAATCACATGACCAACAAAATATTTGTTTCTAGAATATATAAAGAGATCTCAAAACTCATCATTAAAAAAAAGCAATCCCTAGAAAAAATGGACTAATAAAATGAGCAGACATTTCAACAAAGAGGATAGGTAGAGAGGAAATAAGTTCATGAAAAAATGTTCAATATGATTAGTCATTAGTGAAATGTGAATCTCACCACAATAGATTCACCAAACCTCTATTACAATGAATAAAACAAAAATAGTGATAACACAAAAGGCTGGTGAGCAAGGATGCAGAGAAACAGTATCACTCATACATACCTGCTACTGATGAAAAATTATACAGCTAACCTAAGAAAGTAGTATAGCAGTTCTTTTTACATCTAAAATGAATTTACCTTTCAACCCAGCATTTGTATTCTTGGGCTTAGAACAAATTCTCCCTAAGAGCCTCTGAAATGAAACAAACCTGCAGACACTTTGATTCAGCTTACTGGCCTGTAAAACTGTGAGATTTCTATTGTTTAAGCAGTATTTCTGTGGTAA